>NC_054866.1:45658999-45983165 GCF_018320785.1 Cheilinus undulatus | reverse complement strand
TGTTATAGAGAAGGAGAGTCTGGTGAGAAGCGATAGCTGGCTGGGAACGAGTCTGCGGTGGGCTCGGCTCTGGCTGGGGCTGCACGGGAGATTTAGAGCTTAGGCGATTGTTAGACGGAGCTCAGTTTGTTTTGAACTATGGGCCTGTGTTTTCCGCAGGCCTCTTTATGTGGACGCTGACTCTTTCCCTAGTTTGTGCTGCACTCTCAGCAGTTTTAAAGAGGAGGATTAGACGCAGGAGCGTGCCTCTCTCTCGTCTGCCTGAGAGCATAGCCGTCTAATCTCTAGCGCTGAGGAGAGAGGATTTGGAAGAAATGACCTATGCTCACTTCACTTTCTCTTGCCTCTTTTCCTCTCATACCCTCCAAGTTGAGAGAAAATACTGCGCCGCATCCTTCCTTCCTTCCGTCACTCCCACTCCTGCTTTTTCATTTTCCTGCCGGATGACTCGACGCTCATCAGCATGCAGCACCACGAGGCTGCTCCTGAGGACCAAGCAGGCTGGCAGACAGGCAGGCAGACTTGTCAATAAGAGAACAACAGTAACAGGGCACCGCAGCAAGGCCTCCAGCCCCGCCACTGACGTCTCTCTCAGCAGCCTGAGCCCTCTCCGTTAATGAGCGCGTAATTGTTGAGCAAGCACAAGAGAAATTGGGGAAGTGATGAGGGAAAAAGCAGCCATGAGGTGAGAGGTGTAATAGAGCAAGAGGAGAGGGGGTGAAGAAGGCACAAGGACAGAATGTACTATTGAACAAAGTGAGATATAAAATAGCCAATTTGTCCTTAAATGTGTGGGCAGTACAGTCAGAAGAACAGTGTCTATATCAGAAGGACTGCAGGGCGAGTGCTGCTCAGTTGGTGCTGACATTGAGAGCAGGCGGGGGGAGGCAGTTTCAAGGGCAACGTGGAAATATCACATTCAGTTGCTAAAAGACAGTCATGAAATGTGGCGGGGCCACGCCGGAGCACAAAACCAGCCGTATAACTGCAGGATAAAGAATGAGATCAAGGACAAGTAGCTATGTTTCTAAAGGATCTGACAACTTGAAGAGATGGTGGGTGACAGATGTACCGCTGAAAGAGAAAAGGAAGTTGTTGACCTTACTAGTACTGGCATGATACCAAGGCTTCTACTTTGATGCCACATCTAATTTTAACATCTTTGAATTTGATACTAAAAAACATCAAGCAGCATGTGGCCACATTTCCCAGACAGACAGAGTAAATAGTTATTTATCAGGCAAAAATAGAGTTCTAAGATGTGAGTCACTGGAAAGCCACGAACTCAAGAGTCTTCTTCACAGGAACATTTTCATCAAGTTGTGTGAGACAGCTTTTATCATTCTCACATATCAATATGTATCATAAACCCTGTGGAGGCGATGTTCAAATGGATTTTTAGCTCATGGAAGAAACTCGAGAACATATTGAACGTTTAAAAATTCAGTATTACACTCATTTTTCATCACTTTCACACAGGGCTGTGCTTGACAACGCTCATCTTCTCTCTCTGGCTGAATCCCACAACCCACCATCACAGACTCACTGAACTAGAGGTGTGGAGCACTGTCCCACTGGGAAAATATCAAATGCGTAGGAGTCCTGGTTAGAGGTCATTTGATATTGGTTTTTCACTGATCACAAGCAGTTCTTGAGACTGATACTGATAAATGTAACCATTGTAATGACAATCCATCTATTTTCTTCCGCTTAGCAGCAACCTAAGCAAGTCCACCCAGACATCCCTCTACCCGGCTATTCCAAGGCATTCCCAGGCCAGATGAGATGTATAATCCTCCCAGCAAGTCCTGGGTCTGCCACAGGGTCTCCTTCACATTGGACACGCCAGGAAGACCTCCACGCGGATGCATCCAGGAGGCGAAGCAGAAGCGGCTCTACTTCGAGTTCCCTCTAGATGTCCATTCTCCTCACCCTACCTACAAGGCTGAGTCCAGACACCCTCATGAGGAATCTCCTTTTGACCGCTTGAACCCACGATTCTATTCTTTTGGTCTTTACCCAAAGCTCATGAGCATAGGTGAGGGTTGGAATGAAGATTGACAGGTAAAGAGAGAGTTTCCCAGCTTCCTCTTCACCATGATGGTACTGTAAAATGTCTGCAATACTGCACCAATCTGCCTGCTGATCCATTCTAACCTCATTTGTGAAAGTTCTGCCTGCCATATTCATTGCAGGCTGAATAAAGCGACAAGACAAAATGAGGTAGCAGCTCCGGTTGTAACCTGAGCTCAACAGGCTGGCGCTGGTGTAGTTTATAAATAGTAGGGTTGCTGGTGGATCAAACTCATGCAGAGACTGGTTGGGAGAAGAGCAAAAACGTCTTCTCTGCCTAGAGAAGCTTTCAGTGTTTTCCTTTACTCTTTAACAAAAGAAATGTGGACCAGTTCTGACAAGACTACTGTTATAGTATGGCTGCAACTGAGCGAATCTCGCCACCTTGTATATACCAGCTTATACAATAACTAAGCCCTGCCCTTTACTATCCCAAACTCATAAGCAGGTCAGGAGAAGAGTGAAAAAATCTTTCTATCATGAAAACTTTTTAATGCTGTTCTTTGCACTTTATTTCATTAAGAAATGTGGTCCAGTTGTCATATAACTACCACTAGACTAAGGTTATATCCGAGCTAAACGCTACACCAGCAGCTATTGCTATCTGCATCCAGTACAACTAAACCCCACTTGTAGCTACTGCCCTGTTCTCAGATGGCACGGATTGGTTAGGTTGGTTCCCTGACCAGGCACCAACATTTCAGATTGGAATTTTGCAAGATGGATTTGCCTGATGACAGACATAGAATCTGGCCAATTCAATGGGTTTACAAAGTTAATGAGAAACAGCACAGTAGCAGCAGGAAAACAGAAAATAATAACATTATGTTCCCTGTGTCAGTGGCACCCAGGCTTCAGTGTTGAAGGGCTTGTACTTGTGTGGTCTCACCAACCAGAGAGTGAAAACTGATGCATATCTCAAGTGAAGTGACGCTACTGGGGCGTGCTGGAGACGGACCGCAGTACATGATGACTTAAAAAGATTGACTAGAAATGGAGCAATCTGCACTGCAGTGCTCTTCACAAGCAGATCGCAGTGCAGGCAGTATGTGGAAACTGGAGGTAAGAATTGGTTGTGTACCTACTCCTCTAACACATGACTGACTTTATTTCCATATAAATATTGGTACATAGCTTACAAAGTTAGCTAAATATACCTGTTTACATTATCTGGTGCCATTTCTTCATGTTGTCCTCTCATCCCTTAATAATAGAAGACAGACAAAAAAGAATAGCCTATTTCTCCATTTGTGATGCAACAGATGACATTCACATATTTTTATCTCTGAATTTCCCTAAAAATCAGGATTAGTGTCTTGTTAAATGACAGCTTCTCATTCGGTGACAAGAGGCCCTGGGAGCCACACCGTCATGGCTTATTCAGTTTAGTAAAAAAAGATTCAATTTAATCAAAGCAAGCATGGACATGATGGGAAAGAGAAAGATGCTAGTTTATTACTTTTGTGGTTATTTATAGCACATCTGTAGTTGTATATCTTAGTCAAATAATCAAAAAGTAGAGCTACTTTTACTTTTGGCAGTTATGTTAAATGATAGAATTATTGTAATGGAAGGAAAACAGATAAATGCATGAGGTAGGCTTTCATTCTCAGTATATAGCTAATGAGTAGTTTCCCTCATTTCCATGCAACATGCCATGTCATGACAGCATATCCCATTACTAATGACTTCATACCATTTCAGGACCTCGTGGACTCATGCACTACACACATGATGCTATATAAGTCCGTGAAGGCTCAGTGCTTAGGCTTTAGGGTAAAGACTGGGCCCTTGATTACCACTCGGAAGCAGACTTTGACTCCACTCCCAGCATGCAGTGCCACCCTCCTATGACCACCCAAGCTGATTTCAAATAAATCTGTGCTCTGATTGCACGGCTCCCCAGCTCTTTCCTCCCCTGCAGACATCAAGCAGCAGAGCAGAGATGCAACCCACATGTCTGCATTAGCCAGCGATGCTCCAGGCAGTGCACGAGACGCCATCTTTACCAGAGAGAATGATGGATGTAATATAGATATGCTTATCTGTCATTAAGCCCAGCTCTGTCCTCCCTCTGCCTCTCTTCAGGGAGAGAGTGGGGGGGATTTTCAATCAGACTGCTGAGGAGGACTGCAGCTAATCAGTCATGTCTCTATGGAGAAGACACAGACTTAACAGCAGGAGAATCCATCTCTAGGCACGTTTCTGATACTCCTTCTTTGTCACTCGTCTGACCTTGCACCCCCACCTCCCGAGTCCTTTCCTAAAGTATACCGACCAAGCAGAATCACTACAGGACCACTCTGCAGCATGCCGCTTTCTTGCTTCTCTTATGTTGTTTTCAAACACACAAAAAAATCCTAAGAACTTTGCAAACTGTCAAATTTTAACCACAACTCCACATGGATTTAATCTCAACTGCCCTCTAGTACAGTTTTCCTGTGAAGCTGGGGTGAGCTGATGTGTGAAAGCAGCAGTAAATATACAGGAAGATTCACTTCAAGTGCCCTGTGGGTGTTAGGATGTTTAAATTGAGCAACCAGTGAGTGACTAGAGTGACTGTTGGGCATGTAGAGGAGCTGCTTCCTACTCTTCCCTGGTTGCAAATATGCTTTTCACCACTCATACGTTTGTATAGTACACTGCTGCGAAAAAGTATTTACCCCCTTCCTGACTTCTTATTTTTTGCATATTCATCACCCCTTAAATGTTTTAGATCATCAAACAAATTTTAATATTAGACAAACATAACCAGAATAAATACAAAATGCAGTTTGCAAAAAGATGTTTTATGGGAAAAAGCCATCCAAACTTACCTGGCCCTATGCGCAAAGGTATGCTCCTTGACCTAATCACTGGTTGTGCCATCCTTGGCAGCGACAGCTGCAAGCAAGTGTTTGAAATAAGTGGCAATGAGACTTTCACATCACTGTGGAGGAATTTTGGACCACTCCTCTATGCAGAATTGTTTTGATTCAGCCACACTGGAGGGTTTTCAAGCACGAATGGCCTGTTTGAGGTCATGCTACAGCATCTTAATCAGTTTTAAGTCCAGACTTTGACTATGCCACCCATAACCTTCATTTTGTTTCTTTAAGCTGCTCAGAGGTGGACTAGCTGTTATTGCTAATTTTTCCAACGTTGCTAGCATTATCAGTAAAGTTGGAAAATGAAAGATACGTTCACAGCCAAAACTGCCATAAATTTGTCTTTCATTCATGGTTTTGTTGTTTCTCTTGTCCCTCTCCTCTGCAGCTTTTCTCCACCCCTACCCTTCCTTCTAGCCCTTTCCAACCCCAGCCCAGCTTCAATAGAGGGCTAGACATGGGTCTGGTCTGCTTGGCGGTCCTGCCCCTTGAGGGAAGGTGTTTGTCACCACTGTAAATGCTTAGG
This sequence comes from Cheilinus undulatus, assembly GCF_018320785.1. NCBI lineage: Eukaryota > Metazoa > Chordata > Actinopteri > Labriformes > Labridae > Cheilinus > Cheilinus undulatus. The sequence goes on along the minus strand of NC_054866.1, from coordinate 45,977,699 downwards.
GTAAGGCCTTCTCGTATTAATGATTAACATTGTTCTATTATAATAAACCACAACAGAGTACGGTCTAGACCTGCCATCTTTGTAAAGTGTCTTGAGGTAACTTCAGTTATGAACTGGCACTTTACAAACATAGATTGATTGATTATTGTTGAATCATGAACAGTGGCCTCAAATGAGTGACGTGAGGCCTGCAGGTCTCTAGATGTTGTTCTGGGTTCTTTTGTGACCTCCTGGATGAGTTGATGTGCTCTTGGAGTTATTTTGGTAGGGTAGCCACTCCTGGGTAGGTTCACCACTGTTTCAAGTTTCCTCCATTTGTGGATAATGGCTTTCACTGTGGTTGGCTAGAGTCCCAAAGCCTTAGAAATGGCTTTGTAACCCTTTAGACTGATAGATGTCATCTGTTATTGAATTTCTTTAGATGGCAGCATGATGTATTGCTTTTTGAGATCTTTTAGCCTACTTCACTTTGTCAGACATGTTCTATTCAATCGCAGTTAATTCATGATTTAACCAGGTAGGGGCAAGTACTTCACATAGACCCATTTAGGAGTGGGTGGGTTGGGATTCCCTTGCTTTCTTTGCTATTTCTGTGTCATCCTTATTATGTCACTTGAGACACCCCTTTTCCAACCGTCATGGAAATTCTCCCAGTATGAGGTATAAATGTGGACAGCTAGGTCCAGCCACATTTCAGAAGAGCAAATGTAAAGAAAAAAAAAAACACTAAAAAGATCCAAAACCAGCATAACAACAGAGTGTATGAACAGCCTGCAACCTTGGATAGCTGGGCTGCAATGCCCGTCTGTCAGCTCCCATGCACCTCAATAATAGCACAGTGACGCTCCTGAAACATAAGGACGGTATGAGATGAACACTGTAGGGAGCGGTTGGAGGGTAGGTGAGGAATGGAGGAGGTGGAGTCTGGTGAAGGCGGCTAGCAGCTCTGAAGGCTCTATAATTAGCTGCAGAAGATCAAATGACTTTTAATGGGTTTGTCTGAAAACAGCAGACTATTTCAGATTTGTGCTCTGAGCTATATTCATATCTCATCAAACTAATGGAATTCTCTAGAGTGCCTGATTGGTTTTTATCTCTGATCAAAATGGCTGATAGAGGTGCACTGCTGCAGCATTCATGAGCTCCACCGTTCCAATAAAAAACGCCCCAGTAAAGGTCACAATTATATAAAATGGAAATGGTTCTGACAAAAACCATATAATAGCATAAGTTGTCCTTCAACTCATGACCAGACAGCACTCTGATTTGATTTGATTGGCATGTCATTGTTGTTAAAGGACCCATTTCTCATGGACTCCTCAGTGTAGATTGACTTATAATAACTTCTCATGATGGATAATGGAAACCTTTACTGGTCATTAGTTAGTGAATTAATAAGAGGGATCCTACAAGGATAATACAAGGGTCACAGCTCATCCTCTGTCTGATCCGGGTGGAGGGAAGTCTTGTGTAGAATGCAAAATGTGCTGCCTGCAAGTCCGCTTTAAACACGCAGAAGCACAAAAAACATGAACACAGACAGACACGGTGCAGAAGGGATGCCACTAGAATGTCAATTTCTTATACAAGTGAAAGCCTCTCAATATCAATATCAGCAACAGAAATGGAAGTCCTGGTCACCAGAAATATTGGTCAACTTGTTGCTTTCCATGATACAAATTTGCAGCCATACTCCTGCACACAGTCTGCACAGCACAATGGATTTGTGTAATTTACAGCCTGTTTACATTGCTGCAGCTTTATGCACTGGTGGTGCCTAATTTCAATAGAATACAGTTTTCAATGTCTATTAGGGCACAAACGCAACAGCTATTTTCTCAGATGAAAACATTGGGATGCCACTGTGGATGGAAGCAACAGGTGGCGCTATTCATCAAACAAAAAAGGAAAAATACTGCAAAGAAGGCTCAACATCACATAGGCTACCTTGGAAGCTTATTGATATCTAAACTTTATACCAAAGTCTGCTGTTGTATACCTCATATTGCATTGTACAGTTGTATGAAATGGGGCTGCCAAGGTTGATAGTTAACAGTATCTACATAGCTGAGCTTGTTTCTGATCGTAGAGACAATAGCTGAGCTAACAGCTAATGCCACTACAGTGTAGCATCCACTTATGGTTGTAGAAAGTAGTAACACAATAAAAAAAATAGGATTTTATCGATGGGAGTTGGGAGTTTTGACTGTCTTTTTCTAAATCTTCATGCTCTTGGAGGGGTAACAGCCCTTGGTGCTTACTTAGTGATCCTGTTGTTGCTAAATGTGTTTTCACTAAACCCCTGCTCTTACTGGTATTTTTCCACCTCCTCCAAGTATAAAATTATTTTTTGTGATAGTATGATGTTCTTTTAAGCATAAAGTGAAAATATGCACAAATACTGGTGAAAGGAAACCCCACTTATATCAATTCTTCTTCCCCGACAAATCAAACTCAGAAGGTAAAGGGTTATGCTACTAGCTTTGTCAACAACAATGGTGGCAGGGAAACACATTTGACTTGTCTTTTGAGGGTAAATTTCAGGTCTAATGCTTCTGCAGAGGATGTTTGCTTTATTTCTGTTTTCTTGGATCAATAAGAAATATTAACCTCACAGAGTAATCTGAAACAGACTAATCCTACTGAGGGAAGCAGAAGTCAGCCCAAGCCACAATAAGCACCTGTAAGAGGCAGTGTTAGTTCTGACACTTTAAACATTTCTTAGTATCCAGATTGACTCTTCTTTTTACGTTTAGTCACATTTTGTTAAGTTTTAACTTTTACAGTTTTTCTCTAGTTTTAGTCAACAAAAAGTACAACATTTTAGTCTTCACTTTTGGTCGAGGCATCTATTTTTTTGTGATGATTTTCTTCACATCGGAATACAAAAATTAAATTCATTCATAGGCCTGCCCTTTGTGGCAGTGGTATCGTATATCACTGTATAACAAAATCAAAAAGATAATGTCTTTGAGAGATAATGTATTTGAATTAGGGCTGTAGAGAAAAACTAAAAATTTTAACCACAATTTAATCTCAGAATTTCTGTAGTTAATCGCGATTAACCTTTTTTATGGTATTCTAAAATGCCTACATTTTGCATTTTAAAGTGTTTTTATGTCATTTTTATATTTTCTACTGTCTTAAACTAGGATTGATTGACTTCCTGTTTGGACATAGAGCTGCTTTTATTGGTAGACAGAAGATTATAACATGAACTTAACCGCAGAAAAGGAACTTGTTTTGGACTGAAAATAAAATAAGAGACCATTAAAAAGGTTTAGATGTTCTCTGACTTGTCCACTGAGCTGTCATGAACTAAAGGACAATAAATCATCTGTTTAAACACACCTTTTTAAGCCACTGTAATACGAGTCGCTGCGGTTCTGGGCTACAGACAAACCATTCTGAGTCCAGCTCAAAGACAGGCTGACTGAGATGCTGTGCAAAGCCAAGACTCGCTTCATGTTGCTGTTATTACAGACATCAAACTTTGGATATAGCACACCTTTTACCTTTAACTGTTCTTCACATTAATCATAAGGATACAAATGGGTGAAGTTTGGACTGTTATTTTTGCTGCTTTTTATGATTACTGGACTCAGATTGAGCTGTTGTCGGTCACATTATGCTGAAGGTGGCATCGCTAAAGTCTCACGCGTGCAACACAACAAAACACAATTATTTTGATAGGCCAGCTGAAGAGAGACAGGAAACATAGGGAAAGAGAATGGGGGATGAGGTACACCAAATATGCACCAAGACAAGAAAATGATCCCACAACTAATGCGTTGAGGACCCCAGGCTCTGCCTATGGGACCCCCCCACTCCACCCACTGAGCTACACCAGCACCCTAATCCATAGTTTTAACATTTTTATAACAAAGCTGCTAAATATTTGTTAATTCCAGCCTCTGAAATGTAATGACTTTCTGTTCTCTTGCTTTTTTGTCTCCTCATTAACTGATTAACTTGTGTTTAGAAATGTTGATTGGAAATAATCAAGCAGAAAAAGTCATCTTAGGCTTTACACTTTTGTAATAAGCCGAGGAGTTTATTGGTTCTGCATAATAAAACTGAGTTAGTGAAACTTGTGTTGAGCTGATGCAGAGAAATAAAAGGAAATACAGAGACCGAATGGGGAGTTTCTTCTTCTTCTGCTCCTGCTCTCACTGAAATTATTGTCACATCCTGTTTGTGTGTCTATGAGTCTCCTTTATTTCCCAGGGTTTCCTGCTAGAAATGAAGTTACATTAATTTCCACCACTCTGTCTTCTGGGCTTTTCTATTTTAGACAGAGGAAATTACATCCAAGAAGTGTAGCCTGGCTCTAACTCTCAGTTATGTTTTGCCTTCTTGAATTATAAGATACACAAACCTTCCTTTTATTGCTTCTGCGAGGGCAGGGAGGTAATCTTCAGGCTAAAGCTCTTCATCACACATGAACACCTCTCATTGAATTAATTACAGCTCATGAAGGAAGGAGCCTGTAGATAATTAGGGGCAAAACTCAAAGGAAAATTTCTTATCTACTCTCTGTAAGAGGAGAGAGAAGTCTATACTTGAGTACTCCCTTTAGTCTTCTCCTGCTTCCAAGGTGAAATCTCCCCTCGTTCCGTCTGGTTCCCTGGTGGACCATCCTACAGAGCTGCTGTTTGTCCTTGGCCACCTTCTCCTTGAGAAAGTGCTGTATCAGACAGGCTGCTAACAGGGCCGTCACATAGCTGGAGCACCAGCGGCGGCAGCAGAGGTCTCTCTCTGGGGGTATACGGTTACACTGCACTGCCTCTATCTCTTACCGTTCTGACATTTTCATTTCCCCCACTCTCAGGAGGAAAAGAGGATAAACTCAGAGGCAGGATGGACTCCATGCCACCGTTGGTTCCAGTCTGGATGATACCATTTCCGCTAAGGAAGAGGGGGTAGAAAGAGGACGGATGTGAAGCAGGAAGACAGGCAGGGAGGGAGCTGGAACTAACGGGCTCTGTTTTCCCTAGCAGTGGATGAAGTATTTGCTCAGTGCTACTCCGCAAAACAAAGAAACGTAGCAGCAAAAACAGCCTACCAGTCATCCAGCAAGCTTATCAAAAACATAAGCTCTACCTCCTCCTCATCCTCCCTTAGTTTATACTAGAGCCCGACCGATATGGGGGTTTTTTGGGGCTGATGCCGATACTGATATTGGGGACTAAAAAAAGCTGATTTCCGATATATTGGCCGATATCCGATATATTGGCCGATAACCGATATATATATTGGCCGATACATGAAATAAGAACATTGATATACACAGGATACATACTGTACATGAACACAAATAAGGATACGTGAATTAACAGTTGTATTTATCTTTGTTTATATCACAAAGATGCAACTTAGACGATGTTAAAATGCTGTAATACGCTCTCTAAAACCTCCGTGAAAAAACTAGCATGCTCTCCTTGATGTGCCCTAACAGCATGTTTCTGCGAGGATGTTATTGTCATGGGGTACTAAAGTGTACTGTTAAATTGTTTTATAAAGTCACAGCTTACCATGGAGTAAGAAAAAAAAGCAGTTTCTCTTGCAGTTTCTCTGGTCTTAAGTCCTCTTCTCTGCTGTAGCTGATTGAGTCCGACTGCAGCTGAGAGGGACAGCTGCGCGAGGACTGGGCTGCCTGTGAGGGCTTAGGGACGGAGAGGGACCCACGGCAGCACCTGCTGCTCACTGACAAGAGCAACAACGATACGTGCTTTCACGTCAGAGTCTCCAAACTCTCCAATAACACCAAAAAAAGTCGCTAGATTTGTCACTGGTCACTTTTTTGAAAAAGAGTCGCTACAGGGGTCTGAAAACTCGCTAAATATAGCGACAAAGTCGCTAAGTTGGCAACACTGAGTGGGAGAGAGCTGCTGCTGCTGCACTCGCTTGGGTGTGAAGGGGAGGGGCCAGGCACTCGGGCTGAGTTTAGCAGGGACACACAGGAGAAGAGCAACAGGAGAAGAGCAACAGAATCCCTGCGCAGCAAAAGTTAATATATCGACTTCATATTGGCCGATGTTGATTAATCTGTGATCCACTATAATCCACAGATTAATCGGCCCGCCGATCAATCAGTTGGGCTCTAGTTTATACCTGGACGTACAGATAAGTTTAGGACTCTTTTATATGCACAGTCACATTAAACTATGGTTACACCTTGATTTATTATGCTAGATAGCAAAATGGCCTCTTTTAGCTCATCACAAGATCATTCTTCTAGTTGATCTTGCTAAAAACAAGTTAGCAAACTGTAAACTGGATGTATGATGCACAGCAAAAGCAAAGTTCTGTAAAGTTCATACCACTCTACACTTTACTTTAGGCACAAATGCACTGCACATTATCCCTGTAGCTTATGGTGAAAACCAAAGGTAGATAAATATGCAACTTCTTCTGTGCAAAGCATTCATGCTTCTGGTGCAGAAGAATGTGGTGCATGAACAGAATGCCTGGTTCAGGCTGGGTCCAACTGAGGCAGTTTTCTCCGACCGCATAGCTGTGTTAGCCTGACTTTGAGAAATTCTACTCTACACTCTAAGCCCAACAGGCCTGGGCACAGATATCCTCATGTCGTCTTGTGGCACACAGTTTACAAGACGCTAGGATTGCCAACTGTCCCTATATTAGCCAGGATATCCATTATTTCATGCTAAATTTGTCTGTCATGAGCAGAACACCCATTATTCTGTATACTGACATTACTGTACTCTTTAATAACTAGATGCACTTTACTGATCCTGGATCAGATCATCTGACATAGTCATTAGCCCATCACGCACTGATCCCTTCCATCAAGTGACACTTGTCAACCAATCACAGCCCCCTTGTGCACATCAACGTCAAAAGTCGAAAATCCAGACAAATCTCCGTTTATGGATGGTTTTGTTCAGTTCATGTGCAATAACAGATAAAAGAACAGAAAAACTCAAAGTTTTTGCTGCTGTAACATGGTATGGTAGCAAAAAAATGTGGTTTAAGATCATCACTGGTGACTTGATGAAAACTTTCAGCATTCTGTGCTGTCAGGAGTGCAGCTCTGGGCAGCTACAGAGATGCAGAAGAAGCCCACGTTAGCAAAAGGTGTAAGTAATATCAGTGCATTTTCAAAACATGAACCACATCAAAAAATGGCAGAACTGTAGCAATGAAAGCACCACTGCAGGTTCATGAGAGCTGATTCAACTGAACTTGTGTGAAATGTGACTTGTCATGCACAGACTTTTTCTCTGCTGTGCAACTGTAACTGTCAAAGACAACAAGACAAATACATGGAAATACTGGAGTTGGAGGGTTGGCAATGCCTCTCTTTAGGATTTTGTTTCTTTTAATCCAGTCTGTGGTTTATCTGATTGTTTAGGCTACTTTTAGGTTATCAAGGTTCTCAAAGTGGAGTCCAGGAACTGTCAAAGATCAATACAGGCATCCAGAGTTAACAGTTAGGTAAAGCCCAATTGAAATTGGTTGGGTTTGTCATTATTATTTTCATTTTTAACATGCAACCCCCCCTTAGGGCCCCTTAACATGCCCAAAATTGAAAGAAAATTTGCAAAAACATGTGTGGTGTTAAAAATGCGAGGTTGATATAGGTTTCTCAAATGGCCCTCAGGAATTGCCTCAACAGCGCCATCTTTCCTGCTTCTATGGAACAGCCTCAAAAGTGACTTCCACCTAGAGCTGTGGAATTTGTAGGTATTAATGAAATATGCCTATATTTACAACCAATATTTGTCTACAGAAATCTGCCTCTATCAGGTGTAAATATTGGCTGTACAAACAAGTAGTTAAGTGGGGTTTTAGGCAGGACCAGCAGACCTTCATCAGCAGAGGTCGTTTTCTTTTTTTATCATCATTCCTCACACTTTATCGATTGAAATATGTTCATCCTCAAGCTTTAAACTGTGTTTTTTAATGACTGAAGTTCTAGGCCTGTATTAAATATCGCTATCGGGCAAAATTATTCTGTAAAATCAGCATAGGATATTGGCCAAAATCCAATACTGTGCATTCCTGGAAATTTGGTGGACAGATACGGCTTAGGGAGATCTATGGAAAAGTCTCCTGGAGCAAAACCCTACCTCCAACAGGAAATCTTTGTTTTGAAAAAAAATAGCAAAAACTGTGGTGTTTTGGGCCTCTTCCAGGGGTCATACTTGATCGTACTAGTTTTATTTGAAAATGCTAAAAAGTGGACATGGTGTCTTCCATAGGGGTACACCGATTGCAATTTTCTGGCCGATCACCGATCACCAATCTTTAAAAAGCCTGACCTGCCGATTCCGATTTTGGCTGATACCGATTTTTTTTATAACTGAGAGCATACACCTTCAATGTTCCAAACTTATTTTATTGAATAACATTGAACAATACCCGTGAAACAATGCAAACTTGTTATTTAACTGCACAAATATAAATGAAAAGTTTAGAGCATTGCTGTCCAAATTACTAAATTATATCAGTTTCTTTAGTCTTTCATTTTGGCCGATCAATCGGTGCTCCCCTAGTCTTCCACTTTTAAATAGCCTATACCAAAAACGATTTCCAAGATGGAGGTCTGTGGTACTGTTTTTTTTTTGTTTGTTTGTGTTTTATGAGGAAAAGAAAGGTTTATGAATGTGAAAATGAAACAGGTTTACAGGTCAGATTCAGATTTCCCCCCTGTATACTATATTCACATCATACCTACATGGCTGTGGAATTAAGCTTGACTTTTTTTTCTCTTATTAGGCACAGAAAAAGATGGCAACCCTAGATGTGCACTCTCACAAAGTCAGAAAAAGGCAGATATAGACAACATGATGGTAATTTTAATCGCACTGTGGCTTATTTTGAATTTGATTGTTGAGAGGACTGGCTATATTAAATACATCAGGTGCATGTTGTGTGCACGCATGAGAATTATATTGTTCCAGTACCTTCCTTTTTCATCTGTTATGTCCAAGGAAGTGCACTGTGTTCACTTATACCAGTCAAACTGGGACTCAAGCGTGCATAGGCACAGTATTGGCTGAGTGCCCCCTAGCACAACAATTTGATTTAACTTGCATCCAAACATGCTTGAAGTGGCTGTGCAATTCTCAGTATCATCTTGAACCATGCTGACTGTGACTCTTAAATACACAGAACATCAAAAATGGCCGCCCAGTACAAACAAGATGTACAAAAAGTCACGAACAGCAAACAGACAATCTCTCCCACATACAGGCCCTCTTACGCAGAAAGACACAGAAACAAATGTGCTAAGAAAAGACATCAATTAGAAGTGAAGTTTGGAAAACTGGGTCTGATTTGAATACCACTGTTTGACAAGAGAGACAAAATTCAGTTGGAGTTCGGTTCAAATGTGTGAAAAAAACAGCCCTTGAGTAATTTAGCTCTTGTATCTTCTTGTGCAGCCGAGCCGAGTGTGCAAACAGCAGGAAGTTAAACCAGCTCTTTGATTTGTAGCGGTCGTCCTTCATTCTATTAAAGGCAAAAGGCAGATAAATCAGTGCACAGGCTTTGTCTGAGCTTGTGAATGATTCACTGATCGTACAAAATAAGATCTACATCGGAATAATACGAGTAGGGAACAGCAGACTTCCCACACAAAGAGGGGCAGAGCAAGAGATGGGAGGGGGTTGCATAGGCAGATACAAGTGCACTATATCTCATAGATAGCACAGCAGATATTTTATTCATAGGAAGAAAAACCAAGCAGCAAGAGTGACTCACTGAGCCACTGGGACTCAAACACATAGACACGGGCAGGCTGAGGAGGGGGTGACAGGGTTTAACCCACCTACAATGACTGCCTCTTCATTCTCAAACAGAAAACACATTAAAAAATAAAGTCTGAAATAGCAGGGCTCCTTTCAGAGGGATTAAAGGGACTGTTTTTGTCTACAGAAGTTGCCAGAATGTACAGTCCCTTTCATAGCTTTATCACAGGAAAAGCGGCTCGCAGCACAATGCAGCGAGCCGTTTGCTCTCAGGCTATGCATTCCTGAGCACTCTGGCATATAAACTGACAAAAGGAATTCTCATGTAGCCGTGCCGAGCCAGACTATTGTCTGAAAACACACACACTCAGGTGTTGCAATGTGTCGAGGATTGCCCCACATATGGCGGAAGGCCGGGTGCAACTTAAGCATTGTGCAGTCATCAGTGTGCCGATGTGAACCCGCTCACACCGGGCCAAGTCCCCGCTGCCCGGGATCCTTCACCGAGAAAAAACGACTAAATATGTGATGAGCTGGGCTGTGAGAGGATTCAGGCGAACAAGCACATGCACATTTCAAAGGTATACACGGGCAGACAAACACGCATTTCCAGATGCAAAAATAAAGGAGGCAACTCCGCTCGCTTGGGATAATTAGAGCGCACGCAGAGCCTGAGAGACAAAGCCAGGCATCGTGAGAACAAGACTCGTCTGATGGGGCCTCTCTATTTAAATCCCCAGGATGAGCTGAGAGTGTCTGTCGATGGAATCTCTCCAGGAGACGAGCACAGGCTTGGAGGAAGAAACAGCTAAAGCAGGGAAAAGACGAGAGAGACAGACACAGACTAAAAAACCAAAGATGAACAGAGTGACAGGTCGTATGTCAGAGGAAATGAAAGGACAGAGAGGAAGCGCTTGGATTCAATCAGACATCCCTTCCTACTGTTAGTCACAGAGCACAGATCAGACGAGCACCAGTGAAATTACACACAGGTGACTCACGGTGCTCTGTGCCACTTTGAAGTTAGTTTGCCTCTGTGGGGCTTGGAAATGAGGCTTTGACTGAGCGAGTGGGTGGTTGGGGAGTGAACTGAGTGAGCGTCAGTGTATGTATGAGCACACAGAGAGGGGCTGGGCTCTGGGATTAGTACCTTTCCTTTGCAGATCTATAAGCACCAAGTGTTTCTTGTCACTAAGAGGATTCACAGGGATACAGGGTTGTCCCAACAATTGAAAGCAAGATTTAGGCGCTAATCTTTGAATTCAAGGGCGAGCGAGGCTGATTCTCAGCTGATGGAGCACATGCTGATGCCTTCAACTTGATTGACACGGCAAAGTGTGGAGGTCAAAGAGGCAATCTTCACAGCTTAGGAAGGAGAGAAGGAGCAGCCTGCTGAAGGCTTTGCTGCACCACCCACAGTGATGCATCAAGAGATGATTAGCAGATACAAGGAGGGATGCCGGATCACGTGTTGTCCAATCATCTATGAGGGCCGAAACAGATCATATTTGTGTGGCAGCAGGTGGTCTGTCGACTTAGCTCTGTAGTGTACTGAGACCTCCTACAGGTGGCAGCATAACCTGATGAAAGTACCGCTATAGCCAAGCCAAAATGTACCACATTTTTTGATCCTCAACTGATATAGAAGTGTAAAAAAAGCTCTGTGTATTTGGGCCTGAACTACAGAGGATTATAGTGGTTAAATGTCACACTGTTATTGTGTATAGACTAAAAAGGGGACATATTTTGCCCTTTCAAGACAAGTAAAATGGCTCTGACATCTCTGATCACAATATAGGGCTGTCTGTCTAGTTTGACAGAGATAGCCTAAACAGAGACTTAAAGGCATACTTCAACATTTTGTAAAACTTGCCCTTTGCCATAATCCCTATAGTCTGAGGAGTAGGTTCCTTACCTTTAGTTGTCGGTGTAAGCTGTTTTTAGATCGGCGGGGCTGAGATGTGAGCTGCTCAGCTTATGCTATGGAGACATATGGTATTTCCGGCTTTCCCTCATCAAACTCATCAAATACACAATCCAACAACTCCAAAACACTCTCGTGGACAAGTTGTGACCTGCACATTCACCACACTATGTAATAATCATGGAACATTACTAGACAGAGTTGTTTTAGAGGCAAATGCAAAGCCGGAACTACATTCCAGACATGGCTGCTGGGCGGGGTGATTTCAAAAGCGCACGTTTAGTGCAGGTACTTCCGTCAACAAAACTTGAGAAGAAGCCGAAGTCATGGCAGAAAGTACATCCGAGTATTTGCTTCATGTGTCATAATGTTACATAATTATACATTATTATTTCATAGCGAGGTGAATGGTAGGTCATTCATAAAACCATTACAGAGCTGAAAAAATCTTTTGGCTGGCAGTTTAATAACTGCACTACTTTGCAAACACAGTGCCTCTTCCAGCTGTAGACAAAAGGGGGGGAACTTTCTGGTGCCAAGCCTTATAAGGGGCCATGAAGGTCAGAAAAAAAGCTACTCTATAATCTACATATTCACCAAACAGTGCAGCTAAAATACACGTCTTTATCCATGTTGTTCTTGTAAAATTAAACATAGCTCAAAACTTGAAACCCATTTTTTTCTCTTTTGGGAGTGTTAATAATACAAGTAGAGGAGTTGAAATTAACCATTTGGCTTGTAATGTCAAACTTTATAGCCATGCAATGGCATGCATAAAAGGAGGAGAAATTGAGGCAAATTTTTAGTGAACTCTGGTCCCAAAAATTGAGCATATAGCGTTAGCTCAGGGAGGGCACTGAGTGAGATACGCTGATCTCACCCAAGCCCTCATTAGCTGACAGCCAGCCGATTTGCTTCTAAGCACCCGATTGGCTAATTGCACTTATGCTGGCTTTATTAAGCTGCTCTAGCCTGGCTATGTTTTGCTTCTCCCTCTGCTAGCTGCTTTTTGCAACCCTCCTCCACCCCAGCTCCTTCTTTATCTGCATCTGAATTAATTTATGTAATTCCGTTGGCAGTGATGCCTGCTCTGCCCTGGGGGATTTTGCTGCTTCTTTCCATGACTCAGGCTTTTCTTGTAGGCACAGGAAAGGCAGGAATGTGTGCTGCTCATGCTTGATGCTTTCCATGTTGGCTTGTGGAAGGGCAGGAGAGTTCCCAAAACAGTCACACAGAAATAACTTACATTTCATTCCCCAAAAGAAGGTGAATGTTAGCAAAGAGGCTAGACCTAATGCATGTGCTGATAATAATGAATCGGGGATGTCCGTTCACTGGGCTGTTCATTTGCCTGGTAGTTTCTGTGGGTAGGCCTAACTATTGATCATATGTTTTAATAAACGTCCACTGATAATGACTGATTCCTGATCAGTTAGGGCATCTCTAGATACAATTGCTTCTAATTGTTGTTTTGTTTTGCATCTCAAGCATGAAAACGCCTCCAGCACTCAGCCATTTCCCCCGACTCTGCTCACTATCTTGATCACCTCTGTGTGCTTACGACACCCTGGGTTGTCCCGGCTATTCAGGGCCACACAAAAGGCCCTTATAGAGAATCATTCAGCCCTGCTAACGGACGGCTCCATAACACCCGCCCAGACAATCACAGCCAACTGGGGGCATTCATTCAAATGCAATTGTTCATTATCAGCTCATATCCAGAGCAAACACTCACATGGACGCACGGCTGAACATGCACACGAACTTGGCATGATAAAGAAAAAATCTGCTGCAACAGGACTGCAACCGGAGGGAAACAAGCACAGCACTGGTCAATTTTTGGGGGATGTGGTGAATTTCTATTTTCATTTCTTCCTTTCCTTGGGCACAACTGGCCTTGTCCAATGTTTCTGCACATCTGTGGGTTGAATCTGCTTGTGCATGCTTCCAAATATCTGACTTGTGCAAATTTGCAAACAGATCAGATAAAGTCGCTCCATCAGCATGAGTCAACTCTGCACAGCTCTTTCACAGAAGCTAATTCTGAGTGCAGGAATCTGTTGTATTTGAAGCAACGCTCCATGGAATAATTTTTTTATTAGATTTTCTGACACTCCCTGAAATGTGATGCTGTGTTGCATAATACTCAGTCATTTTTTCACTATGTGTCATGGCTGTGATAATCTCTGCTTGTTTAAGAGAATAAAATGTACCCAATGCATTAACAGTTCCAGATATTTTGTATTCCATTAATCCAGTGGGAGCTTTATCTGCAAATGCCTCAGTGTGATGCAACTCTCTGAGTAAACCTGCTATGTGATTTTTTTCTGTGCACTATTTCTAAATCAGCTCCAGAAATTCAGCTGCTCAGACAGGATTTTCCACAAGTGAGTGGAATACAACCCTGGTTTGTTGTTTCTGGGAACAAAAACAGAATATTAAAATATAAGGCGAGATAGAGCAAGTAAAGAGCTAGAAATCACCCGAGGAAAAGCCCTTTTGAAGCCTCTGCACAGTGTAAAGTCTGCGACACAAAGATGCTCAGATGAGAGGGGAAAAAACACAGCTGAAGAAACAAAAGCTCACTATCTGGGACTCTCACAGGTATCTGACAAAACAAAAGCGTTTACACAGCTGAAGTAGGTGGCTAATCCTCCAAATGCTTAAAAAGAAGGAAATAAGGAGACTGCCTCGGTCCGGTGACACCTCTACAAACAGTACACACAAAGAGAGCAGGAACAATGGAGGGAGAGAGGTGGGCAAGAGGGAATAAACCAGCCCTGACCGACAGTGAGTGCGTCTCTGAGGAGCTCTCACCGGCTCGTAAATTCAAGCTCAAGGTCCAGAGGAGTGCAGTCAGCCAGTCAGCACGGCAAAGTCTACCTCAGCTGTGTGTCCACAGGCTCATCAGCGGGGCCCGGACTGCCCCGCACCAGCTGCACCGACAAACAACAGCAACAACATCAACATCTGTTGGATTCTGGCTGACACGGTTCAAACAAATCAGAGTTACACAAGAGAGGGAAACAGCTTTGGCTTCAAGGAGGATCCTCACTGAAAAAAGAAAACACAAATCAGTTATCTTCTATTTTAATAAACTTAAGACGCAACCTGAGATGTTTCAATGCTTCAAAATAATATTGTATCTTTAGGGTGTTGATTCTGAGTCTTCTTCTATGACTCAAAGGTGTTTATTTTTAAGCTTTAGCCTAAAGGTCTATTCAAGTGTTTGTTTACTGCCAGTACGATACTAGAATCTTAAAACTCTGATATGATTCTGGTAAAATCAAATGGTTTTGATACAAAACAAGAAAAGCAACAAAACAGAAGTCAAATGGGCAAAAACCCTGGCAACCTTATCCAGATTTTTTCATGCCAGTCCAGGCAATTTTCTGTGTCAAGTATAGCTGAACTGCTGCGAGAGCACAGCAATAAACAATGAGAAAAATTCACCTTGAGCAGGTGGAAGGAGGAGGATAAATCTCAAACTACTTCACTATAATTTCTGTCTTCCATTATGAATGCAGCATTGATATAAAGGCGGAAATGGTTTTCATATTATTATTATTATTATTCTCTCTTAACTGTCCACCAATTTCAGAGTGCATGTGTAAAAACTAGGGATGCACAAGTTCTGCGTCAGTATTGACCAATATCAACTCCAGTGACAAACATCAGCTGGATGCAAATAACACGGCATGAACTGATGCCACCAGCTGATATTTACTTGGTCTGAGTGATTACTTTAATGATGGCATCCAGTAGGGCTGTACAGTTTGGCCAAAATGATTAGAACAAATAAGTGTTACCTACAAAATGACACTTTACTTGGGTAGTATGCATGGCCCTCTCACTCTCCCAAAATTATGTTCAGCTTTTTTGTTTCAGGTCTTTTGACAATATTCATTAGTATGTTGTCACACTCAAATAACATCACATGCCTTGGAAACATTTCACTTGATATTCTGCACTCATAGTAACTGAGCTGCTTGTGTTAAGACTTAATGACGAGGCAGCATTTCATGACTATCATCCTAGAGCGCATGTGTAAAGGATAATACTAGCAGCTAGAAGCTAAAGAAAAATGCTGAAATTACATTACATGCAGCAGATTTTTTAACATGAGGTATCGCACCTTAATTTTAACATGCATGCATGTATGGTGATTGTATGCAAAGTAGTGCTGCACAGTTGATCTAAGTGCAATTGTGATGTCAGGCTGTGCAATGACATATCGACATAAAAGGCTGCAATAATTTTTCTAGAAGTAGGAGTTGAGATGTTTACAAAAATGCCTGCAGAAAGGCCTTCAAGTTTACAGTAGTGCCACTATTGAACATTGTAGACATAGCTTTATTTTCAAAGAAAGGAAAAACTTTTGTTTCTTGGAAAATTTGGAGTTACTTAAAAAGGAGTACTGTAAAAAAACAAGTTTTATATTTTTTATACTGTTTAGCTTTGAGAGATAAATACTTCATAACTATAATTATGCTATGCATTTGCCTTTATAACAAAGCAAGTAGACTCATAATACCATTTTTTTTTCATTTGCATACAATCATCAACTATGTAAGCAGATTAAGCATGAGCTTCAGCCTACATTGGGGCAGATTATGGCCAAAAATGCCTGGTCAGGTTTTTATCCTAGTCCAGTCCTGTTAACAAGTAGCAGCCTATAGATATATACTTAAATGGGCCTTAGACATGCAAAAAGTCCTCTTGATTAATAAGTTACAGTGATTGATAATTGTGATCTCAGTGTTTATCAAATAGTTGCAGTGTTTCCAACACAGATGAGGCTTCATTGGGGCACCCGAGTATTTTTGAGAAGCATTTTTCATTATTTATTTAATTTTTCAAAATTTGCATTAGACAAGCTCCACAAATATACTTGGGAGGCAGTGAATATACCTGGGTGGCCTACCCAGGTTATCATCTATGTATGGGAAACACTCCAATTATTTTCATCAACACTGAGATCAAAATTATCAATCAGAATTATTTATTTTGGGAATTTTCATATTGTTTCAGGTTTGTTTGGTTTTTTTTTTAACATATATATCCTGCTTCTCTGGTAATAGGGATGGACTGGGACAAAAATCTGACCAGGCCCTATGAACTACCAAAACATGACCCAGCATGGATCCACAATATCCATACTTGAGTAAAAACATGCAAGCAGGAAATATTTGAAAAAACAAACAAAAAAAAAACCCCTCTTACTAAAAGGTACCTCAGATTTGAGCATATGAGTTCTGAGAGGCATTTAATAAGTGCCAATCATGATCTTTGATCATGGGAAGGCCAAAATTGCAATTATAAAAAAAATTCACTGACTGTACAGTAGTAGCATCTAGACTAAGCGTCTAAATCACAGAGGAGATTTTTTTACTGAAGAAGAAGTGATCTGTTGGGCAAACTCAGATCTGAGAAAATGTCACAGTGGGGACTCTTACACCAAAAGTAGTCACAGACAACTTCTAACTTTCCAGTTGGTGCATCCCTATTTCAAACAGGTCTGGGCACCCAGTGTTGCTTTGTTTCTGGTTTTTACAAACTAAAGCATTGCAGGCAAACTCTTAAACACTGCCTTAATTGCACAAACATAGGATTATGGTTAAATGACTGAAGGTCCATAGTTTTGTAAAAAACTCTACTTTAAGATACCATCAGTCATTAAGATAACATTTTTTGGCTTTTTGGTAAAGAGAAATATCACTGAATATTTTGACAACCTTCCTTACTACTTCAGTACAGTTCTTTAGTCTAAAGGGGACTGTGTTTATCTGGAGGCAAAGGAGACCAGTATGACGAAGTGAAATGAGAATACATATTTTTGGTATGTGATGTTTACTGCAAATGAAAATGTTATATCAAACACAGGAAAGAGCTTTGTCCTTTAGCACAGGCATTGATTAAACCACAGGAATCTCAGCATGCGCCTCACAGTCCAGGCACACAGCAGACACCATAAATTTCTCAATTCAATCTGGGTGACTGATCAGGAAAATTCATTGATTTCACCCATTAATCATCTCAGGAGAGTCTGTACAGTATCGATCAGTACGTCTCTGAGGTTAGAGAGGTTGACTGAGGAGGCAATCATTGCAGGGAGGACGTGTCTTTGTAATAAGAGTGCAGCAGCATAGATTTTGTTGGGGACATAATAACCATTATTTCCCCCCCCGACACAATGCCAGCCGATAGTGGCTCAAAATGGCCGAGGTCTTTGTCACAAATGCAGGAGAAAGAGAGACACAATCCCTGATAATCACTTTGCACAGCGGTGCCAGGAGGAGATGTCTTGTTAAAATGTTTTGTCATGGTTGCTCCAACAGTGAGCAGGAGCTCTTGTGTTTACCCTGTGGGGGGGCGAGGGGGTGGCTGGCTGTTTGCACTAAAAAATGGTCGTATTGTTATCCAATGACACACACGTCTGACACTGCAAGCATCGGTGTCCAGGGACAATAACCTGTGAGCAGGGAGGGAAATAGGCCAGCAGGTAAGAGGGGTGTGTGTGCACGTGTGAGAGTGTAACTGAGGGGGTGTGTTTGTATATTTGGGTAAATTTGGACTCAGCTAAAGGACTCCTGTGTTAGGTTTAGGACTGTGCATCTGCACTGGTTCCGCCATGTGATTTGATTTGATTTAATCCTTTCACGATTCAATATCACGATACATCATGATGCATCCTCCAATTTACAACATAGTCAGATTAATACAGGCTGCCTTTTTGATATGGAGAACATGTTTTAGTAATAAGTTTCATAATAAATGTCTTTACATTTTAAACCAAAATATCTCCGTGGCCTTAAAAAGTATGCAATAAGGCCTTACTTATGCAACAATCACTTATGTTCTGTAACTGTATCAGTGCAGAATAGTCCATGTTTACAGAGCAGTGCATTGTAGAAAAGTTCAACTTTGATATCCCGAGTAAAGTTGTCAAAATTTTCAGTACCTGTTTGAAATAATGCAATCTCTTTCATATTGATGATTGATAAACGAACTTGAAAAAACTATTTCATAAGACATCTGCATGGTAGAGTTGGAAATCTCTGGCAACATTTAAGCAGCAAAATGTTGCCGATGTATTTATGCAATTCAGACAGAGTGCAAGAGCTTGCTTGCAAATTTTGCTAGTTGCTAACAGTAAAGCAGGGTGTTTTGTTATTTTCTTGAATTGTGACAACAACACTTCACTACACGAAAATCTATTTATTCAGACAGGTGTAGAGAAGATAAATGAATCTATCAAACCTTGCAGGATTGAGCTCAGTTGTTAGAGCAGTCGGCAACATACAGAGACATAGATCTTGATGCACTGGTTGCAAACCTTAACCCTAACCTGTGCATGTCTTTCCTCACTCTGTCCCCATATTCCCCATCTTTCTTCAGCTGCCTTATCGATAAAATTCTATATGGGTGCCAAATTAGCTCAGTGGGTAGAGCAGGCACTCTTCAGCAGATGCTATAGTCCTCAATGCACCGATACCCAGGCTTGGCACTCGTTTGATGCATGTCTTCCCCCACTCTCTCACCCCATATTTCCTTTTCTCTTCAGCTGTTGGATCAAATAAAGGCCTGAAAATAATCATTTAAGAAAAAAAATAGCAGGATAACTCCTGTATGCTGTTAAATTAGCCATGTATGGTAGCAAGATTGGCCAGAAAAGTTGCCACAATATTTGCATGATTTATTTATTTTTAATTGGCATCAGTGGCATCTATGACCAAGTATTTAGATGTTTTGTTACTTTGTTGTTGCTTTTTTTCGTACTCAAATTGGTGCCAGAATAGTTTTTTAATAGTATGATGTCAGAATCTATAATTTTGAATTCTGACAATCCTACTTCCTCATGTCTAAGTCTATTTCATCAGAAATGTGCATGAGAGAACTGAATATATCAAAATTGCACTGTAAGTCCTGCACATTGCACGCACTTATACAAATAGGTTAGTCAATATTATGACTGACAACTTACTAGCATGTTTGCACAATTTAGTTTGCAGCAATTTTTGAGCAATAGCACCAAGAAATCATTGGAAATCGGGACTTTTGTACCTATTTTTTTTATTGTGTCAAAACAGGTCTTTTATTTTAATACTAATATTGTTGAAGTTCAAAATTTCTGAACCCTGACAACTCTACTGCACTCATGTTTAAATCAGTTTTGTTTGAAAGGTTTAAGGAGAAACACTGCAGGCAACCTCCTGCTCACGGTCAACAATGAACAAATATGGCGCCAACAAAATGACAGGAAAGTTAGCACAATATTTACAGAATACGTCATAAATGACATAAAAAAAATATCAAATATTAGGCGTTGTTATTTTTCCCCCTACTTTTGTTGTATCTAAACAGATTGAATTATGACAATCCTGCTGCACCACACCCAAGTCAATTTAATCAGAAATGTTCAGAATGCCTGCAATTTTTGATTAATAGCATTAAAAAAATCTTCAAATATTACAACTGTTGTTAGATTTGTACCTATTTTTTGTTGCCAGGGTATCTCAGTAGATGCCTGTATATTTATTTTTTTGCTAATATTGTTAAAGATTTTTGGATTGTGACAACCCTACTCAACCCTGTCTTCATCTTTTTCATTTGTAGGAGGAATGATGACAGGCAAACTCTTGCACACGGTCATAATTGCACAAAAATGTTGACAACATCATGACTAAGGAGTTGGCACCATATTTGTAGAATACTTGACAAATGACATTAAGAAATTACCCAACAATGGTTGCATATTTCTACTTTTTGTACCAAAACAGGTTCCAATACTGCTTGAATTTTACTAGTGTCATATCAAAGTTTCCACTCCTATCATGACAAGCCTGATCTTGTGCTTCATGTGACAACAAATCAGTGACAACCAGCCAGGAAGACAGCATAGGGGCCTGCCTGCAGCACAGCTCTGTATTAGAGTAGCATCCTGTTGAGACAGGAAAAGCAGCCGTTTGAATACCTGGATGAAGGATTTCCTCCTCTTGGTTTAAATACAACATAAACACAAATGATGGACACAGACTGTTGGAGGCAGTTCGCCTTTGTGATCCACTGCTGAAGTCTCTGTCCCCACAGGCCTGACAAAGCGACAGCTGTCTTTCATTTGATCTCTGCAGCAAGCCCTGCTGTAAATCTTGTTTCAGCTCCTTCCTGACTCACATTGAGAAAGTCACACCAACAAACAGCAATCAGAGCTGAAGACTGACCTGGAAGAGAGCTCATTAATATTTAACCAAAACTGTTATTATATCTGTGTGCTAGGGCTGGGCAATATAGCCAGCTTTAAGATGTCTTGATATATATATACAGGCTAAGATAATGTTGTTTACACTCAGTAGATAGACTGTTTACAGTAAAAACCAATAGAGTTACATGATTAGTGACCAACAATGTAAAATAGGTGTGTTTTAAATCTTTATTTTCCAAACAAAGGCAGTTTATTTTAATGTGCTATTTTAATGTGCATACTGATATTGTGCAGCTAACTCTTTTAAGTGCCTGTATGGCATTTGGCCCATGCTGATGTAACTTGGACTTTGTTTCTTGACAGACATAAGTATTTTGATACATTTAGTGAATTTTTCAGATATTTCACAGTCAGCTTAAAAAGATCAAGGCATGATTTTTGATCTACATTGCCCAGCCTTACTTCACAGCCCTTAAAACTACATCAAACATGCTTTATCTGAATTTATTCATATCTGAAATCCATCCCAGTTTTGTGTCCGAGGATATAACCTAAGGAAATATGTCAGCGCCTAAAATAATCTACTGTTACATCAAGATAAAATTAGGATGTCAGCAGAGCTTAGCCGTAAATGCCTCATGTGCAAAGAGGACAAAATACAGGCCGGAGAGATTTGTCTCTGCTTGACTAAAACAGCCCGTAGTTTGGACCCAAGTCAGCCCAGGGTTTGAGGGAATAAACCAGGGAACATTTCAGGGTACATACCTCGATGTAGCCGGCCAGTGCTGGAACCACAATGCCCAAAATGAGGACAGATATCGCTGGGACTGAACCCATCTTCTAGGATCTTGTGCTGCTGTGAATAACTTGTATCCTTGTATAGCTGTTGTGCGCGTGAAGTGACGTCCACGGGAATAAAGAGAGGAACAAACTCCGGGGGTAATGTGAAGGTCTGTCCGGAGAGCGGCTCGATCCCGCTCCGCTTGTTTTGTTACCCGAGCTCGACAGAAAATGTTAGAGGGAGCCTGAGAGTCAGTCGGTGTCCTCTAGAAATGTGGACTGTGTGTGTGAGAGAGAGGGAGTGTGGTTTATGTGTGCTCTACCTCTGCTGCCTCCTCCCTCCTTGGAGCCAAAGAGCGGGGGAAAGGCGACACCTGGTGGCGGTCTGCGGGAACATCCACCCAAATAACACAACCGCTCCTTAGGTCAGCCTTTCCCATATTTAAGCATTCTGACCGGAAATCTTCTGGGGTTCAACAAAAGCTTCATGAACAAAAACAAAAGACTCCCAGCATTCATCTCAATTTTCATTTAAAAAAAAAAAAAATCAATGCGAACTTTCTGTCACAATGCAATTCCCCATAATAATAATAATAATAATAAAATAATAATAATAATAACTTTTTTTGTATAGCACCTTTAAAAACAGAGGTTTACAAAGTGCTTTAACAATGAGCAGAATCACAGTATGACAAAGCATCATATCACAACACAAGCATAAGAACACAACAAGACAAACAAAACCCCAGCAACAGAAGAACCCATGAAAATTCGTGGGTGACCCAAACATCATAATAAACCAGAAAGACATTATAAAACCCAGAAACAGAAATAATCTGTGATGAAAATAATAAAAAAAATAAATACAAACCCAGAATAACCTAAACTAAGGCAACACAGGAACCCAACTACATCAAAAGAACCAAGGAACAGAGACGTAAGAGCATTTAAAATGTCATAAAGAGAGAATAGAATAGAAATCAAAATATGCTACAGTCTCACAGTTTAAATGGTGCTGAATTAACTGTTGACATTCCAGAAGATGTTCAGCAGACTAGTCAAATGTGGTGTCTGTTTGAGGACATCCTCAGGTCGCAGAGTCATGTGTCAGTCTTCAATGAAAAAATATCAGGACTCAGAAAAACCTCAGTCATATGTCAGACAATGAAAAGGTTTCAAGAAAAAAGGTTTCAGGTCTTTGGAAATAAAGTGCAGGAAAAACATCGAGAAATAAGGTGTCAGGCGTTTGGAAAAAAAAATACACCAGGGATTAGAAAAAATTAGGTCACGTGCGAGAAAGACAGGCATCAGGTGTTAGGGGAAAAAGGCATCTGAAAAAAGGTGTCAGGGAAAAAAGGCCTCAGGTGTCAGGTAAAATGGCAACAGGTATCAGAAGGAAGGCGTCAGGAATAAAGGCTTCAGGAGTGCAGGAAAAAGGCACTAAGTCTCAGGAACCAAGGCATCCGGTATCAGAAAAAATGGTGTCAGGTAAAAAATGCATCAGATTTCAAAAAAAGAAAAGAAAAAGGTTGTCCAGTCTCAGGGAAAAAAGGCTCCAGGAGTCAGAAAAAATCCTTCAGGTCTCAGGAAAAGGGTATCAAGTCTCATAAAAAGGCATTACGTCTTAGGAAAAAAATGCATCAGTTTACAGAAAAAAGGCATCAGAATCAGATCTCAGGAAAAAAGGTATCAGGCCCCAGGAAGACATAGATCTACACATAGATGCTGCATTCATGTTTCTGATATTGGTCATGTGGGCACCAAATGCAGATCATGCTGTAAGTAAGATTACATTTATGATACAAGAGATCTAATGAAAAATGTAGGTTTTATGCATGAATTCTAAATACACTATAATTTATGATTAAGGCCATTATGCTCAATAACATGAAACATATCCCACATAAAAGAGGGAGAGTTTCAGTGTTAGCGAAAGTTGACTATCACCTCTCCAGTCATCAGGCCAGATTCCCAACCATTGCCTGTACTGGGACTTGATCCATTAGCCCTCTGCTTCTCAACTCACATCCTTCTGCTCTCACCTTAACGGGACCAGAGTAATAACAGAGAAGTTACAGAGGTTGAAGAAGCTGTTTCTTAAACCTGCTCCTTGTCCAACATATTTGACCTTTTTTCTTATAAAGAAAGAAAGAAAAAATTCAATCAAACCTTTTAAGGCATGGTTTATCTTGCACATTTATCATTGAATCATACTTTGTTGTATATATTTCTGTTTAAGTTGATTAATTCGGACATTATTTTAGCATAATCCTCATAAGAAATCAAAGCAGCTAAAGGTGACTCTGAGTGTGTTGTTTTGTTTCAACCAGTAGTCCCAAATGAAAAGACAATCTCTTTACACCGATAGAACACAAAGACAAAAAGATTTTGATCGCTTTGCCTTGTTTTAAGATTTTTGGTCAACTGTACTGTTAATGTATCTCTACTTCCTCAAATGTTCTGTTTCAATAATTTATAGTGTGATTCATAAGAGCTTAAGCACTCCTTCCACCTTCACAAAGATAACAAAGACAAGCAGAACAATAAACACTCCTCTTAGGAAGATAAATGTCTGACAGCTTTTACAATGTCTGAACATCGACCTGAGCTCAAACAAGAACATCAAGAAACATTTTCTTCTCTTTCTTTATTTCTTTCTCTCTGTGCAATGACATTAAGGCGTTTTCTCTCTCTTACAGTTCACCTTTCAATTCTATACCCTTACTTTATTTTATCTTTGCCCCACTCATTGTAACTTATTATTATCATTATTATCTCTATGCAAATCTTGTGAAAGACGGGTCTGTGAACTAATGCTTTATGTGGTTCTACATGGATATGTGCGACTCCATGTATATGTGGACTCTTTCTATTGTTCTTAGTCCTGTAAAATCATGAGTTAACTGTGATTAACCACATTTTTGGAAAGCTCAGTGTTAATTTCACCAGCTACACCGAGGCCTGATCACTGCCAGACCTGTTGAATCCAGAAGTCCTTTAACTAGAACCTGTCTGACAGAGTGAAGTGGGCTAAAAGATCTCAAAAACAACACATCATACATGGTAATTTTAAGAAGTTTAACAACAGATGAGAAACAAAGCCATTGATATCTTTCAGTCTGGAAAGGGTTTCAAAGTCATATGAAAGGTTTTAGGACTCCAGCAAACCACAGTTGGAGCCATTACCCACAAATGGAGAAAACCTGGAACAGTGGTGAATCTTCCCAAGAGTGGCCGGTCTACCAAATTTACTCCAAGAGTGCATCGATGATTCATCCAGGAGGTCACAAAAGAACTCAGAACATCTAAAGACCTGCAAGCCTCACTCAACTCAGTTAAGGTCAGTGTTTGTGATTCAACAATAAGAAAGAGACTGGGCAACAATAGCATCATGGGAGACTTCCACGGCCAAAATCACTGCTGGTTTTGCTCATCTCACATTTGCCAAAAAGCATCTCTATGATCTCCAACACTTTTGGAAAAATATTCTGTGGACTGTTGAGACAAAAGCTGAACTTTTTGGATGATGTAAAACACAGCATTTCTTAAGAAGAACATCATACCAACAGTCACACCTAGTAGTGGTAGTGGGTTGATCTGGGGCTGCTTTGCTGCTTCAGGACCCAGACCACTTGCTGTAATTGATGGAACAATGAATTCTACTTTCTACCAGAAAATCCTGAAGGAGAATGTCCACCCATCATTTCATGACCTCGAGCTTGAGTGCACATGAGTTATGCAGCAGGACAATGATCTGAAACACACCAGCAAGTCCACCTCCAAATGGACTAAAAAATATAACGAAGGATTTGGAGTGGCCTTGTTTAAGTTCAGACTTTAATTTGGCTGAGATGGTGTGGCATGACCTAAAACAGGCTGGGAGATCCTCCAATATGGCTGAGTTAAAACAATTCTGCAAAGAAGAGTGGGCCCAAATTCCCCCACGGTGATGTGAAAGACTCATTGCTAGTTATCACAAATGCTTGCTTGTAGTTGTTTCCTCCAAGGGTGGCACAACCAGTTATTAGGTTTAGGGGGAATTACTTTTTTTATATAGGGCCAGGTTGGTATGGATGGCTTTTCCCTTAATAAATGAAATCATAACTTAAAAACTGTGTTTTTATGTACTTGGGTTATCTTTGTCTACTATTAAAATTGATCTGATGATCTGACACATTTAAGAGACAAATTGCACAAAAATAAAATAAATCTGGAAGGGGGTGAATACCTTTTCTCAGTACCTTACTGTACCATACCATATGGTATCATATTGTATCGTAACATATCACTTGTATCGCATTGTTTTGTATCGTATCATATCATTTTGTATCATATTGTATCGTATTGCATCGTTTCGTATTGCATTGTATAGTATCGCATTGTTTTGTATCGTATGGTATTGTTGCGATTCGTTTCGTATCGTTGAGCATCATTTCGTATTGAATCGTACTGTATTGTATCTCTTAAAGGCTGCTGAAGACACGTCGCCTGAATGCTTCTGAGAAATATCTAGAATGCACTAGAATAATTTCATCCAGTAATATGAAAAGAAAACTGAGCAAATGATCCATGAATGTAATGTGATGGTTAAAGATTTAATTTATTTGTTTAATTCACTGTATTAATGGGAACATAAGACACACACACACAAAGGCTTATTTCATCATGCTATCTTGGACTCATTTGGTCCGTGTCTCTGCTGTCACTTGTGTTTCTCTCTGATGACTTGAGAAAGGGATCATGCAGATTTCTCTCTGCTTCAGGCGGAGCCATCACAGTGGTTATTAATTCTTCAAACATCAGCTGGCAGACGTGTTAGAACAAGTTCAATTTTGCACATGTTGAGTCTAATCTGGGGACGTGTCAATTTGATCCGAAGCCGCCTGCAAAAACACATGTGGAAAAAAACAGAGCAGGGAGTTGATTTAGTGATTTAGCTCCCCTGGTAACAGAGAGGATGTGCTGAAATCCCTTTAGGTGTAACCTTTTCTTTTGTTTGGTTAGAGAAAACACTTCAAATCAAACAGGGGACGTGTTTTTATTTGCTTTATAAATCTAAAGGTATACCTTTTCTCCTAACAGAACCAGAGTAGCAGTGTACTGAACCTAAAAAAGCAGTTAATAATATTCCACCCAAGGACACTTATGATAGAAACAAACTGGGTTTCTTCTAAACTTGACCTTACATGAACTCTTATAATCAAGATCATGTAGGAAAAGAAGGAAAACATACCACTAAATAGTGCACGCTGATATGCTGATACAGTTTGATAGTTAGTTCACCCGTGGATGGAAACACCAAGAAATGTCAAACTGCCAGAAAGTGTAATAGAAGAAGACAACAAAATAACATTGTGTGCATGTGTTATTACAGACAAGCTAACGCTGCCTTAGATTGTTAATGGCAGAGTTTCTCTGTGAATAAAGTTGATGCCAAGGCTGGTGTACAGAAACGTGCTAAAACATCTTCTTTCGATGTGGCGCTTTGCTTTTGTTTTTAAAAGACATGTGGTGTTTGACTGAACTACTGCTTTGCTATAGCTACATCTGAGCTATTAGCTATCGCAAAGAGAAGAAGAGCAAACTCATCTCTTCTGTCACAAAAAAGCTTTCAGTGTTGCTCTGCTGTTGTTTTTAAAAAGACATGTTCAGTTATGAGAAAAACGCCGCTGTGGCTAAGTCCAAGCTAATCACTCCACTAGCAGCCGTTATATACGACAACCACAACAACAACAACCAACCCTTTCCTTCCCAACTCTCACAAAATCATGCCGAAGCAGGTCAGCAGAGGAGCGAAAACATCTTACAAAGCTTTTAGGGTTGTTTTTATTCTTTATTTCAAACAGAAATGTGGTCCAGTTCTAGTAAAACTGATGCAGTGCTAAAGCTATATTGGATGTACGCCTACTGATGGCTTTGAGTACAACTAAACCCCGCCCATAGTGTAACTCTGTATGGCTCTGAAAGTAGAGTCACTCACTCAGTCAGTCACAGACAGACTCATGTTTAGGGCTGACCTCGACACTCAGACAAAACAATCTGTGACACTGAAGGTCTCCAAGAGCACAGTGGCCTCAGTAATTCTCAAAGTGAGCAGTCAGGGGAGGAGGGTCCTAGTAAGGGAGGAGATAATATAAGGATAATATTAGCTACAATCAGGCTTATGTTAATGCATATAGGACAACAAATCATGCAGTGTTTTTCCTGCAGTGTTGGTACCATGAGAAACGTGAATGTGTATTTTTAAGGTCTTCACAACCATGAAGGTTGTGAAGAAAATGAAGGCATTTCAGTTGTTTTAAGAGAGCATCAAAGATTTATCTTGTTATTTCAATTAAATCAATCTTTCTGCAGTCAGAGGCCAGGTTGTGAGAGTTTTAGATACCGCATTAGTTTTATTTTTGGTTATTGTTTTTCTTTTCAATTTCAGTTGCATTTTTATCAGTTCTTACTGCTGGTTCCTTAGTTTAGTTTAGTTTTAATTCTACTTATATACCCTATCTCGTCTGAGTCTTTATCAGTTATATGGGGTACTGTTAGGAAGGAGACCCAGAAAAAGTTTAGTTTATTTAAAAAAAAAAAAAAAAAAAAAAAAATTCAGACAGGCTACCTTTTTTTTTTTTTTTTTTCATTTATTCAGATTTATTTTGTTTTTTTAAATTACAACCAAACTGGAAAATGTGACACTCCTCAGGTTTGGGTGTTCACATCAGCTATGCTGCTGTCAAGACTGAAACTCAGGACTTTTTGAGTTAGTTTTATGAACACATAATCGAGTTTTACCTAGTTTAATATTTCGTATGGCCTCGTTTTTATTCTAGTGTCAGTTAACTGAAGTGATTTTTGCATTTCAGTTGTAGCTGTTTTGTTAGTTTTTCGTTGGTTCCTTGTTCGTAGGTATGTAGAAAGTGTGTGACTATATGTTTTGACTTGAGAATTTTTAGAATTTTTAAAGGATGTCATGCAGGGCTGGAAATAAACTTTCTTGCCTTCCTGCCATAGTGGCTAATGAAGTCAAAAATCTACCAGACATTTTCTGTATAACGTAATGAAATACGCTGTAATAGTAGAGGGTTATAGTATTCTTATTATAGGCTTTTTAATAAATAGAAAGGTTTCAGCTAAACTGACATGCTCTCTATCCTGTTCATAAACAGAAAACAGTTTATTTTGAGGCTAGTTAGAGTTTCTGTTGTAGTCAGGTCCTCAAATGCAGATTTAACTGCAGCTAAACCTCTACTGAGAGGAGAGAGAACCACCTTATTATTATGAGCTTATTTTTGTTCTCCTGTTTGCTGCAGCACACGTCAAAGCATTTTGCAAACCTCTGTTTTTACTAGTGCTAAACACATAAAGTTATCATGACCACAGAGGTTATGCTGGGAATGTTTTGTTGTCATATATAATAATGCCACTTCTACATGTCCCATGTTAAAAGAAAGCAGAGTGTTTTTAGAACTACATAGATATGTACAAGACGAGATCAGCAAGAAAACAGATGCTCCTTTTTCTCCACCAAAATTACCAAAAGCTGTAAGTTTCTGACAGTAATGTTGACTATAGGCAGGGCTCTCTGTCAGTGAGCATGCTGGTCTGCTTGGCTCTGCTTATAAAGTCAGTACTAAGCAGAAAACCAAGGTTCAGTTCATGCTTTAACTTTCACAGAATCCCTCTGTTATGTTCCTCCTTCCTTATTGACCTGCTGTGGTAAATTCACTTGACACCGCTCAAAAATACACACGTTTGGCTGGTGGCAGGTGCAAATTTCCCACAGTGGTGTCCCAACAGAAAAGAGGTTGAACAATGCTGGACTACCTTAAAACATGTTGTATTGTTGTAGTTACTTGCTGTGACCACTGGGTGGCGAAAAAGAGCATGAGTACTATGGTAATAATGGAAAATACAGAAGCTGCACTTACTGTAAATTCTTTAATTTAGTACCTCATCAACAGAACCAATGTCTTGTAACCTTGCTGGATAAGTAAGCACATCTTATTTGCAGTTATCAACTAATAGTAATAATTTTGTTGCTGTAGAGTTGGTATCTTTAATTTTGACTAACCCAGATAATGTAAAACAGCCATTTATGTGCTTTCTAGAATTAAGAGGTTTAATTGAAAACATTAATATCCAACAGTTTTAGTTCTTCCTAGCACTGACAACATCTTACTGGACTCTAGAGGGCACCAAACACTCATAATTTATCTAAATGCACCCTATCACCCTTTGTGTCCCTTTTTTACATGTAACCAGGATGCATCAGAGCTAACTCGACTGTCTGTGATCATATTCACCCCACATATCAAACTGATTGACTGGAAACTTTCTGTTTTTGTTTAGATAAATAAACCCCAATTATTAAAAACTAAACATATTATGTAACTCTTATTGTGAATGGAGTCTTAGCATTAGATTTTGGTTCATCCAATACAATTTTCAAATGAATTGGATTAAAAATTATGTAAAAGATAAAGACAATCTATGTTTTTCATGCCAGAGCTTATTTTTGAGAAGGCCGGTGAATTTCTATTGCGCAGTTGTTTTGAGGTGAATTCCTGTCAGTCTGTTCATCTTCCATAAGCCTTATTATCCTGAATTTGAACATACAAACACAATTTCTCTCCACACAGATCTCTAATCTGGAACAATAAAGACATCAGACATAGAAATAAAACTTTTTTTTTCAATAAATAGACTTCAGTGTTATTAACTTTACTGCCAGGAGGTGGTGGGGAGAACCCACATTAAATATCAGGTCTCCTGGTGTGATGTTAATAAATGAAAAATGTACCGATTAAAATGTTAGGAATCTGTCCCATCAAACCTGTTCTCCCCAGAGACTTGCTGGAACTCTAAATCAGAAAACATGAAATGGAAGTCTGTGGAGATGTTTTTTTAAATTAAGGATGTTGCATTCAAAATCACGCACTCCATTCATCCATCTAACCAGGCTGTTGCAAGATAGTTGTGGAAAGAAATTATATTTCTTTTTTTAATCAAAAAATTGAAACTCTCTTCCACTAATTTTGTCTCCATGTGTGCTTGGTTTGGTTAGATGTTGAGAATGTCTTAAATCTATTGACCAGGTAAATTAAAAGAAAAAGGTGTAATATTCTTCT
This sequence comes from Cheilinus undulatus, assembly GCF_018320785.1. NCBI lineage: Eukaryota > Metazoa > Chordata > Actinopteri > Labriformes > Labridae > Cheilinus > Cheilinus undulatus. Next base: position 45,946,955 of record NC_054866.1, on the reverse strand, counting down.
ACTACAGTGAAAAAGCATCCTGTTCAATTGTAGATATTTTTAATTTATTGATTTTATAAGGTAAATAGAACTTCCATAAATGTAAATGTACTAAAAAACACCAGAAAAACTACAGTTCAAAATGGACATAGAAATTTACATTTGAGCATCAATGGACTGAAAGAAAAGACGGCAAAGAAAACATTGGACATATGTAAAGTTTTTGTTTGAATCCATGTATATACTGTAGGTACTAATGTATTGTTTATGGGGTATTTACACTGGCAGACCTGCCCACAGAGCTGGCTGGACCCCTGAAAAACCCCATGGACCCTCCTGAGCTGCGGTTTACTGATGATATCAGTGCATGTGTGCTGGATCAGGAGAATTAATGCTATCACCCTAAATAAATGTTTCTTCATTCTGAGGCTAAAAAGAAATTCAAGCCATAATTTGATGCTGGTGTTCAAATAATTTATTGATGACCCTTTTTAACCCCTTTTCATCCCTGTTTTAGCCCATTTTTTCTAGGTTTGTTTCCCTGCTAAACCCACTTTTGCCACTTTTAACCCCTTTTAACTACTTAAGCCCCCCATTTTTGTCACTGTTAACACATTTGAACAAGTTTGCACTATTTTCTGTCCTGTTTTTTCTGCTTTTTAACAAATTGGTGTGACTTATGACCCATATATGCCACCCTTTGACCACTTTTCACCACTTATTTCCACTAATATTTGCCACATTTAACCCATTTTCACCTTTATGCAATCATTTATTTTGTTTTTACCTTAAACTCACAGTGTGTCATATTTAGCCCCAGTAGCATTTAGCAGAACAAACTCTTTTTTTTTTATTAGCTCAGAATAAGCTTTCCATTCATACATAGGGAAGGTCCCCTCCCCGGACGCCTCCATCTTGGATTATTTTTTTATTTTGCATTTTTCTATGGTAATAAAGAAGTAACCAAATAACAGATACACACTTTTTTTCTAAATGTAACTGTTTGCTACAGTTTCAACCACAGAAGTGAGCATCACAATCTAGAACTGACTGTTAGATGTTGCTGATGTTCCTAAATTTACACACTGCATCTTTAAAGTTGTTTTACTTCCTTCCATTTATTCTCTGGTATCCTGATGTTTGTGAACATCATAAATTAGCTATCAAGTCTGACATTACTTTCTAAATGGTTGTAGTCAATCTGCATGTGCCCATCCACAGACATTAAAAATAGAAAGGTTTAAAGAAAAAGGGTTTCGATTTTGAAAGGACCATACTGTCCTACAGTATAAATAAATTAATAAAGTTATTATTATTTATTTATTTATTTTTTAAAGAAAAATATGTTCATCACAGCTTATGAATGGCCTTGTACACAGGTGAGGTGAAGTGTTGTGGTGTGATGTTATCTGTATGTCTGTTGTCACTTTGTCAAAAAACAAAAACAGGTTTTCTTAGGTTTTTGACAGTGGTACCCAAAATACTGCAAACAAATTACAAAACAATCATGTGTCATTAATAAATAACAGCACACATAATATGGCTACATGGTTCCACTGGCTGTTACAAGATAATTGTTTTAAATTACTATTGTGTTGGGCTGCTTGAGTTTGGTCAATGTATTTTGACCCCAACTTGGTTAAACCACTGTTGTAATCCTCTCAATGAACACTAGGGAGAATACACCTTTCAAATTTTATTCTTCATATCGACTTGAGGCTTCGTTTCACAGAAAATGATGACCTATCTTCATATAAAGAAATTCTGAAAACATAATTGTCATTACCCTAAACTGGATATCAGCCTACGTAAAAAATATCCCCCACTAACAGCAAGTTTTTTTAAATTTGTAATATTAAAAATTATACAAAAGCAGCGAGTGTACATAAATTTATGCTTTTAAAAATACTAAGTTTCAATTTTAAAAAAAGTTAATGTAAAAATTTCGACGAGAAAATTAACTTCGGTGTAAGTATATTCTTTAAAGAAAATACCCTTGTAAAAACATACCAATCGGGTGCTACGCTTCCACGCGTTGCTAGGCAGATTATGTTAATATATGCAATGCAGCCATCGCTGCAGCTACCATTCTGAGGTAAGAACAACTTCTACGCTTTCCACAATATATAAGATAACTACGAGTTCGTTTTCGATCGGTTCTGTATCTCGGATACTCGTTGCTATTTCTGTTGATTTGGATTAATTGTAGGTGTCGTTTTAGGGCATTTGTACCGGTAGAAAATATCTATTTTTCGCCCTGTGTCTCTTCGGATGTGGTTGTTGTTGTTAGTCCCACCCAAAATGGAGCCCGGTCTTCCTTGTTCACTGTAGACTTTAAGGGCTGGGCTCAACTAGAATGGGGGGACGGGTGGATCTACTCAAATACTTTCTGGCTTTTCTGGTCTTAAATTCATCTTTATTGTAAATCGCGGAATTTGGTTCGCCTCCTAGTGCCCGTTATGTTATGTTTGTCTCCAAGGTCGGCCGTTCATCGGGACTATATGTCCGTAATGCTAATGTTGCTGTGCAGTAAATGCCCGGGTTTCTATAGCGCTGTTTTTTGTGGTATGGTCCAGTTGGGACTGAGAACCTGCGGGGTTAAAATAGGGGGGAATTGAATTTATTATTGATTATACCAACTGTATTTCGGAATGACTTTCGGGTCATGGTGTTTCACGGTAGCATCTGTACCAACATGCGGTTGTATTTAGACGCCGTTTGCCGGGCGGCCTCGTGAGCAAACGTTGACCGCATTTTCCCCCGTACCCCCGCTGAGAGGCTCATGTGGCCGCTCTGAACACGCAGTGACATGCTGGTTTATTTTGGCTGCATGTTGTCAGTCGAATCTAACCGTGTTCTGATAGCAGAAATATCTGTTGCAGGAAACGCGAGGAGCTGAGTTCAGTGTCAGTCGGTGCAGAGATGGTTGCTGCAATGCATCATTGTTGCGGTACATAGCATTAGCATTAAAGCGGGCGCAGCAGTCTTCTTCACCCATTCAATACATTTCTAAACATCAAAAACACAAAGAGAGGCGCGTTAGAAAGGCAAAATCCATAACCACGGCTATATTGACAGATAATAAGATCAAGATTTTTTACAAACACCACTGGCTGTGAATTTCATTGGGTATAGTCTCTTTGCTGCCTTGCTGGGCATCTAAACTATGTAACACATTCTGCAAGTTACTTTGCATCGTTCCAGGTCCAAATGCACAAAACCAGAGTGGTTTAGTATAATAGTGGTCATTTTCTTTATTAAATTGACCTACAGCTGCCTTTCTGTAAGTGTCGGGCGTTTACAAGAGTGCACAATTGCTTCCTCTGCTCATCACTTAAATCAAAGTGAGAGCTGATTATGGGAGGAGCAGTGCACAGGCTGTATTGTCATGCATTTTCCATGCATGTCAAATAGGGCTTTTCCATTACATTTAGCAGCTTGGCACCACTTAGTTTGACTCGGCTTTGCAGGGCTGATGAGTGTTTTGAGTTGATGATTTTAAGTAGCTGTGCTTCAGTAAGCATTGTTTTGTCCCGTAAGAAGAACAAGCACTGTTTAGTTTAGCTGTCTACTCAAATCATGCCCATCTATGCTGTTGTCCTGAGGTGTTTCAAAGTTTGGTGCAGTGGTTGGTATTTAAAAACATCTGTGAGGTGTCCCTTAATGATGACAAGCCACTGTGATTTCATACTTGGAGGCAGGGCAGTCACACTTGGGCCCTAATCCAGAGCAGAACCATTCTGGGTATGGCTTGGCGTAGCCCTGTGCAGCCAAATTGGTAATGAAAAAGTAAATCAGCACAATTAGTCTTGGTTCGGCTCAGCCAAAAGTCATCGTGCACAAGCCCCATCAAACCTATGGACCAAACAAGCCCAACATGGCATGTGGCACAGTAACTGTTTAATCTCAATTATCCAGTTTTCATGATTGTGGGAAACCAGAATTATAACTGAAACTGAAACCACATTAAACATTCAGGGCTAAAAATATCCCAACTTTATTTTGATATCACGAGGTATCAAAGAACAGAAAGGCACCTGGCTGCAGACGTCCATAAACGCATGCATAGTTCACAGTCCTGAATCACATGTGCAGTTGACTTCTGTGCATGCATGCACCAGCAGAATCATTTACTACCATCCACTACTTTAAGCCACAGTGTTTGGAGAAAGAAGGATAGAAAAATATAGGGAAGATTTTAAAAGAAAGAAAGAGACTGATGTTAACAGAGGACATTAGTGGTTTAAAAACCTGAAACAGAAGCTGGGGAAAAGCAAGCATTTAAATAGTTGGCAAAATTTAGAATATAATTTAAAAGTTGCTTGAAATTCACAAGCTTGTAAGGTTGGTTATAACCGTTATGTCTTGGTTTTAGATGTCCAAATTGGTCACAAATTTTGCAGTCCATAATTTTAAACTCTGTAAATGTAAAATGGCTCAAAACGATGCAGAGGAGAAAAGCTTTCATCAATCAGTCCCGTGGATTTACTGATCAAATGCTCTGATCTAAATGCATATTAGCTCACAGATATGTGAACTACGCATGCATTTATGGATGTCTGATGTCTGCAGCCAGGTTCTCAAAGTCCCTAAAAAATGTCCATATTTTAGTTTAATCCAAAGCATTACTATGACTCTAATGTTTATATAATCCCAATCTTTCTTTCTGCAGCTGTCCCTGTCTGTCTCTGGTGTGAAGTGAAGGTGAAGTGGTTGGAGACAGGCTTGGCACCTTGCTGCCATGGAAACCAAGCAGGAGCCGTCTGCTGTGTGGAGTCAGACTGCTAACAATGATTCAGGCAACGGCACACAGGTCTGACATCCTGTCCTATTTATCCATAAACTAACATAGTAGAGTAGAAGTCAACAGGAACAGATGCAAAGTTTCTACGCTTTGTGGGTAAAATAAAACATTTGTAATTTTTCTGTCAAACACAGATGAACATACTTTTGTCTGCTAAGCTAATCAGCTGATAAATTACAAAATTCACCTTCTGTTTGTTCATGTTTAAATTCAATTGTAGGAATGAGGAAACCTCATTGAGATCAAGAATCTCTTTTACAAGAGTGTCCTGGCCAAGACAGGCAGCAGTACATTCAGTTACAGACATGAAGCATATAAGCTATTCTAAACACAGATCAACCAAATCATAAGTCACAGAGCACCAAGTCATTAGTCAGAACATCTACAGTCTGATGCATCATCCTCTAACACCTTTAATCTGCCATTTACAGCTTTGGAAAAGAATGTCTAAATATTTCTTCCCTGTACTTTACAAGCACAAACACCCATCGGTTATTTTAAAGCTTTGGTCTTACTTGCTTTTTTAAAACACAGTGGAGAGTACATTTAGAATATTAGTCAGAGTTTAATAATACAGCTGGTGGTTCACAGCCTTTGTGTCTTGTGCCTGTGTGTTGCAGGTGCATTTTGAAGGTGGCGCAGTGGCCCAGATAGTGTACAGTGGTGATCAGGCGGACCGGGCACAGCAGCAGGTGGTTTACACAGCAGACGGGAACTCCTACACCTCTGTAGAGTCTGCAGAGCACACGCTGGTCTACATACACCCTGCAGATGGTGGCCAGGTAAGATTATCTGCAGAACTAATTTTTGATGCTGTTGAACATCACTTATAACTACAACAATGTTTGATGAGGAATGGGATTTAGTGTTTTGGTCGAGGTAGTAAGACTCTTATAGAAGTGTTGTGTTGCAGTCCATACCCTGCCTCTTAAGCTTGACTCATGCTCCTGTGTAGGATTACGCGGTATCCATTTTCAACACCATTAAAATTTCCCAATGTTTTCCTGTTGTGTACGGTATTACTACCAGGTATTTAAAAAAAATTTGTACAAGAAGCAGGTGGACCAAGCACTTGTCAGCATGCATACAAAGGCACAGTCATCAGAGAGCACACCTCTACATGCATTTCCTTCAATCTTTTTACAAGATGCTTTGAAAATCAATGAGGAGATTTATTACAAGGGCCGCTGGAAGTGATGTGCTCATTAAATACATAACACTGTCTTAATGACAGTAAGTAAAGCAATACTGTGGCTATTCTCACATATCCTGGGATAAGTCTTGCCGTGTTACCGCTCATTCCTAATTTTGCGTTGAATCTACACTGTAGCATATGCTATAGATATGCATAGCCCTGAACCCTATGCTCTCAAATCTGACTTCACTTTGCATTCAAATGGTGCAGACTAGAAGCCTGTGATTGGTTTGCTGTGTGGCACTGACCAGATGCCAGTCTCTATGTAATGTCTACAGGCTAATGTATCTCTGGTGTAAGAAACGTGCCTGCAGATGGCGATACAACTAGTCAGATATAATTCTCTCACACAAAATGTTAGACATACATTTCCTCATTCACATCTTCCAGTGGCCAAACAAATCCACCTCAGTTGATGTAGTGACTCTGATGTCTCCTCTCTTTTATTTCTATACTTAATGACTTAAATATAATTGACTACTGCTCAAAATTTACCCGCTCCAGTTTGCTTTCAGTTACAGTGGTTTTTGTATACACAAACAAGCAGTAAATATGCTGGCAAGACCAGGAACAAGCATAAAAATTGCACTGCTGAGTAGTGTTTTGGCAAAGTATTGTCCAGCAAGGTGGACACTAGAGCACAAGTACAGTATGTAACACTCACTATGGCATAGGCCACTACAGCTTTCCCAAGGCATAGATTTGATGCAGAAGTCTACATACTAGGGGTGTGACGAGACGAGATGAGACGAGATTTTACTCTTTTTTTAATTTTGGAAAAAATTATAAGAGTGAAAAGTATGTCCTTTATATGGCTGAAAGCCATAAGCTAATTGCGAAGCATTCAGGTCTATTCAGAAATGTTTAAACTAACTCCTCTTGTACTGAACAGGCTATCAATGCTTAATACACAATTTATCTTGTCTAACTCTGAGTCAAACTGTACATTATAATGCTCTTCACATCAATCCTTTAATTTTAATAGTCTCCCACATCTTCATTTTACTACACTATGCACTTGTTGCTACAATAATAATAATATTAATTAAAGTATTTAGATTATTTTGAAAGTAATTTAAAAACAATTTACAACAGACTGAAATATAAAGAGCTGTATTGGTAAAATTAAACTATTTCTCATCCTCTTTAAGTACATCCACATTTAAAACACTCAAAAAAATATATTTATGTCAATAACATGTTTGCTGTAAATTAGAGAAATAGATTATTTTATAGTTTTTTGGTCTTTTTTTCTCATATGAGCTTTGACAGTGTTGGACACAATGCACAGTTGAGCGTGTGTGTGTGTTAATGTGTGTGCGTTGGTGAGCGAGTATGTCTCTGCTCTGTCTGCTGTCAGACAACAAGCAGGGATTTTTTAACTGGAGATTGAACTTCCCTTTTTGGAGCTAACGGGGGACTCTATGGCATTCAGACTAAGTTTGTTTTGCTAAGTTTACCACTGCAGTATATAGCAGCCCGTCACACTTCTCATGTTAAGCGTCTAACTGATGATACGAGCAGCTAACAGCTGATGGATGTGTGACTGACAGACAGTGAGATGAGGAGGAGGAGATATGATGAAGCAGCGACTGATTCAAAGTTACAAAGTTGCAGATACCGGCACTACGAGCGAGTCTGCACGCATACACGGACTCCCAGAGACTGCATAGGTTTCCAGCAGCAGCATCTCATCATTTCAGACCGTTATGATGAGCTAATTATGTGTTGGCAGATCATGTATGGCCCCGAGTAGCGCACGTGGAGGAGGAGGTGGGGGTTGGAGGGGTGATCTTAATGGGTCACGGATAAGCTCCGATCCTTCATTAGCTGGCAAACCAACAATTTGTAGAAGTCCAGGACATCTTAATGATCTTTTATAACTACCAGTTTGGTATTGTTTTCTGTCAGGCGAGCTGCTGCTCCTGGTGTCCGGGCAATACTGATCTCACAGGATGATTTTCGCCTCGACAAGACATCTCGTGACATCTCGTGACATTTCTAAATACATTAATTTATGTTGAATTTGTAACAAACTCTTGACCCTGCAAAATCTGAGCTCTGTATTTCACTTTTCTCCTAGGCTGTATTTACCGATCAGCCACAGGTAGCTTACATTCAGCAGGATGGAACGACTCAACAGGTGAGTTTACCTGAAACAGTCCTTCATTAGTGAGCTGTGCATTTTGCTGAGACCTAAAGCTGTGTTATCTCATTCACAGGTCACTGTTTTGCTGCCCAGCGGGCAGAGTGCTGCCAACCTGCATGTTCTCAGTAATGTAGCTGAAGCTCCTCAAGCTATCCTGGAGCCAGTGTCCCAGGTGAGGACAGGATGCTTGTGCAGGTTTACCATTAGAAAAGAGAAAAAGTATTTTTCCTTGGGGTTTTGGCCACAAAAAGAGCTAACAGGTGTACCTAATGAAGTAATGAGTGAGTGTAAATTAAACCAGAACATTTTTATCTCTGTACATCTCCCTCAGAAAGTACTATTTCTGTTTCTTGACTCAGAACCAACAAGGCACACCAAGGTGATAGAATAGAAAAAAGATTTGTGATTTGAAACCTCCCAAGACACATCTCTGTACCAGTTTTGTCGTGTGTTAGTGTGCACATGCCTGAGAAAATGAGAACTGTCAGTGTTTTCTTCCTGAGCTTTACTTGAACGCTACAACGATTATTAACTCTTCAATTTCAAAATAATAGGAACAGCTGTCTGCGTCCAATTCCCTCCCCTCCATGGGCGACATTGGGGACCCACCCACCAGTCCGCTCGGGGCCACAGACTCCACAGAAGACTCTGATGAAGATGAGGATGAAGACTCGGAGATGGATGAATGGGAATCCCGTGAGCCTCAAGCATTCAACCCGCACAACCTCTGTGAGTGACATGTTGTAAACGTTTAACACAGCTGTCTGCTCTGTCAGTTTGATAGTTTATCATGACGGGTTGACAGCAGATGACTTTGAGCTATAAGCTTTTTTCACTATCTGGATGGGAGACGAAAGTCAACTTAAAGCAGTCAGCTCAGTTCCAAGGCATTAATCTGTCAGTAGGCCTCAAGCTGCATTGTTATAGTTGTTAATCATCATGTAACATTAGGTTACAAGAAAGTACAAAAAGTTCAAAGTAGGGAGGAACTAAGCAGAGCTTTTAGGACAGATGGTGCATGTCTTTAATGTTTATGTTATGTGTTTTCAAGCCTTTTTTGGATTAAAGGTCTAAAGAAAGTTAACAGTTCTGTCTTATTTACATGATCTTTTGTGTCTTTGCAGGGTGTGAGGAGTGTAATAACACCAACCCCTCTGTGTGCCTGAAGCACGGCGCTCTGCACCCCATCCCAAACCGTCCTGTGTTGTCTAAAGCCAGAGCCAGTCTGCCTCTTGTCCTCTACATCGACCGCTTCCTGGGTGGTGTGTTCTCCAAGAGGAGAATCCCAAAGCGCACACAGTTTGGTCCTGTGGAGGGACCTCTGGTTCCTCAGAGTGAACTCCAGGATCATTACATCCATCTAAAGGTAAACCAGAGCTCTGCATGAGGGATTTCTGTTGGATAACTGAAGAACTTTGTTGTTGTGATTTTATTTTGTATGTAGCTGCACTGACTCAAATGTGAAATTCACACCTCCTGTATCAAGAATAGTACCTTATTAACCTGAAACCAGCTATTTTTGCCTTGTTTGTTTTTCTATTCTACATTTTACACACCTTGGGACCCACTCACACCAGGCCTAGTCACTCTGTAGTCCCCATGCATGATAGTACCCCCTCACCTTGCACTCACACTGCTATAGATCCAAGCTGGTCCAAGCACAGTTACTTCTTGTACATAAAGTCATGGTTTGACACAGTTTTTTTTCTTTTTTAACAAGTTACGCTGTCAGAGAGACAGCACACTGGAAAACAGCATAGAGAATATGATGGCAACTTTCCTGTCTTTATGGCTCATTTTTAAGTCATATTGGTTAGATATGGTCATCTAACAGTCCTAGACGTCTTGATCATGGAAGATGTTGCATTGCTTTGCTTTGATTGTACGTCACATTTAGCTGTGTACCCACGCTTGTGCTGTGCATGAGAGTCCATCTCTGGACTCTGGGGGTCAGGTGAGCATGATACAGATTAGCTAGTGCGACTGTGTCCTCAGGGATTTAAACTAGATGTCTAAATGAAAAGCTTGAAAGAGAATTTAGTTGTTGAGGCTACATGAAGAAAATGTGGCTCTACAAGCTGTAATCTGCAACAAAATTGTTCATGTAATTGTGATTTTTATTTTTCACTTGCACCTGATTGGTTTGTTTTTTAATCTTGTCTTCTTAGCTGTGCATGCTAGATGCAGAGAAAGATGCAGAGAAGTCTGACGACATGTGGTTTGACCTCTCTGACGAGGACAGCTGTAACTGGATGATGTTTGTGAGGCCGGCTCAGAATCACTTGGAGCAGAACCTGGTGGCCTATCAGTACGGCTCTGAGATCTTCTTCACTACCATCAAGAACATTCAGCCTAAACAAGAGCTCAAGGTCAGTAGACAGCACTGTGTGTGTTTACAATGTGTTTGCAAAGTCTTTAGGTAAGGTTATAACTTCAGTTTGCTACCTTTAATGTTGGCAGCAAATAGAAAAAATATAGCAAAGACTGCCAGAAAGGAATTTCTGCCCAGTTCAGTAAACAGTTAAACATTTTCAGAAATTGATTTTTCTAAAGAGGTGACAGGGAAGAGCCAGAAGTGAAAGAAGGATAAGTCAGTCCCATTAAAAGCACAATAGCTTAACATTTTTCATGATGTTTTATTCTGCAGGTGTGGTATGCGGCATCATATGCAGAGTTTGTCAATCAGAAGATCCATGATGTCACTGAAGAAGAGAAAAAAGGTGAGTCTTTGCACACAATGCTGACTGACTTCATAAAAGCAGTGTGATTTAGCCCTGAAATGTCCCTTAACACACCAATAAACGGTACTAGTCTTAATTGTCCCTGTGGCTTGAATGGTTTTACCCTAGTCTTCATTTTATGTTGTTTTGTTTTTTCAGTGCTGCGGGAGCAGGAGAAGAACTGGCCTTGCTACGAGTGTAACCGACGATTTGTGAGCTCTGAGCAGCTGCAGCAACATCTCAACATGCATGACGACAAGTTAAGCTCTGTCTCCAGGTAAGAACTTTTTACATCAGCTCTTGTTCCTGTATTTATTCCTCTCATTTATGCCATGGTACAAACCTCTTACATGTGCAATATTTATTTTTCTCTCTTAGAGCGAGAGGTCGGGGGCGAGGGAGAGGCAGGAGGAGATTTGGGACAGGTAGAAGACCTGGAAGACCACCAAAATTTATACGTTTAGAACCACTGGGTGATGCCAGTGGGGACAAAACAACAGTAAGAACCACTAAAACAATAATAAAATAATTGAGAAGCTTCATATTTTTATCAAAAAACAGTTTCAGATTTAGTAGCACATTTTAACTTTAAGTCGAGTAAAATGACTAAACCCTTATAGATAAATTAGCAGCACAGGGGTAAAAATGTGTTGCTTAAAGATTCCACAATGAAAATAAAGGCTAGAATTTAGAGTTTTCAAGCCTAACATAAGAATTTAAAAAATAGTTTTCATTTTTATTTATCAGGAGATGCTGGAACTGACGGAGAAGCCACTGGAGGAGTCAGTGGAGGGGGCTCAGAATGGACTGAAGGTGGTGGAGATGGAGACGGAGACAGAGGCTGGGACCGAGGAAGAGGACCAACTCATACCTCCTGCAGAAGACCCGGGCCCAGAGTCCATAACTCCTCCTTCAAACACGGACCTGCCTGTTCCTCTGAAGGAGGACCCGTCACAGAGCAGCCAGTCAGACTCCCACCTCACATCTCAGGACCTGCGGCGTGCAAAGAGGATACGGGTAAGACTGGAGACTCTCTGTTAAAAAAAGAATACAAGAAAGTCTTATTTTGTGTTAACTTTGCCGTGATTTGCCTTTACACCGGTCTGTCTCTCTTTCTCAATGTGCTTCCTTAAAGATGGATGGACAGGTAGGTTGGGATTGTAAAAAGCAGAAAAACTCATTCTCCATGGTGTTAATGTTCATGTGACACCCAGGATTAGCCCCTTCATTAAATCCATCAGCTGTCTCCCATATCTACAGCAAAAAACACTGTCAGGGTCTCTGACTATAGCTCCTCTCTCTTTGCAGAATGCAGCGCTGCAGCATCTTTTCATCAGGAAGAGTTTCCGTCCCTTTAAATGCACCCACTGTGGAAAGGCGTTTCGAGAAAAGGACAAACTGGAGCAGCACCTGCGGGTCCACAGCCGGGACATTTATGCCTTTTCCTGCCACATCTGCAACAAGAGCTTCATGAGTGACTCCGCTCTGGAAGACCATCTACTGGTGCACACAGAGAACCGCTCTTACTCTTGTCTCTTATGTCCTGAAAGTTTTGAGAGGCTGGACCTGCTCAAAGACCACGTGGGGGTTCACGCTGTGGATGGCTGCTTCACCTGTCCGTCCTGCAAGAAGACGTTCACTGACTTCCTCCAGGTTTGTAGTTGATGTCTCCAAAAGCTCAAATCTAAGCCTGAGTTGTGTATAATAGGTAAAAGTAATACAGTCTTCCAATGAAGCAACAACTTTTTACTCATTAAATGTCTTGAAAATAGATAAACTGACTACCGTAAAATCCACTGCATATACCACACCTCTAATACCTTTCTTCATGTTCAAAGTTTACTGCTTCTTATATTCCTGAGCATATTATATAGCAGTATAAAGTTCCAAGACCTGCAACATCACAACCACAAGTGCATGACACTGCCACTATCTGCACAAGACCTCATGACTGAGAATTCATCCCTTTCACTTTGTATAGATTCCTTGCAGATTACATCATGCAGCAGCAGAGAACACCTGTAGGGGGTGTGAAAATATAAAGATTATTAAATCTTAAGCTAGTTTGTGTCCTGAAAGTAGTAAAATATCCAGGCATGGAAATAAAAAGCCTGTATAAAACCTGGATGAGCAGTATCACACCACAATACTGTATGGCAGGGGTCATCAAGTACATTTGCACAAGGGCCAGATTTAGTTTTGACAAAGACTCTGGGGGCCAGACTTCAAATAAAAAAATAAATATGTTGGTCTGATTAACATATTATAGTATTAGTATTTTCTTTCAAAATGCAGGAAATGTTTAGGCATTAATAATGAGATCTCTCTATATGATCAGTAATACAGCAGGCCACAAGGAGACAGGCCTACCAACAGAATTGGCTGGCTCCTGAAAATCCCAGAGATTGGACCCCCTGTGATTTAGCAGCAATATTGACTCATTTTTACACTCTTTAACCCCTTTTCATTTTTTCAGCTGTTTCTCTAACATTTTTTGCCACTCTTAACCCATTTTTGATCATTTTTGCCACTCTTTAACCCCTTTTCACTACTTTGCCAGGCTATTCTTGCTCTATTTTTTCCACTTTTAACCCATTTTTTTATACTTTTACCCCTTTTTATTGCATTTTGCATCATTTCTGACGCTTTTAACCAATTTGTAAAATCTTTTTGCCCCCTTTTTTCTCTTTTACCAATTTTGCAACCTCTTATCACAATTTTTCCTGCCAATTTTTGTCCCTTTGTGCCACTCCAAGACCCAATTTTACACCTACTACCCATTCTTCCCACTCTCTAACCCCTTTTCACCACTTAAGCTGTCCATCTTTGCAACATTTCTGCCAGTCTTAACCCATCTTTTTTTTACATTTAGTAATAATGGCTGACAAGTGAATTTCTGTAAAAACAGATCAAATATTAAGTTATTCTAAATCTATTACTATATATTTTTTGGGCTGCTGACATTTAAAGCCAAAAGATACCCACAATGTCTTATTTTCCTCCTTTTCTGAATTTTATGATCTTCTGAGGGCTGAACTGGAAGCTTTGGGAGGCCTGATATGGCCCTCGGTCTGCTAGTTGATAATCAGTGCTGTATGGTTTGTTTACACAAAGTCCTGTTTCAGCACAGTTGTGCCATGGTTTATCGGATTAAACATGGGACGGCCAATCCTTCTCTTTGAAGAGATCCAGATCATTTGGCTCAGCTCAGTAGAGCTGGTTTTTTGGCTCCAAAACGCCTCTTTGTTGGCCACAGTTTGGCTTTTTAAATGTGGATTAAACAAAGGATGGAGGAAAGGAAACTGGAACTGTTTTGTAGCACAGGCTTGTTTGTGAACAGCACATTGTCATTGGGCCGCTCACCCCTAAAGGTTTATTCTGTTGATAGTATATCATCATTTCAACTAACAGCCTATCGCAAGTGGCAGCATCACTGCTCAGGACGTCCTGGAATACATAACGACACAGACAAGACCTGCAGGGTTTTGGCGCGCCCTTTTGTCTGCTTTTTTCCTTTGTCAGGTCATAGCTATGCATTTTTAAAAAAACTGGGAGTATACTATTAAGAAAATATACCTTACGGAGTGCTGGTTTGACTGAAAACACTCCTCAGTAAAGCCAACAAGTGACAGTCGGAGGGAAAGCAGAGCATCTCGTGGGCTGTGAGTCACAACAACCACTGCAAGCTGAGAGCTCAGTTGCACTACTATTGTTAGTAAATGAGCAAACTTCATAGGACAAACACAGACAGTACTGTAAGAGCAACACAACTGCACAGAAACTGTATACTGTGGACTCTGCTGACAGAATTGTCACACAGAAGGACAGTTTAAACCTTTTCTCCCTTTGGAAACTCCAAAAATAGACTGCTGCTAATATACCAGTGCAACTTATGTTCCAGATTTTACAGTTGTTAATAAGCACTCCCATTTTTGGCACTCAAAGAAAATTTCTTGCTCCATTGGCTGATATCTTTAGATAGTGCAAGCAATTCAGGCCATATTTTTGCTTTTTACATCTTAAAATAAGATTTTTATCTGAACTTGTTGGGTTTATATACAGGTCAAAAATATATTTTTTAATAGAAATGAAAGAAATTCTCATGATTAGATTTGATTTTTGCAGTATAGGTACATCCAGTGACTTTTTGTGTGTTAGACCTTCATAAAGTAAATTTAAAAAACATTCAGCTGTTGAAAACCACTTTTATCTGCATTCATATGGCATATCCATGCCTTGTAAGTTTATGTTTTAGTTTATCTGCTCAAGGCAACACATCTGAAAGTATTAAAAGGAGCACAAAAGAAGTTTTTTCCCCATTTTTGACCTAATAAAACAAGTTGTCAGACTAAGACATGCTCTCCTCCTCAGGTGAAGAAGCACATCCGCTGCTTCCATTCAGAGAAGATCTTCCAGTGCCCAGACTGTGAAAAGGCCTTCTGCAGGCCGGACAAACTACGTTTGCACATGTTACGCCACTCAGACCGCAAAGACTTCCTCTGCTCAACATGTGGCAAGCAATTCAAGGTAAAATGAACATATAGTGCACTGAGAAATAACAGCTTATAGTTTAAGTTTTAAATATTCTTATTTGATATTTCTTTTCTTTTGTGGCATGAAGAGGAAAGATAAGCTGCGAGAGCACATGCAGCGCATGCACAATCCCGACAGAGAGGCAAAGAAGGCCGACCGAATCCACAGATCCAAAACGCTTAAACTTAAAGTTCCCACCACTGACTTTGAGAGCTTTGTGTTCAAATGTAGAGTGTGCATGATGGGATTCAGGCGCAGAGGAATGCTGGTAAGCAAAACTCTGAGAAAAACTTTCAGTATTGATAATAAATGTCAGCAAACTAAGCTGAAATCTTCTGCTCACAGGTCAATCATTTGTCCAAGCGTCACCCTGAGATGCGTATTGATGATGTGCCTGAGCTAACGCTGCCAATTATAAAACCCAACAGGGACTACTTCTGCCAGTACTGTGACAAGGTTGGTTTTCAAACAGGACATGTGCACACTAGGCTTAAGAGAAGAGCTTTTATCACCATTATGTCATTAATTATGTTTCATTGCATGCTCTGTTACATGAGCTTGCATAATCAACTTGAAAATGAACAGAAGCTTCAGTAAATGAGTGAAATGATCTGATGACTGATGTTGTTGCAGGTGTATAAGAGTGCCAGTAAGAGGAAAGCCCACATTCTGAAGAACCACCCTGGGGCAGAGTTGCCCCCCAGCATCCGTAAGTTGCGTCCGGCTGCTCCTGGTGAGCCAGACCCCATGTTGAGCACACATACACAGCTGACTGGCACCATCGCCACCGCGCCGGTCTGCTGTCCACACTGTGCCAAACAGTACAGCAGCAAGGTGAACGAAGCTAACGCTCTATGAGTACTCGTGCATAAGCTGACAGTCTTTATTTGCTTTTGTTTTCAACTTTTCCTTTTTCCATGGATGACTTTTTTCAGACTAAGATGGTTCAGCACATCAGGAAGAAACATCCAGAGTTCGCCCAACTCGCCAACACAATCCAGGCTCCTCTGACGACAGCTGTGATCAGCAGTGCTCCTGCAGTCATCAGCGCAGACGGCACCACAGCTGAGGCTGTCGTGGTAAAAAAATGACGCACTCAGTGGATCAGAAACAATACAAATTTAACTGAGAGCTGGACTCAGAGGTCATAGAAATGTAGCATATTAAAAGTGATGTGTTTTCTCCACAGACGACAGATTTGCTGACCCAGGCCATGACAGAGCTCTCACAAACACTGACCACGGACTATCGCACAGCACAGGGGGACTATCAGAGGATCCAGTACATCCCAGTGTCTCAGGCAGGAGGCAGCCTGACACAGCCACAGCACATCCAGCTGCAGGTGGTCCAAGTGGCTCCGGTAAGATCTGGTCTGAGAACTACATTTGTTTTTAATACTTTCATGTCTTGTAGTAAAGCTACTCAACAGCATCCTGCTGAACAGACCAGTTCTACACTTTGACACTGAGGAGGTGCCAGTATAAACATGACATAGCTATAGCTGTAAACATGGCTAATGATATTTAGTGTCTTTGAGTCTGGAAGAATTTAATTGCTCTTGGCTCTGGTAGCTTTTTTAGGTATGTAGGTTAGAACTCTTAGAAGGTGCACTGTCTTTTATTTTCTGCTGTACTTTGAAAATCTTAGAAGCTAGTAGTCTGTTGTGTTATTTATGAAATTGTGTCCTGTGATGGTAGATTATTTTTTTAATTTATGTTTTTCAGGCTTCCTCCCCACATTCCCAGCACCAGACAGTAGATGTGAGCCAGCTCCACGACCCTCATGGTTACAGCCAGCACTCCATCCAGGTTCAGCACATCCAAGTCACAGAGCCCTCAGCTTCAGGACAAGCTGCCACACAGGTAAATCCTCCTCTTAATGATTGCTTCTTTCTCCACCTTATGACTTTATATCACATATGAAGAACACTTAAAATCTTTTGACTCTCTTTAGGTTTCAGCTCAGCCTTTAAGCCCCTCTTCCCAGCAGCCTAGTCAGGAGTTGAGCCCCACTCAGCTGACCCCTGTGACCTTAGCTCAGAGCCACAGTCTGCAGAGCGGCAGCAGCCAGCAGCAGGGGACCGTGCAGCACGCTTACATACCCGGGAACTGGAACTACAGAAGCTACCGTGAGTCAGAGAAATGCAGTGATCGTGCACTCAGGCCCTGTGTGACATGATGGCTCTGTTCTGTATTATGACTTCTTGATCAATTTTCTTCCGTCTTACTGTTGCAGCGTCTGAGATTCAGATGATGGCTCTACCTCATGCACAGTATGTGATCGCTGAGGCCAGCACACCTGTGTCTGGAGTCAACAGCAACCAGGTGAAAACGGTGAGAGAAGCACGACTGATAGATGCTGAAGGAAAAAGACTAAAGCAGTTTACTGGGGTTGAGAATATATTGCAAAATCATAAAAGTTGCACTGGTATATAAGACAGCCTGGTTTTGGGATTTCCCCGAGAAAATTAGGTTTACGCTGCTCCTTTGTGACGGTTTTTTTGTTCAGCAAAGTCAAAAACATTCAGTGCAGCTATGTAGCTCAGTAACACCTTTTTGAGGGATGAGGAAAAGGGTATGGGGCTATAGGGTGAAGGCATGCATATATGAAGAATGATGACAGATTATGTTATGATGTAATCAGGGACAGATGGCTACATGACGGGATATATACAGAAAATCTGACATTAAATTTTATTCCTTGTAAGACCTTTTCAAGACCCTCTGCATACTTTTAAGACCCTATTGCACCTTAAATTTCTATTCGGTACTTTCATGACATAGTTGCGTATATTTATTGTATATTGTATATTTATTATGAGAAAGAAAAAGTGAATATTTTGCAAAAATAATCAAATGGCAATTTTGTCACCCAATATTGCGTTTGCGATTTTATATGCAACTATTATTAGTTTCCTTATCAAATGTATTATTTTTTTTGTACAAATTCAAGCAATAGATAATTTTATATTATAACCTACATTCAGTCAGGAACACTCTCATTATACGTTTAACCATTTTATTGCAAAATAGATATGCAGTTTTACTTGGCAGAGAAGGCTCTGCTCTAAAGATGCTTCCTGGGTTAGTCAGCAGCTGCTTTGATAGATACATTTATGACAATGGATAGTGTAAACAATAAAATTATTTCAGAAGCAATGAATCCATAGTAGCACGAATATGCTTTAAGCTATAAAGGAGGAGGCTGGGATGGAGGAGGCTAAGCAGCAGCAGCAGAGTTGTGCATCAGCATTAATGCAAGCAGGGATTAGTGAGAAGTGCTTCATATGTAAATACACTGCTGTGTTAAGAGAAAGAGCTGTGATTGGCTGTGGGAGCTGGGAGGCAATAATTGGAATCAGCTGGTATTTAATTCCATTCCATTCCATTTTTGCTCATATTACAAATGTGTCATTAATTGCCATATTGAAGGAGAATATCCTTTTTGTGACACTTGTTTTAAGGTTTTTTTGAAAACCCATCAAAAAAATAAAGACACTTGAATGTTTGCATAATGTGCATGAAATCCCTGCTGCAAAAATAGTATTAAACTGATATTTTCACACATTTCAAGTTAAAGAAATATTGCACTGTCTGTGATTTGTAAATTGCAGCAGGCCATATCACGACTTAATCTAATTGGTGATTAATTGCCCAGCCCTAACTCCAACCACTTCGTCAAAAACTTGCATGCACCAATCATTTAAATTTACAGAATAATATCAGATCTGGCAGGGTACCTCAACAATCCCATGTATGATTAAATCTAAATTTAAAAAAGAAATGCAGAAAAACTAGAAAACAACACCTTTGTACAAATATAAAGATTTGAAAAACTGCAGAATTTAAGTGTTTCATGTAAGACTTTTTTTAGTACTTTTCAAAAGCCTTAATTTTGGCTCAATAGTTTTATCAACTTTTAATACTTTTAAGACCCTGCTAACACCATGCATGCAAACTAGTGAATTTGAGACACAAGGTTCTGGAGTGAGTTGAGGGTGAATGGATCATCATAAAGTCAGACTGTTTTTTTTCTCTATCTTGGATATGCTGTAAACACAACACCAACTTCCTTAGTGCCCTTTTAACATCATGTTTTGTCCTCCGAGATCCCCTTCCTCCTGTTTCACAGGAAAATTTTCCTGCTGTCAGGGTCATGTGTAAAAGAGCAACTTAGCGCAGTCTGTTCTGAAATTTTCATAAGAGAAAAAGCCTTCAGTTTCTGTATTGAGAGAGAGACGGATGAAGCTCATGTCAGTTGTTTGCTTTCCCAGTGAGTGTAAAAATGCAGGAGAAAAATGACTTTTCTGTGCGTACAACTCACTTCTTCTACAGATGTGTCAGTCTCATGTCAGATGTAAGATACATACAAGACAGTTATTAATACGTGTGATCAGTTATTGAGTCTCTAATTGAATTTCTTGTCCCTGTCCTGCAGACACACTATGTCATCTCTGAGGGTCAAACTGAGCTGGACACCAAACAGACTGTTTCTCAGAACACAACACAGACTCACACCGAACATCTGGATCAGCAATCGTCCAATCAACCAGCAACCACACAATACATCATCACCACGACCACCAACGGCAGCGGCACAAGTGAAGTTCACATCACCAAACCCTGAACTGCTCAGTGAGGGAATTTACAAACCCAGTGCAGAACTGAGACCTGATCCTGCATGTACACCTCAGCAGCTTTTACGCACATAATAAACAAACGCACAGTCACTCATAAATACAGAGGCGTGTACATACGGAGATGAAACAGAGATGAAGTGATGAGCAGCACAGTTTTATGTGTCTGTAAAGTGTTAAGATGTACAGAAAACTGAGGAAATGAGCTATTTCTGGTTTGAAGGGAACTGAAAACAAGGACAGTTATGAATATATCAAATGATGTGCAGCTTTGGAAGTGTGGAAAAATGAGAGCGATCATTTTAAGATTTAACTGATCAGTTTTGCTGCTTTGTCCTTGTGAAGACCTGGATGTTCATTTTAAATATTTATACAGGTAGACATTTCTTAAAGTTCACATATTTGTAAATGAATGTCTGTAAAGAGGAGAAACATGTAAAATATACTGTAAAAAAACATCTTGCAGCTGGCCTTCCTATGTCATTATGTTTTTGCCTAGCACACTTTCTGTTGTTCTCTATTACCGTATTATTTCTGAAACCTGATGGTTTTTCTCCATTAATTTATGTCTCACATGGTTTTATTTATATGTATTGGTTTCAAAATTCTTTTATGTCCTTGTCATGAATAAAACATCAGTGTTTTTTTAAAGTAAAACTTAGAAACAAAAACATAATTAGAGGCCTGACCCATGACCCGCTTAATATTACCAAAGGCTCTGAGCGCAGAGACAAATGTTACTTTTTCGTTTTGTTTAACAAGAATTGCACAGAGGTATTATGTCTACACATATCTCAAATATTTGGATGACTTTTCACTAGATAGATATTATAGATTAACATCACAGAATGACATCTGAAAAAATGTGGTGCAGTGATACTGCTAGTGATGTAAGCCCATTTCCACCACTTGAAAAAAGAAAAATGTGAAAGTTAGGCAATGAAAAATAAAGAATCCTTATTCACAATTATGAGATAAAGTCAAAATTATAAGGTAAAAAGTAATAATTATGAGATACAAAGTCGGAAATATGAGATGAAGAGTCACATTATGGGATAAAAGTAGTAAAATTATGAGATAAATAGAAATTATAAGTCAAAATTATGAGATACAAAGTTGAAATTATGAGATTAGTCATAATTGTGACTTATAATTTTTATCTACTAGTTTTGACTCATCTCATGATTTTGACTTTTTAATCTCAAAGTTTTGACTATTGTCTCAATTTTTATCTCATAATTTTGACTTTTTATCCCACAATTTTGATTTTTTAAACTTAAAATTTCAACTTTTTTACTCATAATTTCCATTTTTTTTAATGTCATAATTATGACCTATCTCACAATTTTGACCTTTTATCTCATAATTTCAATTTTTTATTTACTTTCATGTTTTCTTTTTTATTAGGCGGAAATGGGCTTCCATACCTAGTTATGTTGAAAACTGATAAAATATTGCAGCAAGAGCAGAACTTAAAGGGATATTTCAGTATTTTTGAAGCTGGGATGTGTCAGGTATTTGGCATGGACTCAAGGTAATGTCCACGTTCTAATCGTAAAGTATGCAACTGGGCTGTAAACTTCCCCTTATGTCTCACATTTCAATCACGGTATTGTCGCACTAATGTTCACAAGAAACTAGAACATGAACCTGTCTATTATTTTAAAAATATATAATCACAAACCAAATCTTATCAAGTGACAGTATTTCACGTTTCACATTGCTATAAACACAGACATACAATGTCAAGTCATTCTAATGTAGTAAGCTAATTACTTCGTTTTATCATTTCCATACAGTCACAGTGTAAGCACAAGCTAACATCACTTTAAGCTAGCAGAGAAAAGCACCAAAATATACAGTCATGGACAAAAAGTATTGGCACACCTGGAAATTTTCCAGAAAATACACCATTTCTCCCAGAAATTGTTGCAATTACAAATGTTTTTGGTATACACATGTTTATTTCCTTTGTGTGCATTGGAATAACACAAAAAAACAGAAGAAAAAAGCCAAAATGTACATAATTTTACACAAAACTCAAAAAATGGGCCAGACAAAATTATTGGCATCCTTTTAAAACTGTGGGTAAATCATTTTATTTCAAGCATGTGATGCTCATTTAAACTCACCTGTGGCAGTAACAGGTGCTGGCAATCTAGAAATCACACCTGAAGCCAGTTAGAATGTCTAAAAGTTGACTCAACCTTTGTGTTGTGTGCCTGTGTGTGTCACACAAATTCAGGCTGTCCTGCAGACTCAGGGTGCAAAAGTGTCAGCTCGGACCATACGTCATCATCTGAATGAGATGACGCACTATGGCAAGAGACCGCAGAGAACCCCACTGTTGACAAAGACACATTAAAAAGAAAAACAGACGAGTTTGCAAAAATGTACCTGAGTAAGCCTCAATCCTTCTGGGGGAACATTTTGTGGATAGATGAGAGGTAGAGCTTTTTGGAAAAGTACGTCGTTCTACTGTTTACAGAAAACGGAATGAGGCCTACAAAGAAAAGAACAGTACCTACAGTCAAACATGGTGGAGGTTCAAAGATGTTCTGGGGTTGTTTTTCTGCCTCTGGCACTGGGTGCCTTGACTGTGTGCAAGGAATCATGAAATCTGGAGACTATCAAAAGATTTTGGGCTGCAATGTAGGGCCTAGTGTCAGAAAGCTGGGTCTGGGTCAGAGGTCATGGGTGTTCCAGCAGGACAGTGACCCCAAACATACCTCAAAAAGCACCAAGAAATGGTAGGAGACAAAGCGCTGGAGAGTTCTGAAGTGGCCAGCAATGAGTCTGGATCTAAATCCCATTGAACACCTATGGAGAGATCTCAACAATGCTGTTGCAGGAAGGCACCCTTCAAATCTGAGAGACCTGGAGCAGTTTGCAAAAGAAGAGTGGTCCAAAATTCCAGTTGAGAGGTGTAAGAAGCTTGTTGATGGTTCTAGGAAGAGATTGGTTTCAGTTATTTTTTCCCAAGGGTGTGCAACCAAATATTAAGTTGAGGGTGCCAACAATTTTGTCTGGCCCATTGTTTGAATTTTGTGTTAAATTATGTACATTTTGGCTTTTTTCTTCTGTTTTTTTTGTGTTGTCCCAATGCACATAAATGAAATAAAGGTGTATACCAAAAACATTTGTAATTGCAACAATTTCTGGGAGAAATGGTGTATTTTCTGAACAAATTCCAGGGGTGCTAATACAATTTGGTCCATGACTGTACACCAAAAGTGGTCCTCTGTTATACTAACCTGACACCCCAGATGGACGTGCGAAACAGGTCCATCTGAGAAAGCTTCAATAAGAAATGTTTGAGAAAGGCAGAGGATTTGAAAAACACTCGGAGTGTGATTGGATGAACGTTCTGTCTATCACATCTCTACGGGCCAATAAGAGCAACAAAACACGTGACGTAGTAGTTATCGAGTTGCACCTGCGCAGCTACTAAGGAATAGCGTGAAACGTGGCCACTATAGACATGTAAGTACTCGACTTTTGCCGTTTTTGAAAAGAAAACAACTCACTGCTGTTCTTTGTTCTTCTTTTAACAAAGAAATGTGGTCAAGTTCTGATAAAACTGGCGCTTTAGCAGCATCCACGCTAATCTCTTCCCCCATAACTGCACCAGCTCTTGCTGACAGGACAGGACCAATCAGCGACGACGGGCAGAACTTTCAGGCGCAGCGGAGTTGTGACACAAGCAGCAACAAGAGGCCGGTGCAATTATAGCGGAAGTCCTTGGCGTGGATGCTGCTAAAGCACCAGTTTTATCAGAACTTGATGAAATTTCTTTGTTAACGAAGAACAAAGAACAGCACTGAGTTGTTTTCTTTTCTACAACAACAAAAGTTGTGGACTGATCTTATTTACAGTTGCCATGGTTCATGTTATGCAGTTCTCTATGGAGTTTACTTCTTCGGTAGGGGCGCAGCTTGTTAGCGGCTGTGTCACGTGTTTTGTTGCTCTGATTGGCCTGTAAAGATGTGACAGACAGAACGTTCATCCAATCACCCTCAGAGTTTTTTCAAATGCTCTGCCCTTTCCGAAACGCTGTGTATGAGTGGTTTTCCAGATGGATATGTAGCGTCCCAGGTTGGTTTACAGCCTGGTTCAAAACTAATGTCTTCACACACTTTACAGGTTGAATTTTTTGTACCACAATCTTTTTGATTATATTTAGGAAAAAAACCTCACTGTGCATCGATTGGCACGTCTCATTTGATTTACAGATAGCTTGAAAGGCAGACGCTACCTATCTAGGGTATCTGGAAGGTCTTAAAAAGTCTTAAAATGTCTAAAATCCAATAATTTCAATTTAAGGCCTTAAAATGTCTAAAATTCTCAAAAAATCTCATAAAATGTCTTAAAGACGATTTTGAAAGGTCTTAAAAAGGTATTAACGTTACTTTTATTCAAAATAAATTCTGAAAGTTCAAGTCTCACTTTTAAATGTTTCGATTTTTGAGGATGCTATAACATAACTACAAAACGGAACTAAAGTACCTGTTCAGCCCGATCAGAATTTATTGAGCACAACCAGCTAGTGTGCTGTGCGTGTGCTGCGGTGTGACAGCGGAGCATAGCAGCGGAGAAAACTTGACGAAAGCCCAAAGCAAAGCCGAATTACTTGTATAAGATAAGAGCAAATTCAACGATTTGTGGCTCAGAACGAACAATTTAATGCATGGTTGAAGCCGGTGGATGGAAACATATATGAAGCACACTGCACCTTCAGCAAGAAAACTTTGAAGGTCTGGCCAGAGATGCAGACAGGTTTGCAGAAGAGGCTGAGGGCAAGGCTGGCAGTCAGGTGGCCCAGCTCATAACAAGGTCAAATGCTCTGAGGAGGAGCTAAAAGGAAACATTAGCAGAGCTCAAGAACATTGAGGAGGAGATCGCAGCCAAGGGACAAAAGCTCAGATAATGTAGAATAGTTCTTGTGTACACACACACACACACACACACACACCCACCCACACAGTGGCCGTTGGCTGTAGAGTTTTTTATTCTGATGTTTGCCAATACTTTTTTTATTCTGAATTCCAAACAAATATTAGTTCACAATAGAGAGGCTTCTGGTGTTTTTAGTTAGGTTAAGCATTTTGTATTCCAATGTGAAAGAGCTGTGAATATATTCATATACTTTGCAAGTAATTCCGGGCCTCCAATTTTCCTTCATGTCTTTTGTACTTTTTTGCCAGTATGGATGTGAAATGGGTCTTAAACTGTATTCATTATGGTCTTACAAAAGTTTTAAAAAGTCTTAAATTTGACTTGTTGAAACCTGCAGAGACCCTGCTATCTGTCAACCAGAATGCTAACTTTAGAGCTAGCTTAGCTGACAGGAAGTCAAGCTTAGTGGGCGGGCTCTTGTCTGATCCAAAGTTCGGTTGAGACAGCGATTTCAATATAGAAGCTGCCATGGATTGGCTTCAAAAGCTGCTTGAGTCCGCCTATTGTAATCAAATGACTGATGTCACACAGGCTTTGTCCAATTCTTTTTACAGCCTACAGTTGAAACCAGAAGTTTACATACACTATATAAAAAGGCACATAAACTTTTTTTCTCACCGTCTAACATTAAATCAGATGAAACTTTTCCTGTTTTTTGTCAATTAGGATTACCAAAATTATTTCTATTTGCTAAATGCCAGAATAATGAGAGAGATCATTTTTTAGACAATTTATTATTTTCTTGAGAGCCAGAAGTTTACATACATTTCATTAGTATTTAGTAGCATTGCCTTTAAGCTGTATGACTTGGGTCAAACGTTTGGGATATGCTTTGACAAGCTTCACACAATAGTTTGCAAGAATTTTGGCCCATTCCTCCTGGCAGAACTGGTGTAACTGAGCCAAGTTTGTAGGCCGCCTTGCTCGCACATGCCTTTTCAGCTCTGCCCATAAATTTTCAACGGGATTGAGATCAGGGCTTTGTGATGGCCACTCCAAAACATTGACTTTGTTATCCTTAAGCCACTTTGTAACCAGTTTGGCAGTATGCTTAGGGTCAGTGTCCATTTGGAAAACTCATTTGCGCCCAAGCTTTAACTTCCTGGCTGATGTCTTGAGATGTTGCTTCAGTATTTCCACATAATGTTCTTTCCTCATGATGCCATCTATTTTGTGAAGTGCACCAGTCCCTCCTGCAGCAAAACAACCCCACAAAATGATGCTGCCACCCCCATGTTTCACAGTTGGGATGGTGTTCTCAGGCTTGCAAGCTTCCCCCTTTTTTGTCCAAATGTAACGATGGTCATTATGGCCAAAAAGTTCAATTTCAGTTTTGTCAGACCACAGAACATGTCTCCAAAAATTAAGGTCCTTGTCCCTGTGTGCATTTGAAAACTGTAATCCAGCTTTTTTATGTTTCATTTGGAGTAATGGCTTCTTCCTGGGAGAGTGGCCTTTCAGCCCATGTCAGTACAGGACTCGTTTGACTGTTGATCATGACACACTCTTACCAGCTTCAGCCAGCATCTTCACAAGGTCTTTTGCTTTTGTTCTTGGGTTGAGACGCACTTTTCAGACCAAAGCACGTTCATCTCTGGGACACAGAACCCGTCTGCTTCCTGAGCGGTATGATGGCTGGACATTTCCATGGTGTTTATACTTGCGTATAATTGTTTGAACAGATGAACGTGGCACCTTCAGGCATCTGGAAATTGCACCCAAAGATGAACCAGACTTGTGAAAGTCCACAATTCTCTTCCTGATATCTTGGCTGATTTCTTTTGATTTTCCCATGATGTTACACAAATAAGCAGTGTGTTTCAGGTGTGCCTTAAAATACATCCACAGGTGTGCCTCGAATTAACTCAAATGTTGTCAATAAACCTATCAGAGGCTTAGTGTATGTAAACTTCTGACTTTGAAGAAAGTAATAAAAAATGTCTAAAAAAAATCCTTTTCTCATTATTCTGGCATTTAGCAAATAGAAATAATTTTGGTAGTCCTAATTGACCAAAAACAAGAAAAGTTTAATCCGATTTCATGTTAGACGGTGAGAAAAAAGACGGTGAGAAAAAAAAGTTTATGTGCCTTTTTATATAGTGTATGTAAACTTCTGGTTTCAACTGTATGTCAAACCCAGTGCTAATTTCATTGACTAAAAGTATGAACTAAAAAGTGTTGTTGAAAATTTGACAAAAATTTCTGGCAATTTTTGTCACTAAAACAAGAGAAAAATGTTAGAGCTGGACTGTTGGGCATATAAGGACTTTTGTTGACTAAAACTATAGCAGTTAAAAGTGACTAGCTCTAATAGCTATAAAACTAAAGAATATTTTGATCTAAGACTTGCTGACTAAGCTGCCAGAATAAACAGTTCAAATGCCACCACAGCCTTTCTTCCTGACCCTCTTCTGTACTTTGACTGTCCGGCACTTGTAAACTCAGTTGAGGGCCTTTTTACCACAATTACCATAACTTCTCCATGAGGTTAACACAGGTTAATGAACTGCATTGAAGCCACTGTTAAATGCTGTTTACTTCACTTTGATATATAAAAAAAATCTATAACAATAGACTTGCACAATGTATAATGTAGCAGGGATATTCATCATGTACGGTGGTTATTATGGAGAAAGTAAAGCCTTTTAAATCCGTACATTGTGTTTTCTATTCATTATAAAGAGGGTTAATTGAGGTTACAGTTGGGGTTAATTGATGCTTAATGTGACTGGGTGTTGTTCATTTCCTCACAGCTAGATGGCAGCAGAGCTCCATGTGATATTTACACTAAGAGACTGCTAAAAAACCCCAGAATGTTTGCCTCAGTTACAGAGGAGTATTAATGAATTTAAAAGGCCTTCTTGTAGGGATGAGTTTCATGCAGTCCAACAGGTTGCTCACATGATCTGATCTTATAATACTCACTATTAATGTGTGACAGACAGTGATTCATGAAGGAGGTGGGGCTCTGGTTGACCCTGGTACACCTGGGAGGAGCAGGGCTTGTCCCACACACAATCATGATTAGTGTGTTCAACACATTCCTGAAGGATGGTATGTGGGGAGACACGAGCTAGCATAAACACAGATCTTCCTGCAGAGCCGGTCCGACGGGCTTGTCGTGTTTCAGAACTAATCACTGATTAACCAGGTGAATGTTAGTCAGCCTGCAGTTTCAATCAGCATGTCCCTGCGTGCGTTTCTGTCATGCCTCAGCTGATGGTCTCCCACTCCAGAGGTCAGGGGGGTTCAGGACAGGGAGAGAGAGGGGGCTGGGACTGGGATCGTAAATGGATGGAGGAAGTGATGGAGGACGGGGAGGGAGAAGCAGCGAAGAGGGGCTGGAAACTAGAGAGGTAGGCAGACCTGTGTGTCACTCAACAGATGGCTTTTTGATCTGAATCAGTGTTTGAGACATATGTGTGTGTTTACCTGCTGCGACACAGAGGACAGATCTGTAAAGTGACGGCCCTGACTCCTGGTACCTCTCTGTGCTTACAGTATGGGTCACTGAATAACTTAAAACTGATAAAAGTAATGATGGTTGAATGAATGGTTTGAATTGTGGTTCAACAGAATCATTTTAAAAACAAACTACTGAAACTGGCATAGACAAATATGATGAATGAATTTAATATTTTGTTGCACAACCTTTTGAGGCAATCCCTGCAATCTAGCAATTACTGTAAGACGCCTTCACCTGTCCACAGGCATTTTGGCCCACTCCTTGTGTCTCAGGTTTGAAGGGTTCCTTCTCCAGACTGCATGTTTCAGCTCCTTCCACAGAAGTTCAACAGGATTTAGATCAGGGCTCATAGAAGGTCACTTCAGAATAGTCCAGTGTTTAATTCTTAGCTATTCTTGAACATTTTAGCTGTTTGTTTTGTCTCATTGTCCTGTTGGAGAACTGAGACCAAGCTTTCTGACACTGGGCAGCACATTTGGCTCCCGAATGCCTTGATAGTCTTGAGATTTCATTGTACCCTGCACAGATTCGACACCCTGTGCCAGATGCAGCAAAACACAACCGAGCCTCCTCCATGTTTCACAGTAGCTGCAGAGTTCTTCTCTTTGTTCAGCTCATTTTTGCATCTGTGAACGTACATACAACTGATGGGACTTGCCAAAAAGCTCCAGTTTAGTCTCATCTGTCCAAAGGAGAGTCTCCAAGAAGCTTTGTGGCTTGTCAATATGCATTTTGGCAAATTTGAGTCTGGCTTTTTTATGATTTGCTGTCAACAGTGAAGTCTTCCGTGGTCATCTTCCATTAAGCCCACTTTGGCTCAAAGAGCGACGGATGGTGTGTTCTGATTCTGATGTGAAGTTGTTCTTGGCTCTTTGGTTACCATTCGTATAATCCATCTCTTGAATTCATCATCACTTTTCCTCTTGTGGCTACTTCCAGGAGGTTGACTACAGTCTATGGACTTTAAACTTCTGACTAATATGTACAGCTGTAGTCTCAGGAACATCAAGCTGCTTGAAGATAGTCTTATGGCCTTTACCTTTAACATGCTTGTCTAAGATTGGCTTTCTAATCTCCTGAGACAACTGTATCCTTAGCTTTCTGTGGTCCATGTTCAGTGTGGTACCCTTTAAATTGGCTGACTGACTAATTACAAACTTGTGGACACCTGTGATGCTAATTACAGGACACACCTTAGTTTAACATGTCCTTATGGTCGCATTATTTAACATCTTTTTTAGGGGTACCAGGACAGTTTCATTATTATTTTTTTTTAAAAATGAGTCTTGCTGCTGATAAAACATTAAAACTGAGCAGGACAATTTAAGGTCTCAAATGTCAAGCGACACATCATGACTTGTTTTTTTTTTCTCCTCATTCCTTCTTCAGTTTGAACCGAACGCCGTCTGACTTTCAGTCTCAGGAAACATCTTCCACACAGATTCTGAAGAAATTGCCACACTGGAACCTGAACTTTCAAGGCTGGTGCAGCTTAGCTCTCATAGCTGCAGTGTGGTTCCTCTGCCAGGTGGAGGCGCCGCTGCACCCCTCTGTGTTACTGGTGGGTGTGTGCTGGAGGCTGCTGGTGGTGTGTTTGGTGTGGACGCTCCCGGCAGGCTGTGTTCATGCCTTGAAGAGCAGCCTGAGGCCAGGACAGAGCTGGGTGAGCACAGCTGAATGAAATGAATCTCACCTCAGTGTGTCCATGTTTTTATGGCTGTAATGTTTATTTAGTGACTTTGATTCATTTCAAGGGGGAGCAACAGCTGAGGATGCAGACTGTGTCTGAAAGCAGGAGCATCCAGTATTCATGGTGAGTTACGTTTTCAGCAGTTAAAAGGATATTTACAATCTAAAGGATTTCTCAGAGAACAGCATGGTAATATACTGGCCCCAAAATAAATAAAACAGCTTCTATAGAAGTCAATCCAAAAATCTTATTTTGCATTCATATTCTGGATCCTTGTTATACTACTACCTTTGAGTTCCTATTTCTTCATCCCCTTTATAAAATACTAGTTATTTTCACAGGATGATCACATTTACTATTTTTTACAACCCAAATTCCAAAAAAGTTAGGGTGCTGTGTAAAATGGAAATAAAAACAGAATGAAATGATTTTCAAGTCCTATAAACCCTGGTTCTATTCATAATAGAACATAAACAACATATCAGTTGTTGAATTGAGAAATGTTTGCATTTTATGAAAAATATGAGCTCAGTTTGAATTTGATAGCAGCAGCACATCTCAGAAAAGTATGGACAGGGTCTCTTCTGGGGACAGACCAGTTGTTGGAGTTTTTGGAGAGGAATGTTGTCCCATTCTTGCCTGATGTAGGATTCAAGCTGCTCAACAGTCCTGGATCTTCTTTCTTGATTTTTATAATTCACCAAGTGTATGTGGTTATGTGTTGTGGAATTTTCTTGCTGAAATTTGCAAGACCTTTCCTGAAAGAGACATTGTGTAGATGGGAGCATGTTGCTCTAAAACCTCTTTTGATTCATGTGACTACAGAACAGTTTTCCATTCTATCTCAGTCCATTTTAAATGAGCTTTGGCCTAGAGAAGATGGATGTGTTTCTGGATTGTGGCCTCTTCTTTGCATGACTCAGCTTTAACTTGAATTTTTGTATGGCATGACCAGCTGTGTTGACAGACACTGATTTCTGGAAGTGTTCCTGAGCACATACAGTGATTCCCAGTACACAATCATGTCTTTTTTAATGCAGTGATGCCCGAGGGCCTGAAGATCATGAGCATTCAGTACTGACCTTTAGCCTCGTCCTTTCTGCACAGAGATTTCTCCAGATTCTCTGAATCTTTTGATGATTTTATGAACTGCGGATGGTAGGATGTTCAAAGAAATTGAAATTGTTCCACACTTTTTCGACACAGTTTTCTCAGGTTGGTGAATCTCTGTCCATCTTTACTTCTGAGAGACTATGCTGTCTAGAATGCTCCTTTTACACCCAGTCATGTTACTGACCTGTTGCCAATTAACCCAATTAGCTGCAAATTGCTCCTCCAGCTGTTTTTTAAATTAGTACCACTCACTTTTCCAGCCTTATGTTTCCCTGCCCTTACTTTTTTGAGATGCTCAAAATGCTCATTTTTTCATGAAATGATAAAACATCTTACTTTAAATGTCTGTTATGTTGTTTATGTTCTATTGGGAGTAAAATATGGATTCATGGGATTTGCACATTTTTGCATTCTTCTTTAATTTTAATTTTACATGGCGTCCCAACTTAAATGGAATTTGGGTTTTGATTGCCTGCTCTAGACTAGTCCTTAATCTCATAAATCACAACCTAATCCTGTAAATTTATTAACTTAAAAATGTAAATTGACGCTATTATCTAAGAAAATCATGACTTCAAAGCCCCAGATTTTCCACTAACTGGTTAAAGTAACACACACTGATGTGATTTCCTGCAGAGAAATGCAGCGCTTCTATGACAGAAGAACATCATGTTCACTTTAAAAATGACATAATGTAGCCTAGTGTCTTTATATTCATGGATTTTAATTCAGAGTAAACCGTGAATAATGTGACTGATAGAAACTAAACGAAAAAGTAAAAGAATGACACCATGTTTCTGGCTCTCTAAGAGGAAACAGGGAGAGGGAGTTTATCTCACTTCAGGGTTAAAGGACTGAAAGTTTGCACTAAACCTGCTTTATGAAGTTGGTCTCAACCTCAGAAAGTCCTAAAAAATGACCAAAAACCCGCACTGACAGAGGAAACCCACAGGCAAATGCAAACTAACTACAGAGCAGGGCAGGAGCTCAGAGGCTACTTGGGCTACGTTCACACTGCAGTTAAAAGTGACCTGAATCAGATTTTTTTGCTCACATGAGACTCGTATCTGAATTTTTTCTGACAGCGTGAACAACGCAAGTCACGTTGAATCTGACCTTTTCAAATCAGA
Organism: Cheilinus undulatus; assembly: GCF_018320785.1. NCBI lineage: Eukaryota > Metazoa > Chordata > Actinopteri > Labriformes > Labridae > Cheilinus > Cheilinus undulatus. Next base: position 45,914,584 of record NC_054866.1, on the reverse strand, counting down.
ATCAGGCCACTTTCGAATGTGGTTCAAAATCAGATACGTACCTGATCTTTTGGAAGTTGACTGCAGTGTGAACAGGCAAACAAAAAAATCAGATCTGAGAAAAGATGAGAATTGAGCATTAAGGCCTGCAGTGTGAATGTAGCCATAGAGACCGGATAATCTACAAGTGAGACTAACAGCACAGGTGGAGCTGATGAGGGCAATTAGACACAAGAGGAGGCTAATTACACAATCAGAGGAGGGAAACAAAGGAAGTACAACTGGACAAAACAGAGGGGGCAGGAACTAGAAGATACAACAGAGAATAACATCTAAATTCACACAAGAAACTCATTAATGATAACAACAAATACAACAGGAAACTCTAGAAATTAAACCTGTGAATCACATGAGGAGCAGGAGAACACAAATGTGGGTAAAACTACAAGATGAAACAAGAAAACTCTAGAAACTAGACAGAGGGGTAATGAGAAAGAAACACACAAAGGGCAAAAACAGAAGGCAACAACTACAAAATAAAACTGGAAATAAACATAAAGACTGAGCTCAGTAACTCACAATTGTTAAGATACATTTTTTAAAAACATCCTTCATTTTCTCTAAACTTTGAAGACAAAACTAAGTTTTTAAAGTACATTCACAAACCTTTGATTTTGCTAGCAAAATCAAATAACTTCTGAGCGTGCTCAGAATCAAACTCTGTTTTCACAGAGAGCAGAAAAATTACTCACTACATCACAGAATAGAAACAGCGTTCAGAGATCAGAGAAAAGTTTATTTTGGAGGTGACTGTAAATAGATTAGTGAGTGAGTGAAGCTCATTGAATGTAAATAGCTGAAATTTCTTTAACATGTTGAAAGGACAACATTTTTTTGCACACCTGGCAGGTGAGAAGTTACATTATCCATTATCTAATGCAGCAGTAATTCATTTTCCCATGGGCCAGCTTTTTCTTGACTGACACTCTGGGGGCTGGACTTTGAAATAAACTGAAATAAAATCTATATTTTCGTCTATTTGACACACAGTCATAAAAACACGAATCCCTTCCAAAATGAATGGAACTTTAAATCTTTAATAGTGAGATCAGTCCTTGTCACCTATACTCCCACCAGCCACAAGGGGGCAGTTGAGATATTTAAGCTACATATTTCTGGAGCCCTCTTGATGACTAGCGCTGAGTTTGATGCTAATATGCTGTGTTGTGACTGGCCAAAAACACATGAAGGAAACACATCTGTGAAAATTCTCAGAGGAAATTGCACTCTAAAAGAGCCTTATTTGGAGAAATTATTTCAAAATGCTTCATCAAGATAACAATAACAAGCATTTGTTTACCATGCAAAACTACAGAAATACCAGTGTACTTCTTGTCTGCTAAGCTGCTAGGTTGAAGGTTTTATTTAAACGTCAAGAAAGAAAGCAAAACAATATCATGCCCTCCCAAATTGTCTGAATTTATTAATCCTCTGGGGGCTGGATGGGAAGCTATGAAAGGCCTGATGTGGAGCCTGGGCCTCCAGTTGATGAACACTGGTTTAGAGAGTGGGATTGGGCACACACACTGGATGAGAGAAACCTCAAGGAAAAAACTAAACAAGAAAAAAAAAAATTACAGCTTCAAAATACAAAAAAAAAACAACAAAGCATGAATAACCACACAAAGGACAGGGTCAAGAAAACAGAGAAAATAATACAGAGGAGCATAGGAAACACAGGAAGGGGAATTTACTGAAATTAAAACAGGAAACACACCCAATATTTATTGATTCAGTATCCATAATTTTTAACAATTGCCGGGAAACTCCTTCAGTTTATCTTAACTGCACAAAAACACTGACAATAAGATACTTTTGGGCCATTATTGATAAGTAAGGGGTCCGAAACAGGGATGAGAGAGCAGGGAATAAAATGTAGGAAAGGAGCCACTGCTTGGATCCGAGGTCGCACTTGGGGTATGATTTAACTGCCAGACCATCTGCACCCCATGAAATAGCTATATTATCAAGATTCATTACTATTCAGTACTGTTAATCCCTTAAACAACAGTGATTTTATACATGTGGTATCAAAGTGTAGAAAACGTTATTGTTTTGGCCGTCACTGACCTCGCCAAGCTGTCGCATTTGTTTATAAGTCAGCGTTTTATTACTCAATCATAATCTTTAAGTGTGATCCTTGGGTAAAAGTTCCCAGAAACTTTTAAAACAAAGCTCATACACTTTCTAACACATCCACACTCATGCCCTCAGTGTTCTCCTCATTTCTCCAGGACGCCCCCGCCCAGGAGCCCGGGCCCCGGCATTCCTCTGGCCTTTGCCCTGGCCGACAGCCTGCTGCTCTGTGTGCTTCAGGAGCCCCTCCCAGACCCCAGCGTACCCCACATCAAGACTCTGATCTGCAGGCTGGAGGTAAGAGGAAGAAAACCCCATCAGAGAGAGAAAGAGAGAGAGAGACAGTCACAGACAGAGCAGCCTGCAGCGGTACCTGTCATCTCCTGTGTTTTCACTCACTCTCTGCATGTAGATCAGTGTGAAGTCTTTGTTGGTGATATTACAGAGATCAGACTCTGCTCTCAGACATACACAGATATTCATGCTCCAGGCACAACTCACTGAGCTGCAAAGCAGATTGACAGAGGGGGAGAAATGCCAGTGCTTTGTCTCTTTATGTATTTCCTGTCTGTGTTTTAACATTCATGAAGAATGAGGCTGGATTTGGGCTGTCAGCGAGTGTGTCAAACTGTTGCTGCTGTGCTGCAACGTTTTTCCAAGTATTGGATTAATTGGAATGAAATGAGCATGAATCCTGAATGCAGTAGATCTAAACTCTTAGTTGTAACTTGATTTAATGCTAACAAATGTGCTGCTTTGCTTATCCAGGGAGCTCTCCCTCCTATCACCAGCCTCAGGCTGAACTGGAAGTCTTTTGCCATGAGCGTTACAGCTGTGAACGGCCTCCAGCAAAGCCACAAACTCTTTGTCTCGTTTAAATGATATTCCTGTCTCTGAAGTTTTTATTGGACTGCCATTTATTTGACCACACTCTTGCATCTTTTTTGTTTTATTTTTTGGGAAGGATCCAGAAATCAGTGTCACATTTTTAAACTGTATGAGGTAAAGCTTTGCTTTCTTGCATGTGTAGAACAGATGTGTGGATGGATATAAAATGCAACAAGCAGAATCCTGCAAACTTTCTTCATCTCTTTAAATTTTTACATGACAGCGTTGTGCACACACATGAATTATAATTTGACTTTTGATGTGTGTATTTAACCCAAATGCTGCACAGACGGATGAGGCGCAGGTTTTGCAGAGGTAGTTAAAAGTGCAGCCTTCTTAATCCTCTGTGCTTTTCTGCAGTCGGTGTTTCACACTCTGGAAAAAGCTGACGTTGATTCAGAAGAGATGGACTCTGACCCCAAAGTAGTGGAAAAACTGAAGTTCATCAAAGCCTACCTGCAGAAGAGGTAACTTTAACTTTGATTGTACATCGACCTCTTTCTTACAAACTGGATTCAGTCAGATTAAAATCATAATTATGTTCCTCTCTGATAGGCTGAGCTCACTGTGCAGCCTCGTCCACGTGCAGGGGGATTTTGAGTCCAGTGTGAAGGTCATGTTGGAGGGTCTGGATGGCCTCTGGGCTCAGCTGGAGGAGCTCCACACAGGGGTCACGCTCACCAAAGAGGGGAGTCAGGGCCACAGGGACCTGGCCTCGGCCCGGACAGACGCAGAGGTGAGCAGGTGTGGAGGTCTGTGGGGTAACGCAGAAATATGGGAGAACAGTCATTGGAGGTTTTACCCTGAAGCAAAAGTAGGCAATTACCTGGAGCCTCATGCTGCAAGAGGTCTGGAGATATATTCGATTAAGATCGGGCTGCACAATAAGCCAAGTTTAAGGACCCAACCCCTGTTCCAAAAAAGTTGGGGCACTGTGCAAAACAGAATGCAATGGTTTGCAAATCAGTGCCCCAGCTTTTTTGGAATTTGGGTTGTAGTTACAGTATGTCTTGTATTTCCATTCAGCTAAAAAGCATCAAGATATAGTTTTTGGTCCATGTTTCCCAGCCCCAGATTTGTCCCGTAGTTCTCTGACTCTGTTCCTTGAAAAGAGATGCTTTAAATGATTTTGTTCACTTGCTATGATTGTTTGTAGCTGAATGGGACAGCGTTTCACCCTAGTCTTTGCCTGTGGCCTCCAAAATCGCCCGAAGCACAGAGTTAATTTTTTGTCATTGTTGAGCTCCATCAGGATCATTTTAGTTAAAACTAACAGTGTATTTGTTCAGGTTTGTTTTGTCTGTGTAAAGAGTTATCTCCTTCACTTCAGCTTCTTCTATGAATCCCGTTGATTACATGAACATTTTCCTCTCCTCTCACTGTTGTTTGTTAAACTTGTGTGTTTGGCAAAGAATTTGTTTGCCGTCCTGGGACGCTACAGGAAAAGACTTCAGCGCTGCCAGAACCATCTGAAAGACAGCACACAGCTACTGCAGGTAGAGTTCTCCTCATGCAGTGAAAACACTCGTCTGATGTGTCATCTGTTTTCAGTCTAAAATCCTCTCTGTACCTCTGTTTTCAGGAGTTAACTTGGAGTCACACTCATATCAGTAACCGTGTGAGGAGCAGCAGTGAGTCTGTGTGGCCGGAGCTGCTGCTGCAGTCCAACATGGAGCAGGTAAACTGAACTACCTGGGAAACAAACAGCAGACTGTTTACAGGTTTTATAGCCCACAATTTATGCCGAGGTCCTTGGGATAATTGATAATTGATTGTTACAAGCCACTAAGAGGACCCTATAAATATTATTTCACATCCCTCTTTGTTAATATTATCTAAAACTATATTTTGGGGCTGAAACTGATTTATTCATCTTTAAAAAGCATTGATATTTACCTCTAAGAGACATTTAAAATCTTTCAATGTTGATAAATGTCTATAAAGTGTGATCGGGTTTCTGTTAAGTGCTCACAAGTATCTTACAAGCCAATAATAATGGATCTAAATTGCTATAAATACTCCTTAAGTCTTTTTGATTAAAAAAAAAACATTTTAATAGTTTCACGAGGGACTAATAAACTGTTATTATCAAGATTATAGGGAAGCTAATAATCAAACGTGCTTTGCTTCTGATCAACACCTGTCGTAAAAACATTAATAAGCATTTTATTATTCTTTACCTGCGGTCTATTAACATTAGATATTTTCTAATAAGTGTCTCAGCAGCAATTATTACATCCATGATTCTATAATTAACTCTTTTCTAATTAATGATAATAAACATCTCATTAATGATATGACAGGTACATAAACTGTTAACAAGAGCCTGTAAGCCTCTGAACAGCAAAAACTCTTCAACGCATACTATGTAAAATTTCACCACTAGGGGGCTCTCTATGAAAACAACAACACTGACTTTGGGCAGCTGAACTCACAACCAAACCTCCATGAGAAGACCTGAGCAAATTAGTTCAATTAATTTCTTTTGCCTTGAAAAGTTTTGGAAAAATGAGATAATGTCAGACCTTAATTTAGAAATATATGGCACAGGAGTAGTCACTTTTTGAATTAATACAGACATTTCAGTGCAAAAATTCAACACATTTTATCTTTAGATGTGTTTTTATTAACTAATAAATCTATTAAACATGCTTTTCAACCATATGAGTAATAAAAAATGTGTAAAATATGCTTTTTAAAAAACTTATACGCAATAAAAAACATATTAATATGTTTTTTCAAAGATATATTTTTTTATGCCTAAAGGTGTGGACAGTGGATGGAGTCAAAAATAGGGATGAGAGTGTGTTGGTGAGACATGCAGGGAAGGAGCTAAGCCATCTGCACCACAGTTTATGTTATTTAAAACCTTTTAAGCAATGAAAATGTGTCAAATATGCTTTCATGAACTAATAAGCAATAATCAGTGTGTTAAATATCATTTTTTTAACCCAACAGGTTAAAGTACATGTGTAAAATAGGCTATCATCAACTTATAAGCATTACTTAATTTACTAAATATGCCAAAAATGCCTGTATTTACATATTAGTGTAAAAAAATGTATAGATATGCTTTGTTTACCAAGCAACCATTTCTGTGTTGGATTATTACCTTATTAGTGATAATAAATGTGTTGCTTTTATAAACTTTAAGCAATAAATAATGTGTAAAATATGTTTTTTCTTACCTTACAAGTAATTATAACTGTGTGTCAATAGGCTTTCACATAATTATAATCATTAATAAATGTATTTAAAATATTTTAAACATATAAGCATAAATAAATCTGCCAAATGTGCTGTAAGAAATAATTAGTATAAAATAATTAATATAATTAAATACCTTTATAACCTTTTAAGTAATGAAAAATTCATGAAATAGGCTTTTATTGACTACTAAGCATTAATAAATGTAATTAATATGCCTTTTTAACCATATAAGCAATAATAAATGTATCAGATATGCTTCTTTGAATGTGTAAGCAATAGTCAGTGTGTTAAAAACCCCCCCCCCCCCCCCCTTTTTTTTTACCTTATAAGCTATGGTAAATGTGTAAAATAGGCTCTCATTAACCTATAAGCATGAATAAATGTATTAAATATGTTTTCCTTTGCCTTATAAGCAAGGATAGAAGTATCAAATAGGCTTTCATCACCTTATAAGCATAAATAAATTTATTTAATATCCTTTTTTACTCTTTATAAGTGATAATATATTTTTAATCAGCTTTTATGAACTTAAAATCATTAATAACAGGACCCCAGGAAGAATAGCCAATGCATTTGCTGGTGCTAATAAAGAAAGAAACAAAAAAAAAGATGTTTTCTTTTACGTTATAAGCAATAATAGCAGTGCCAAATAGGCATTTTCTTTATTTATAAGCATAAGGAAATGTATCAAATGGCTTTTCTTAACCTAATAGCTAATAATAAATGTGTTAAATATGACTTTTATTAACACTTAAGGAGATTTGTTAAAGTTTGAAGGTATCTTATGCCTCATCAATACATTTTTAACTGTGTGTTTGTAGGACCTTATTATAAAATGTTTCCACCAGCAGGACTAAAACCTCCGTTGTCTTCACAGTTTGATAAGGTGCAGGAGAACTTCCTCTCCATGGAGCAGCAGACCTCTACCTTCCAGGCTCACCTGGAGGGGCTCGCGAAAGGGAACCAGAACGGACATAGTCCTTCACTCGGGGTCCACTCAGGCTCAGTGTCTCGTCACTCTTCTCTTCATCTTCAGACAAACGCTGTGACACCAGAGCATAGCTCGCCCTCTGCTTCGACAGCCGTCCCTCTAAATAATGAAAACACAGACAGAGACAAAAACTCTCCCCTGTCGCTGTGTGAGAGGTCGGCTCTGCAGTTCTCCTCCACCATCAGCCGCCTGAGGAAATCTGGACGGAGGAAATGATTTCATGAGACTGTGCAGGAATATTCTGCAGGTTTGATGCTTTAAGGGAAAAGTTGTCAAATGTTGATCATTTGCTGGTTGCCTGACAGTTGATTATTTATTACTTTGCAAAATTATTGCTTTTCTGATTTTTACTTGTGGTATTTTGCTGTAATATGTATAATGGAGGAGTCCTGTTATTAAAGGAATATTTCAAACACAGGGGGGCACACTTCTACCAGTTATTCCAGCCATGATGCCTCACTGCATCCATTCAGCTCTGAGTGAAACTATCAGACCAATCCTTGTTTTTGCATCTCAGATGTGTGTCTGCAGCGAAGCCTGGACCTTTCTACTTCAGTCAGCTTTATAGGAGGATAATGTTGGACCGTCTCCTCCAACATGTGGCCCATAAATCAGATCAGAGCAGTCTGTGTCAGAGGAATCTCATAATGTGTCAGATGACAGAGAATCAGGCTTTTATTTCAGACCAAGTTTTACTGGAAACTTAAATTTGTTTATGGTTTCCACCAGTGCTAGATCTGATTTATTTTCATTTTGATGCTACTATCTCTGAAGCCTTATCCAAATCTGTGGTGACGCTTTTATCCACTGCTGAAAAGCACCAAACTCTGCATTTATCTCTGCTGTTGTGAAGCTTTTAGGGATAGGTTACAAGCTTAGAAGTCAGAGACTTTTTCTATGTTCCAGGACTTTTTCTCGTGTCTCTTTCCATCAGACTGAGTGGTTGTGATGAGTTGAGCTCTTCAAAGTGAGGATTTCACGTCGAGGGCAGAGGGGGGCGAGGAAGGTAGAAGAGGGCAGAGGAGGTCAACGCCGGAAGCGTTTCTGTTATTACTAAAAACTGAGCAGCCCTCTAGACCTTTTTGAAAGACATGAATGTCTTTGATCCAAATTCAATTACCCCACAGCTTCAATGCTGACGGCAGAGAAGTGGACACTGCCTTCTCCAGCAGATTTACGACTCTCTTTGCCGCAGACATAAGGATTTCAAACTAGAGTAAACAAACTTGTGGCTGCCGTTAAACCAGAAATGTACAGTACATGACATGAATGACATCTGACCGTGGACTTGCCCACCATCTGCCGGTTCCTGCATCTGTCCGTTCCCTTCACGCCGGGGCAGTGATCGGGAGAGGTGGGGCCGACCCCTGGGGGATGTAGGATGAAAGGAATGTAAGCTGAACGCTGCAGGATCTGAGCTGTCACAACACCAGAGACACAAACACCCCGTGTCTGGACGGACTGAGGGATGTGAAGGCCGTGGGAGGAGAGATGTTGTGTGGTTGGTTATTTGAAGTTGAGGACAAGGGCTGTGGATAAAAGAAAATGTTATGACAGGCCACATGAATATGTAACATTTTCCATGAATCAGAGCTGAATACTCAGGATGTAACGCTCTTGGATGCTCTCTTAAAATAACAATGAGCACATTTGCTTTGAGGTCTAACAGTCAAAGACAACAAGAAATGTTCTGAATTGATTTATTAATAAATGACGGGGGGGGGGGGCTGACTCTAGATGTGACTGGCTTAAAATAGAAAACAAACCCTTAATAGGTCAAGGAACCATACGTGTGGCTTCCCCCAAACTCTTTGTGATACAGCTGAATGATTTTTCTCAGCCAATCAGTGGAGAACAGTCAACATGCAAGTGACATCACAGCATCTGACCAATCAGCAGTGGCTGAGAGCATCTCAAACTTCCTGTTTCCTCCAGAACTTGAGAAATGCAGCTTTACATGCAGTAACTACACATGGTGAGTAATGAAACTAAGAATGAAATATTCCCCCCTTGGATGTTTTACCCTTTTATTGATTATTATAAATGAATCATGGTCAGTATAGTTTGGCTTTTTTTTAACCTCTGTGAAAACAGATTTCTAGCTGCAATCACAGCACTGAGTCTGTGTGGAGAGGTCCCAGTCAGGTTTGCACATCTGGACACTGCAATTGTACTTCCATTCTTCTTTGCAAAACTGCTCAAGCTCTGTCAGATTGCATGGGGATCAGGTGTAAACAGACCTTTGTAAGTCCAGCTACAAATTCACTATTAAATCACAGTCTGAGCTTTTGACTCGACCACTCCAGAACATTCACCTTGTTGTCTTTAAACCATTTCTGTGAAGCTTTCTCTGTATGCTTCAGGTCATGGTCTTGCTGGAAAATAAATCTTCTCCTGAGCCTAGTTTTTTTTTCATTCAACCTTTATTTAACCAGATAAAACCACATTAAGATTGAGATCTCTTTTACAAGGGCGACCTGGCCAAGAGGTCAGTAGCACACGTCACAATCAATAATACATTTCAGTGACAGATTACAACAATAAATTAAAACAAACAGTATTTTTGAAAGTGCATCGGTATTTGCAGATAAAGTGCTGGAAAAATGACTCACAGAAGCAAACTTATGAACACAGGCACTGTTCTGTGGTCTCACGATGTCTCTCATTTTAAGACAGAACGAAACGCTCCAAGTGAAATGAATTCAGACAGATTCAAGTCAGTCTGAAGAGAATTCCATGCAGAGGGGGTAGCAAAACTGAACGCTTTTTTCCCCAATTCAGTCCTGACATGAGCAACAAGCAGATAAACAATGCTGCTAGAGCAAATATATGCTAGTTCTCTTGCAGACTTAACAATTTTGGGCTCCAGGATTTTACTATACTTTGCTGCAGTCATTTGACCCTCTACCTTTACAAGCCTTCCAGGGGCCAGCTGCCATGACGCATCCCCACAGCATGATGCTGCCACCACTGTGCTTCACAGTGGGGATGGTGTGTTTTGGTGATATGATGTGTTTCTTGACATCTTGTCTGATGTCTCATCAGACCAAAGAACTTTTTCTCACTTGACCATGGAGTCTCCACATGCTTTCTGTTGGACTCTAGTCAAGATTTAATGAGTTTTCTTAAACAGTTGTTTTCTCTTTGCCACTCTCCCATAAAGCTTTGACTGGTGAAGAACCCGGCCATCAGTTGTTGTATGCAGAGTCTCTCCCATCTCAGCTGCTGAAGCTTGTCACTCCTTCAGAGTAGTCATAGGTGTCTTGGCAGCCTCTCACACTAGTCTCCTTCTTGAATTGTCACTCAGTTTGTGAGGACGGCCTGATCTAGGCAGTTTTTCACATGTGCCATACTCCTTCCATTTCTTGATGATTGGTTTAACTGAACTCTGGGGGATGTTCACTGTCTTGGTTATTTTATTGTATTCATCCCCTGACTTACACTTTTCAATAACCTTTTCTCTGAGTTGCTCGGAGTGTTCTTTTGCCTTCATGGTGTAACGGTAGCCAGGGACACTGATTAACCAGTGACTGGACCTTCCAGACACAGGTGTCTTTATACTACAACCACTTGAGACACATTGATTCACTCAGGTGATCCCTGTTTCACTAGTTGTGAGACTACTAGCCCCAAATGGCTGGAACTGTGTTAGATTAGTTCAGTCACTTTAAAGTGGGTGAATATTTATGCAGTCACTTATTTTATGTTACATATTTTTAAGAAAATGGCATTACTTTGTAGAAATCTGTGTTCACTGTGAGCAGTTTCTTTTTTGTCAAAAAGGCCAAATTATACTGACTATGACTGATTTATAAAATCATTAAAAGGGTAAAAGATCCAAGGGATGAAAACTTTTTTATAGGCATGAATAAGATAAATACTTTGTTTTAAAATACATTTTTGATGTGTAAATAAATACTCATTTGACTTTATATGTGTTTATTTTTCCATTATGACTATTTTTAATATGCATACACTTCATAGATTTTTTTAACCGTATATGATACTTCATTGACCTAAATTTGCTACAGTAATAAAAAAATATAAATGAAGGAAAACTATATGAATTTTGAATTTCCAAGTATTTCAATGAGTGCCCTATAAAGGGTTGATAGCTGATAGGACCCCTTTTTTGTCCAGCCCATATCCCATCATGCCTCACATTGCTGGCATGTGATGTCATCACCAGCAGAGGGACGGCGTCAGGAGGAGCAGAGGGCAGCGGCTATCTGTTGGCTGAGAACGTAAGAGCGAGCTAATGAAATTACCACAGGCTTTGTTTAGTTACACTAAAAAGCTGATGACCAGCTTCCTCCCGGCCACTCGGGTCCTGGAGGAGAGGTTATTTCAAAGCTAGCTCAAGTGTGTGTTGTTTCAGAAAATATGTTTCATGGCAGAGGTCAATCCCTCGCCTTATCCTGACAATTACTCGGGATCGGGTTTCTCTGGCGTACACATAGCGCTCATTTGTGCTGATCTGTGCTCTGATGGCACTGCGAGACATCATACAGTAGTGCTGACAGCTGTGATCTGATATACACAAGCTAAAGACCTTGTTACTAAAGTTTAATGAGGGAAAAGCTAAACAAACAACCAATGTGTTAGCAGAAAACACAACATGATAGCCTAATGCATTACAAAAATTCAAACTTTAGCGAGGGATTTGTCTCGTTGTAAAAAAGCACCTAATTACACTTATTATTAGCCATGTTCACCTGACAAGTCCAGAACCATGTCTTATTCCAAGACATGAAAATAAATAATAAGGCCTGAACTCATTTTGATAAGTAGATATCTGCAAAAACAGAGAGCTAAACTGACTCTGTAAGCACACTGAAATGAGACGTATCCATAGATGGTTTACCCCGAGGCAAACCTGCAGCCTCAAGATACAGTCATTAAAGGTGTGCTCTAAATATGAGATGTACTGTGTGTTTAGATGTACTGTGAATGTAAATAAGGGGTCAACAGTGGGGAAAATAAACCAAAACAATAAAAGATAATTGTCCAAAAAGTCCCAAAGGAGGACCCCTGGCACCAAGAGCAAGCTCCAAACCCCTAAGAAGACCCCAAAAGTCTCCATATTAGATTATTGAGGTAAATCGGCATACAATGTATGATTTATGGGAGAAGAATGAATATTGCAACTCAATTATTTAGAGTCAAACCTGGACTAAAAACGTGAGTTATGATGCTCTTATCTATTTATAGAATTATCTTAACTACAAACATACCTAGTATGTCTCATTTCAAGAAATGTAACGCATTTTCCCTGCTGCTATGGTTGATTTTTACCCCCGAATAAGCTGACCTGGCCTAATTTTGTTTTTAGATAATGAAATATGATGATTACCAGGAGTTTTCCGGTAGAGTGGTTTATAGTAAGCGTGTTGAGGTTTTCAAATGAGAAAAAATGCAGTATTTTGCAGTGAAAGAGGTTGTTGAGTGGAAGAATGATGAACATGTGTGACTCTGAGAGAGCGTGCTGATGGTGGGGGTCTTGTTAACCTTTTAACTTTAATGGCGGTGACATTTCCCACATTGATAAATGCTAACAGCCCCATCTGAAGGCCGTGTGTCTTCCTCCAATGATGTTCTCCAGCAATAAATGGTTAAAGGCACAGCTGCTAATAAACACCTTCAGATCTGAATACTGTAAAACCAGAGCAAAACATCAGAAATTGGTTAGATTTTTAAAAATTCTTTCAATCTTTAGAGGCACTTCTTTTAGTCTTCAGCTTTTGTTTCAGGTCTGTTGTTGGACCCCTTTTTTGGGGCCTGTGGCTCTGTCTGCTGAGAGGTTTCAACGTTAGAATGGGACATATTTACTAAAATAATGACAACAGAACTGGATCATTTATTCAAAGTTACTAAGACAAACTGCAAAAATATGTTTTCTCTCTATAAATCTAGCATCTTAGTCAGCCACATGTTATGAAGGTTTTAATCAAATCAGTAACAGTTGTTGACATTTTTGAAGTGTCTAATGCATGTCAGCATACAGGTCCATATATATATTTGTGTTTCTGAAGTACCTTGATCTTTGACCACTGGTAAAACCTGTTATTTTTAAAGATTCAAATCTGGAAAAAAGTTAAAAACAGACAATAAATTGAAAAGTGCATAGGTAAATTGCAAATAAAGTGCTGGGAGAATGACTCACAATAACAAATTTATAAACACAGGCACTTTTCCATGGTCTTGTGTTGTCTGTCATTTAAGACAGAACGAAATGCCCCAAGTGAAATGAGTTCAGACAATTTCATTTCAGATTGGAGAGTATTCCATGCAGAGGGAGCAGCAAAACGGAATGCTCTTTTCCCCAGTTCAGTCCTCACATGAGGAACAAGCAGATGAACAGTATTGCTAGAGCACAAGGCATAATGGCTTTCAGTTCTTTGAAGGAGAGTAGATAAATAAGAAGGAACCAAGCCAAGAAGAGCCTTATAAATCAGAGTCATCAAGTGAGTGTACCTGCAAGCACTCAGAGAAGGCCATCCAAATTTGGCATAGAGCTCACAGTGATGAGTGAGACGACTGCACCCAGTGACAAACCTCAGAGCACAGTGGTATACCGAATTCAAGGACTGAAGACATTTGGCTGAAGCAGTCATATACAAAACATCACCATAATCCAGCAACGGTAGAAAGGTTGTGGATACAAGATATTTTTGAGCTCTGAGGGAGAAGCAGGATTTATTTCTGTAATAGAAACCTACTTTCACCCTGAGTTTAGTGACCAAGTTGGTGACGTGTGCTTTGAAAGGAAGCTCCTGATCGATAAAAACCCCCAGATATTTATAGGTAGACACTAGCTCAATGGGAACACCTTGCAAAGTTAAGATAGAAGGGATGCTCCCTGACAACTCATTTTAGTTGAAAATACCATGAGTTTGGTTTTGTCTTCATTTAGAACTAGTTTGAGTTTCTGCAGACGAGATTGAACAACATTTAAAGCAGACTGCAAGAACTCAAAAGCCTGCATTATCGATGTTGAACAACAATATATGACCATATCGCCTGCATAAAAAAACCCCCAAAAACTTTAAAACTGTATTCAGGATTGTACTGGCAGCTAAAGGAGGGGAAGAAAGAATCTGAGTGATATGGGAGTAACGACCAGAAATGGACAGTGACCTAGCTGCAGCATTTTGCACCAATTGTGTATATACACATATATGTATAAATAAGTATATATTTTTCTGTACTTTAATGTATAAATATGTGTTTACAAACATATGTGCATATTCATGTTTTTATATACATTTAAACTAAAATAAACTAAACATTAGTGTATAAATATCTGTATATATATATATATACAGATATATATATATATCTGTATATACATGTTTTATGCATGTATAAACAAATATACATACATATATGTTTATATAGGTATATATATATTTCTATATATTCATGTTTAAATATATACATATATATTTAAATGTATATATATACAGTACTTAACAAACTTATTAGACTACCCTAACTCTAACCAAAGTAAGGTTTATGTCACAGCTGCTCTAAATTAACAGCATTGGTAATTACCAAAATCATTTTTTTTGTTTCTGCAATGGTTAATACACCAATATGTAGAAGCTTTTCAACCCAAATGATATTCTTAGAGCTAAAATATAATTATTATTGTTATCCATAAATTTTCAAATTTACTGATTTACAAAAAAACTGAAAAAAATAGTAAAGCACATTCATATTTCTTGATTAATATGTCAAATTATAGTTATTTACTTGCATTCCTGAACTGAAAAATGAGTTTTAGTGGTTGAATGTTATGCTTGATTCATTTCTGACTTCTCAGAGAAGCCCAGTGAGCCAGCTCAAATTTGGGTGAATTCAGTTTGAAATTCCTCATTCCTGTTCAGAATGGTAAAATGTGGAGAGCTGACTGAAAATGAAAGAGTCCGCATTAAAGCACTTCATGATGCTGGATTATATGGGGCTTTAATATTGTGCAAATCATTTTGTATTTATTAACACTTTACATGTCCCACCTTTTTGGAATTTGGGTTGTAAAACCATTTTGTGGCTGGAGCAAGGGTGTGTTTTCTTTATTTTGATTACAGTCAATTATCTGGTCTGCATTTCAGTAAAATAAAATCGTTTTTATAGAGAATGTAAAGCCCTCTTGATGAATCACATGCATGACTTCTATTCCAGGGCTGGACACAGATAACAAAGCAACGCCACTTTTAACCAGAGGCTGTTGGAAACGGGATGGACAGCTGCACATTGAGACAAAACATCAAAACACCAACCACAGATGTACGCAATTAGCAACATGGTAGACATTTGGGGAGCAAAGGTCCATAAACTTGCAACTTATTATGGTTGATCTAACATGGCTGGAGGGGGGCCGAAACTCAACGACATTAATGGGCTTTAAATTTAGGCTGAAGCATTCCAACGTCCAGAATTCAGCATCACTGAAAGATTAATTCTCTGTGCTGCAACATTTCTTCAATGTTAAAAAAAAAGAACCTCTCTATTTGTGCATGAGAGCAAACACTGAGTGTATGCTTGTGCATGAAAGCGAAACAAATAGGCCCAACATGTGTCCAATCAGTAGGAAATACTTAGCTTCCTGTTTGTATAAATATTTTCTTATTTTGTTTTCAAAGAGAGTGGGGTAGAATAATCAGCCCTGACCTCTCTGCCCTCCTGTTTCCTCCTTGTCACGTGGATGTGGCTCACCTCAGCGTCGACAGCGCTCAGAGCAGAGGTAGCAGCCTGTCGTGAGCCGTCAGAGGCTGCTGGGAGAGGTTTGTCAGGAATGGATGGATTCTCCAAAGGTCATGAGCAACAGCCATCGATACCAATGGGTAACAGCTGCTAGCCCAGTGGGCATGGTCCACTTTAAACTCCATGCAAAGACAAAAATACCTCCAACATTCTTTAAGATCTCACTTTAAGAGGAGATTTCATCAGAGGAAGATTCATTTCACTGATTAATGAGGCTTAGATTCATGAAATATATCTTTAAAGTAAGTTATTCCATATCTGACAGAATAAAACTTATAAGTTATTTGTAAGGTGGAAATCTCATAAACTTGTGGGGATTTTCCAGATGTAGCTGTCTAAAACTCTAAAATATTACATGATAAATCTTTCAGCCCAGTATTTTTCTTAGATTCTTGGAATGAAACCCTTAAAATATCCATATCCACTGCCACTATCACCTGTCTTTCATCTTTTATGACTGTTTTCTACTGACAGTTTGATTTCTCAGTATTCCTCTCCAAGAAATAATATATTTTGGAAATGTTTGGAGCCATCTGTGACAAAGATGCTGTGGTCTGAAGTCCAGATTTCTACTTCTTTGGCTGCAGGATAAGTGCATCATTCCTGCACTAATTCTAACACCCAGAGTTATTCTAAGAAGTCAGAGTGGTTTAGCCTGGTTACTTAATTTAGCCTCACCTTAGCCGTGTTAATTTTGGAGGCTTTTAGAGTCCTAATGAGTCGACAAAAGACTCATTAGTTTTAGGTATATTTTACTTCTTTTTTCTCTCCATATTTTTAGGGAGCTTTCACGCACGGATCATTTGAGAAGTTGCTCTGAAACCTTGGCCTAAGACAGTCTGGCTGTAGACTGCAGATCTGAGACACCCCTCCTTGCAGACCACCATGGTGAGACACCGCCTCTGTCAGAAATACGATAAAACCTTCAAAATAAAATTGGATTAAACATCTGGTTAAGGTAAGAGTTAGGATCCTAAAAGTGAACTTTTAAACTTTTATTACAGGTAAAACATTTAATAAAGCAGTCTGCTTACTGGACAAAGCTCGTCCTCCATAGAAAAGGCTAAAGCTAAAAAAAGCTACATTAGCTATGTAAGATGCCTAGGGAAATAAGCTATGCTAATGCAGCTACATCTAAAGCTACTTTAGTTACATAGGTAACTGAGCTACACTTATGCAGATAAAGCTAAAGCAAATCAAGCTACATTAGCAATGCTATACTCTGCTACATTTCTTTAAGCCAGACCTGTTTTAGAAGTAGTTATTCAAATGGTTGCTCACTTCAGCTTTATTAGTTTTAGCTTAAGCTAATGCAGATACATTGGCTTACAAAGTGACTCTAACTTCATAGCTAGTGAAGCTGTTAGCTAAAGCAAGCAAAGCTAAAGGAAGCCACTGGTTATGTAACTACCTCTAACAGAGGTTTATACATACTTTAACACTGTCAGAATGAAGATACATGCTAAAACTTTCAAAATAAAATCAGATTTAACATCTGGTCAAGGTAAAGGCTAGGATACTAAAATGTTAAATGTTTAAAACCCTACCTGTAAACCTTTATTACAGGTAAAACATCTCAACAGTCTGCTTACAGGAAAAAGCTTGCCCTTCATGAGAACATTCTGACACAGCTAACGTAGCTAAGGCTAAAGCTAAAAAAAAGCTATATTACCTATGTAAGATACCTAGGTAATTAAGCTATGCCACTAATGTTGCTACATTAGTTACATAGGTAACGGAGCTACACAACTAATGCAGATAAAGCTAAAGCAAATTGATCTATGTTAGCTACGCTATGCTACATTTGCTAAAGGTAGACCTGTTTTAGAAATAGTTATTCAAATGGTGGCTGACTTTAGCTTTGTTAGTTTTAGGTTAAGCTAATGCAGATAGACTGGCTTGTGTAGTAACCATAACTACATAGCTAGTGAAGCTATGTTAGCTTTAACTAAAGCTAGCATCTAAAGCTACGTTAGATATGTAGGTAACGGAGCTATACAACACACGTAGATAAAAAAGCAAATTGAGCTACATTAGCTATGCTATGCTTTGCTACATGTGCTAAAGCTAGACCTGTTTTAGAAATAGTTATGCAAACAGTGGCTCGCTTTAGCTTTGTTAGTTTTAGCCTAAGCTAATGCAAATACATTGGCTTACGTAGTAACTCTAACTACATAGCTAGTGAAGCTGTGTTAGCTTTAAATTAAGCAAGTAAAGCTAAAGAGAGCCACCGTTTATGTAACTAGCTCTAAAAGAGGTCTGTACATGCTTGGATTGGAAACCATATGACATTTTTTAACTGCTTTAAGTGATGCATGTAAAAAAACTAATATCCCAGTAATCAAACCTGTAAGAGAAATTTATTTTCTGTTTTCATTGCAGATTGTCATGTTTTCTACAAATGGGGCTGCATTGAGTGAGGTGGAGGGTTTGCATGTGGCCCCCTGGCCACCAGCTGCCCACCTCTGCTCTAGTGGCAGCAGCAGCAGCACAGCTGTCAGGCAGCTCTGTTTACATCTCATGATAACAGCAGTCATGAAGATAGGTAGAATTAGCATAAATATAGCAACAGGACAATATTACTCACTGCCTCGTCAGTGGAACATCACGTGACTCCAAGAACTTTATCTACCCGACTGAACCACAGGAGAGTGCCCTTCTCATCACTAGAACCTTCTCTATTAACAAGCTGTAAAGTAGCAGGGTGCAGTGCTTTTGAAAGTGTTTTGATTTTTGATCCTTACTCTGAGTCCATTTGTCCCCATGAAGCCCTCTTTTTCTCCAGCTCTGGGTCCAGAAGTAAAATCCACCATTCAAATCTCCCATTTTGCAAGATCCTTATTAAAACACTTCTAATGTGTTAATCAAGCTAACCAGCTACCTGAATACTAATGACTATAAAACATTTGATTGAGGAGGGCAGCTACCAAAACCAGACTCACCCATCCAACTGCCAAACAGAGGGGCGTGATTGGTCTGTAACTTGACTTTACTATACATGTAAACGTACGATGTGATGATCTTATCAACTACTGACCTTTATTTTTATATCAAAGTGAGTTCTGCTAACGTTGAGGTTTTTGGGGGGTTTTCTTCACCCTGTTGGATGAAGTTGTAAAGATTTGATCCAGGTTCTCAACAATTTGCTTCATTCAACTTTATAAACAGTCTTTGATAGAAATGAAAGCCAAAACTTAGACCATAGCCTCCAAGTAAAAATTGAGATACACAACAGCAAACACAACTCCAACATGAAACCTATCCAGTTGTGTTTTGGCCTCGTGGGTGTTGTGTACGAGGCAGCGATGTGTGAAGCAGCTCTCTGAGGAAAGGCTAAACAAACAGGCTGGCCCCGGCACAAAGAGTCCGCCACTCAGAGACATGTGGCAGCAAAACCCTCTCAATCTACGTCCCCACCCCCCGGCCACAACTGTGAACCCCTCACACTCCTACTGGAGCCACACAAACCCTCCACATATCCTGAGCCCAGAGCCAAGAGAAGGAACGATGGAGGAGGAGGGGGAGCAAATTCTGATTCCTATTCAGCGAATGTCAGCAGCTCACAAAAGAAAAACGCATGACACCGCCACTAAATCAGAGTTAATGGACTCCTTTCTCAGTCCTGCGAACATGACAGGGGGCGTGTGTGTGAGAGCGAGGGGGTGTGGGAGAGGGACGGGGGCTGGTGAGGGTGCCTGTTTGCCCCATTGAAGGGGCACATGGGCCAATGAGCCTTGTGTGATATAGTGAGAGCAGATTGGCGAGGGAAGTGCGGGGCATTAAGAGCTCGCCTAATGCAAAGCCCCGTGTCTCATTCAACACTTTTTTAGCCTGAGCCGACCATAATTCAGAGGAAAGACTCATTTGTTTCTTTCTCTGAGATGCTGGTGATTTAAAACAGGAATCATATGGTTTGTTTGACCGCTCTGTCACGACTCTTTCAGCGCCACTAATTTGTTTTTAGCAGTAGAAAGACCAGGGCAGTCAGTTTGACCATTTCACATTTATATTTAATTCAGCTTTGCTGAATTAGAAATTGCAAAGCTGCTGATGCCTGAATTTTCCTTAAAGTGTCTGGATTTTAATTAGGGCCCAAGCACTGACCTCAGAGTGTAGACCCTATTGAAATTCAAGGAATTATTAAGCTTATGCTTCCAGCAATACTTAGCTAATTTGGGTCCTAACAAGCCTGGAAACTTCCTAAAGCATTCTACAGAGTTGTCCCCCAAGTATTCATATTTTGTGAAAGGCCACTGTGCCCCAAAAATCAGTCAGAGGACAAAGTAAGAGCTACAAGCATGAAAATTGGTAATCATAAGTATCATTACGAGGTGAAGACCATCTCTTGGGGCTATCCTCTAAAATCTACAAGAAATGCACTACAAACAAATGTTTTTGTCAAATTTTGCCATTTTCATCGAGGGACACATTGCACATTTTTACCAACAAGACTTAAAGATTTTATCCAGTTGACTCCAGAATTTTCATGTTAATTCTAGGCAAGATGGAGATCAAAAGTTATCAAAATGTAAATTTATTGCTATAGGGTGGGGCTGTGACCAGGGCCTAAACTTGGCCTGTTTTTTAAATAACTTTTGCACTGTTTTCTGTGCAGTTAATCCTTAAAACTCCTCAGTGCTTATTTCAATCATCAACAAACTTCACAGGTATAGTCACATATTGCTACTAATTACTTTCATACAATACAATCACTTTGTCACAGCGCCCCCTTTTGCCAATTAAACATTTCCTACTCAGAACTTTGATTTTTTCCCCCCTCAAGAACACCTTTAAACATTAAACCCCCACACACCATTCAACCTAGGCTTGTTATTTTTGGTCAGCATATGAATCATCATCAGTCCTACAGGAGAGCCTCTTGGACCGATACCCAATTCCCAACAGGAAGACCACCAGCTTTATCTCAATTTCAAAATAAGGCGTTGTTGCTAGTGCCAAATGACTTTAACCTTTCCTTTTGTAACTTGTGTATACGCTCAGATACACCTTGCCAGCAGGGGCATAGCACAGGGGGGGAAAAAGGGCACTGATTACTCTGGCCCACAGTAGGGAGGGGCCCTTGAGGAGCCTGCAATGAAAAGTGTGTTGTTATTTATTTTTTTCATAGTAATTAGTGTTCAATCAAAAGTGACGAATGAGTCTGTCAACAGACTGAAATTTGTATCAAATTAGAGTAAAATAAATACTGGGGGGGCCCTGCCCCTCCCTTAAAAATGTCCAAACCGTGTAGTCCAGTGCTGCGAAATAATGCAAGTAAATTCAGTTTAACCATAGCAAAAATATTGCTCATAAATGTGGAAATTATGCTTCAAAAATACATTAAAATGTATATCTAATGTGTTGCTTGGCTAGCTAGTTGGGGGGGGGGGGGATATTCTTCCTGGGGGCCCAAAATCCCTAGCTACGCCCCTGCTTGCCAGTACAGGGTTGAACCCCCATTTGCCCTCAGAACTGCATTAATTCTTCATGGCATAGTTTCAACAAGGTGTTAGAAGTGTGCCAAGAAAATATCCCCTTCAGCAGGGCTATTCAGTTACAAATTCTATTGGGCCAAATATTAAAATCAAGAAACGTAACTGGGCCAGACATGTTCAGCGCCCAGTAAGCAGCTGGAAATGTCAAATTGAAACCAATACTGATCATTTTGATGGAAAATATGCACTTTTTATTCATAGTCTCCTTTTTTTAAATTTGGCAACATGACAAAAGCACATCAAAAAGTACATAAAAACACAACAACAGAGCTGCATTTGAACATAACCTGAGGTAGTAGATTTTGTTTTTTCACTTGAATAAAAATAAAATAAATAGAATGAACAAAATAAAATGAAATTCTGTAAATAATAATTTTGGTCACATCTTATTTTGGTGCTACTTCTGTCAGCATCGCTAGCTACACTTCAAAATCATGCAGTGGATTGTAGGTAGGTTGTTGTTAGGCTACATGGAGTATTACATTCACAATCTGAAATACTGGGGGAATTTAAGAAAACTTTTGAAACAGGTTGACCTCTGCATCTCTGGCATGACTACAGGCTGAGCCAATTAGGCTGCCAATTGAATAGGTCTGCCCTACAGCATTACACCACCACCACCACCAGCCTTAACCATTGATACAAAGTTGGATGGATCCATTTTTTCATGTTGTTCACGCCAAATTTGGGCCCTACCATCTGAATGTCACCGCTGAAATTGAGACTCATCAGACCAGGCAATGTTTTTCAATCTTCAATCGTCCAATGGTGAGCCCATATGAATTGTAGCCTCAGTTTCCTGTTCTTAGCTGACAGGAGTGTCACCCAGTGTGGTCCTCTGTTGCTATAGTCCATCTGCTTCAAGGTTTGATGTGTTGTACATTCAGAGATGGTATTCTACATAACTTGATTGTTACAAGTGGTTATTTGAGTACTTGAACCAGTCTGCCCATTCTCCTCTGACATCCACAAGGCATTTTCATTCACACAACTGCTGCGCACTGGGTATTTTTTCTGACCATTCTGTGTAAACCCTAGAGATGGTTGTGGGTCATAATCCCAGTAGATCAGCAGTTTCTGAAATTCTTAGACCAGCCGTCTGGCACCAACAATCATGCCATGTTCAGAGTCACTTAAATCCCCTTTCTTCCCCATTCTGGTGCTGGTTTGAACTTTAGCAAGTCATCTTGACCATGTCTATAGATGTAGCTATTTGTGTTAACAAGCAATTGAACAGGCGTACCTAATAAAGTGGCCGGTGAGATTATATTCTTCTGTGTTCTTCAACAGTTCCTGACAACACTACAGTATCACACCAAACCCACATGCAAACATCTAATCAAAGCGCCCCCTACTGGCTACAGGAACTCACACAATAAGGCATTTCTTAACTCCTTTACTTTGTTGAACCAAGCTCTGATTTTCAAAGAAGTAAAATGACTTTACATCAATCAGAGGTCACTTTAACAGTAAGTATGGCGCTACACAACTCATGTTGGCGTGTAGGTCATCCATCAAACTCCTAAAGTGAAGGTGCAAGGAGCACCATCCTCGGGGCCTGTGGGGTAATTGTTGATTTGCATGTGAACACTTATTTCACAATGAGGAGCCAGACTGGGGGACAGCAATTTCAGAGCCGTTTGTCATCTTCCCCACAGGGCAGGACCTAATATGAGTAACCCCTCCCTCCTGGCACCCCTGCATCCCCACCCCTCATTCAGAGAGCAAAGATGAGTGAAGATGGCATTGGAGTCACTTGGCAGGCATTCACAGCAGCCGCTCCCCCTGCCTACGACGGCGCAGGGGAGATGCAGAGAGACAGAGGCAGAGAGACACAGAGCCCCAGGTACCGACCTCATTAGCAGATAAAAGCAACCTTTCCCCGCGACCCCTGACCCCGAGGTTGCCATGGAGCCTTCTAGTCGAGGCGTAGATGGAGCACGCTGGGACGGCTCCCAGCAGGGTGAAGTGAATATGGGCTGCTGGGAAGATTATTAAGATGCTCACCCCTCCACTCGCTCATACACAAATCCATATTGGTCCACTTCATGCTCCTCTGAGCTGTGGAAGCGTCGCTGGAGCTCATGTGCTCTTTCTCTCTCTCACACTTCCTGCTTCATTTCTGTTCAGTCGTCTTAATGCGAATCAAACAGCTAAGCTCATTACATCCCTGAGTTCACCTTTGATGTGCAAGAAGGAAGTGTGATAGTTTACACAACCATGAAATTAAAGACTGCCCACTGCTTTGTTCTCGGCTTGTTTCTTCTTAGAAAAGTCCCCATGTATGGTTTTTGTTGTACGCTAGTTATGAAATCTGCTCTATTTAGTTTTTCTCAACAGAACTGGTTCACATTCACAGAAAATGCATTTGCTCCTTAACTTTGAAGAGATTCTGATTTTGAAACAAACTTAAACTGGACACATGCTACAAGAAAATGGTGCCAATTTAGGTCAGAGCTCCAGCATATAATCAAAATATCGCTGGCATTGAGTTAAAACCTTGTATCTCCGCTTTCATGATTCTATTTTTTTTTTAATAAATCAGTTCCCTTTGCACTTGTCAGTAGGTGTTAACCAAATGTAAGCAACAAAAATATCAAAAAGATGCTGAGTTTGACTATTCAGTGTTAAATCAATGGAAAAATACAGTTTGAAAAAAGTGGGGATTTTTGAGATACAAGCTTTTGGCTTAATGCCAGTGATATTACACGTTTATTTTGTAAAATTAGAAATTCTGTTATGTGGTGGGAACACCGAGGATAGCTGAGCATGCTCTGTGGTTGACATGCGGTACCAAGTGATAGCCAGTCATGAAGCAAGCCGACTGGAAGAGGAAGCACAACAAACACGGCCTTGGCAGCGTCAGTTAACATGAAGTAGTAAAGTTAGACGGATGTCAGATAGGGAGGACTAAATTATTGACAAGTGCTTATACAACATGTCCTGTTAAACATAACAGTTCAAACTGGCAAGAAAAGGAGTTGGGCTGAAATTGCTGCCGCGGTGGACATAGCTGGAAGCTAACAGATAGTCACATTTAGATTCTTTACTCTTTTGGACTGTGCAAGATTTGGAGTTTTAAGAGTGGAGACTCTGGTTGTCAGTTAATGACTCTGCAACTGTGATGTAGGCTATTTCACTGCACACTATGAGAACAAAACGGTCAAATCTGTTATTTGCCCTTCTTTTGGGGCAAACTCTCACACTGACAGAAATCATTTAAGATTTAAAAAAAATCCTTTAGTTTGTGTCAAACAAATTTTTTGATAAGAATTGCAGCAAGGTCCATTTAGAGCTTCTAACTTTCCCTTTGTTCATTCATTCCTCAAGGTCCTACCTCCTGACCCCCAACAGACATTCACACGTCAGCAGAATCATGTGATTAACAATAACCTGTTGTATTTTGCTCTTCTCTCAATGTTACAGGTGGGGCTTAGTTGTACTGCAAGCCATTTGCAATGACTGCTGCCAGTGAAACTATCAGCTTGGGTACAGCTTTAACAACAGTTTATTTCAGATCTGGACAGCATTTCTGTGCTGAAAGAGGAGAAAAGAACCACACTGCACTTCCCTGAGTGGCTTTGACATGAGTTTTATCCAACAACAAGCTCCACTGTTCTTAAACTACAACAGTGCCTGAGCTTACATTACTTACTGGAGCAGCTTTTACTTACTACCGCATTTTGTCCTGTAACTGTGATTGGCCCATAATGAAAGTGAAATACAGAACAATCATCAAATCACATTCTGAGAAATTTTGGAAAAGTCCTGCTTTCCCAAAAGGCTTGGAATGGTACATTTCTCAGATTAATTAATTTTTATTCTCTTCTAATTTTTGTGTATTCTTTTCTGTCTGATTGCCCTTTTTTACACTCATTTGACTTTTATTTCCGCTTTTACAGGTTTGGGAAAAAATATTAAATTCAATTAATTTTATTTTAGTTACTGTAGCTCAGTCATTTAAACATGATATTTTTTAAAAGTTTTCAGACTTTTATTTTGAAAACTGCATTCTGTGACTCTATAGACCTATTTTAACTCTGGTTTATGTTACCATTTTAAAGTCTTAGATGATTAATATTTACATGTAACTCAGAGAGGGCCGCCATATCTTCATTGTGTTGTTTAGTTACAGTAGTATATTGATGATAACACTCCATATTCAGATGGAGAGGAGAGGTGTATACGTGGTTATGTGGTGATGTATATGCCTATATGTAAGTGCATGTGTGGATGTAGGGAAATGAGGGGGGGTTTGGAGGTGGGGGGTTATATCTTGGTCATGCTGACTGAGTTTTATAAGCTGTGGCTAACCCCACTCCCCACAGCTGACTGGATATTAAATAAACAGAGCCAAGTGGATGAATTCAGCGGAGGGAGTGAGTGCTCAGGCTGGAGGAGGACTACTTCACCAGTGCGTGGCCTCCCCCACGGGGCCCCCACATCAGCCTGTCTTATTCTTGGCAGCTGCAGAGGAGAGAGGCAGCCTATGGGGTGGGTGGGTGTGTTTGGGGTTGTGTACAAGTGGGAGTCATGTTAAAGGAGGAGGGGAAAGTTGGAAGGAGTGATGGAAGAGGGATGTGGGCAAAAGAAAACTGTGGGATGAAAATCACTCCCAGAATCCCAGAAGAAGTAAACTGAGCATGGCGTTGTTGCTGGCTAATTTTTTCTTGTGGTTTCAGAGAAAGTCGATGTGCTTCAGTGTCTGAGTCAGGATGTGAAAGTAAGGCAGTGTGTCAGCGTCGGTCTGATTAAACCTACCGCATCAGGAACACCACAAGACTTCATGCTTCATCAGGAATATCCCCTTATATTTAACATTTTTGAGGTCAAATTTCATATTTTTTTGTTCCAATACCAATTCCTACAGACAGAGATGCTGGGGATGCTGGGCTATGGAAGCCTATTTCTGCCACTTAAAAAAGAAAAATCTGAAAGTTAGGCATGGTTTTCATCATTTAGCTGGCTAGTTGCACTTATCTCTTTAAGCATAAACCTTTTAAATATGCACATGGCTTCCTCTGTTCTTATTTAGAAGACACTTCTTCATCCTCATATTCAGCAGTGTGAAAAGAGCTGGTCTCATTCTCCCTACAGCAGAGGGTGTCCAAACTTTTATTAATGAGGACCACATACAGGAATATACAGGCCACCTTCATACAGTATAAGGATATTAATGTTAGTAAAACCAATCTAATTTAGGTTAAGATATGTTTCGTGATTAAGTATACTGTTGATTCATTTTTGCCTCGTTTGATCCATTTTTGTCACTTTTTAATCCTATTTCATCTATTTTAAACCAATTTTTACCTACTTTTGCAGCTTTTCACCAGTTTTTGTCACTTTTCAATTATATTTCACCTATCTTAAACCATTGTCTTCTACTTTTTCAGCTTTTCACATACTTTAAACCAATTTTGCAGCTTTTCACTGATTTTTTGCCACTTTTAATCCTATGTCACCTATTTTTGACAATTTTTTTACCTACTTCACTCATTTCTGTCACTTCTTAATCCAATTTCAACGATTTTAAATGCAATATTTACCTACTTTTGCAGCTTTTCAGTAATTTCTGTCACTTTAAAATCCAATTTCAACTATTTTTAAGTAATATTTACCTACTTTTGCAGCTTTTAACCCATACTTGGTGCTTTAAAATCCTATTTCACCTATTTAAAACACTACTTTGCAGCTTTTCGCTGATTTTTGCCGCTTTATTGATCCTATGTCACCTATTTTAAACCAAGTTTTACCTTCTTTTGCAGCTTTTCACCCATTTATTCCACTTTTTAAATTCTACTTCACCTATATTAAATCAATCTTTACCTACTTTTGCAACTTTTCACTCATTTTTGCCACTTTTTTTGTCTTAATGCAACTATTTTAAAGCAATATTTACCTTCTTTGAATTAAACTTTTAAGCTACTCCTCACCCATTTTTGCCCCTTTTTCACCATGTTTAAAATTCTTTTTCCCCTTTAACCCATTTATGCCCCCCCCGCCTTTTGTTGATTTTGCCTGGATAAAAAAAAAATGTTGCTTTGAATGAAGAAGACTAACTCACAAGCCTCATTTTCTAATGTGGGCCACATTTCATTTTATTTCAGCATTTGCCATTGGCCAAACAAAAATGGACTGCCAGCCGCATTTAGCCCCCTGCACCATAGTTTGGACACCCCTGCCCTACAGGGTCAAGTCAAGGTACAAACATTGTAAACACTCAAATGTAATGACTGTCACATACTCACTACACACTGCCCTGCCTGTAAACCCCTTCCCACCTCTCTTCCTAAACGCGGCTGTCTCACACTCCTGAATATTTCCTGTTAAGTCTTTATCTACAGTTAAAATAAGATCTGACGTTATCCTCCACTGCCATCGTCTTCACACACATCTTACAGTACTCGGTCCGTCCTCTGGGAACCCGAAACCGACCGTCCCAGACCATGAGTTCACTGGTTCCAGACAGTGAATAAAAAGCATTTGATATGAAGCTCCTTCTTGATTTATAAGGCGCTCCAACATAAACGCTATCGAGTCACAGGAGCATCTGGGCAGGTCATGGGAGTCATTTTCTGGATGGAGAGAATCGGCGGGGCTCCAGCCTCCCACACCCTGCTCCATAAACACAGCTGTCAGTCTCGTGTCTCCTGTCATTGCCAGCTCATGTGTTTTATTCTCTCCTCTCTCACATAATTTAAATTTTAAGGCTGAGCAGGCAGAGATTTTTCTGTCAGCATCCTCCTCTGTTGTTGGACGACGTGGGAGAGTCTTAACGTGCTGACTGAAGTGATTATGCAGCAGAGGACTACATTCAGGAGAATCGCTGCTACAAAACACTGGCCATCTTTAATGACTCATTCAGAAACCAGTCAAGCACATAGTGAGAATTCAGCTAATTGAAGCCAGCGTAGTCTTTTTGATGAATTGTTGTCCTCTTCGTATCCCTCCCTGTGCGTCCTCCCACACGGCGCTTCAGACCTCCCACAGAAGGCTAAAAAATGTACATTCACATTACACTTGTAGACTCACATTATTACACACTCAGCGGTGCAGGTAGGGGCTGTCAACAGGGACATTTCATCTTGACCCTAGGAAAGCAAAGGCACGAGAGCAGCTCAGTGGTTTTCAAAGGGTGAGAGAGAAAAGGAAACAGAGAGATTGAAAGTGATAAAAGAGAGAAAGAGTGATTCTGTGTGCGGTAGAGAGCCAAGTAAGCAGGGCGAGTTAGATTGGAGCTGGAAAAAAAAAATCTCTCTCTGGACTCCCCTCTGCTTCCCTCTCCTGTAGCCCTTGCAGGTCGGCGTTCCCCCTCGCTCTCCTTGTGTGGTCCGGAGCTCCGAGTCATTCCCAAACAATCGGCATTAATCCAGGGAGCGAGGGGCCTGGAGCACAGCGCTGCCAGACTGCCAGAGCACCCTCACCCTTGCCTGTACTGATGCATGCTACTCTGCACTCACTGTACACACTCAGGCTCATAGCAGACTCTTAATCAGGCCTGCTGGTGTTGTAATGTTGATATTATACAGCAGGCTTTGAGCAACAGCACGGCAAACCAGTGGAGACATATTTTAGAAAGATACAGGTCATCCATAACAAGGAAGTGGTTTAGTAACAACCAGGCAGAGCAGAGCTTTCTAGATTCTGAAATCAAAGCAAGTCAAGATAAAAAATTCTAGTGTATAGTGTTGGTTCAGGGAGGCAATGGAGTCAAGCGCTGCCTCATAACTGGGATCAGCTGATCTCACACAAGCCCTCATCAGGTGACAGCCAGCTGCTTCATGCCAAGCATGCTATTGGCTAATCGAAATCATGCTGCTGTATTTAAACTGCTCAAGCCTGGCTACCCTCTGCAAGCTGCTTTATGCATCCCTCCTCCACCCCAGCTCCTCCTTTATCCTGCTTCTGACTTAATCATTGTCATTCAGTTGTCACTGATGCCTTCTCTGCTCTCTGCTTCTCTCCCTGACTCAGGCTTTCCCTGTAGGCACAGGAAAGGCAGGAACATGCTGATTCTGCTTGGTACTTTTCAAGCATGCTAATGGAAGAGCAGGGGATCCCAGACTGGCCACTACACTAAATATAAATGATGGCAAGAGGTACAAATTAATAACTGCTAATAAAGAAAAATTATGTATAATTACAAATCATGTGTTTCTTGAAGAAGTGGTCCTGACTGAAAGAGCTTTTATTTTGAGCAGCAGCCAAAGTTTGATTCAGCCATTTAACTGGAACTTTGTCTTTGTCCCAGTAAGAGGCACCAGAGGGGAATGGATCTGTTGACTGAAGTATGTCAGACTTCCATATTGTTGGTGGAATTATGCCTAATTTATGCTTATGCATTTAAGCTATGCCACAGATCTAGTATAAGTATTTGGATGCCTGACCATTATGCCAGCATGGACTGTTATGACGTGGGTTTTGCATGAAGCTGCTCAGGCATGGAAACACATGCCATGAACTGAATGAACCCATGAACCACCAACTATGGAATCAGCAGAACAGGCATCATTGACAACAGAATGGCACTGATTAAGTCAGAAGTCAAATAAGAGCTGGGGTGGAGGAGGGTTGCAAAAAGCGGTTTGCAGAGGGAGCAACAAAGCGTAGCAAGGCTAGAGCAAACTAAAAATGGCAGGTAGGTGCTTGATTTTATACACCTGTGGCAATGGATTGAATTGAAACACCTAAATACTTCTTACTTTAGTCCATATAGTGTGCATACAGTTCTCTGACTCAAGGTCCTTCTACAATCATTTCCAGTTTTATCTGAGAACAAAACAACCAAAGTTTGATTTAACCACCAGTCTGGCATCTGCTTGTATTTCTTATTCTGGTGACTTTGCATTCATAATGCAGCTGTGTTTCAGATATCAGACAATGCATTTCTTTTCTGATGATGTGAGAGTTGCTAAAGAGTGTATAAATTGACTCTATATGTTTCTTTTTAGTTTAAACTTTCTCTTCATCTTCCTTCTTTCTATATTCAACACTTTAGTTCCTCACAGGTGCACATGACTACTTTTCTCTCATTGACCATCATTTTCTATCCCCACAGCTCTATTCTGGGCCTAAACATCGAGCCAAGAGTTTTAAGCTTGGTTGTGCACTCAGCACCCGTGAAGAGCTCACATTGACCAGAACCTGCACCACTCCCATCCCACCCCCTCCCTCACATGCAGGCCTCAGCATCTGGGATTAGCCAGCATCGTGTGCTGCGGCCTGGAATGCATACTCCTGGCAGTGCTCAGGGTAAATTGCTGTAATCAGCCATTACTCTAATTCAGTCATTTACCTGACTTTACACATTCATCACTTTCATAGAATTCTGGGCACACAGATGATGAATCGGAGTGTTTGTGCCCCCCTCCCTCCGTGCTGTAACAGCCCAGAAAACATTCTCCCCAGGGGACCAAACTGGACCCCCCCTCCAGCCGCTTACAGCCTAATCACCCGCTCTGACCAGCCATTAGTCAGTCAGTTCAGACACCCTGACAACATGTCCGGTACCCCAACCCCACCCTGCTCCCCAGCATGCAGGCCAGAAGGCGGCTGTGCTGCGTGGAGGTTGGCTGCATGGAGGAACCAGGTCACTAGCTCCCTTATGGCCATTACTTTAATTAAAGTTGGCGTTTGTTAATTGTTTTTTGTTGGGCCTAATGACCTGGGGGGGCTAACTCAATGCAATTAGGGAGGCTGAAGGAAGCAGTGGGAGGTCAGGGAGTATTGGGTGAGACAGTGGGTGGGGTGGGGAAGCCAGAATGGAAGGAGGGAGCAGGCGATGGACTGCAGGATTGAATTGTCAGTCCAGGTTATGATTAGGAGGCGCAGATGTGGCCATGTGAGAAATGAATTTCATGCCTGTTGATTCTGCAATTTCTCCAAGAATGTAGGGGCTTCTCTGAGGAGAGAGAGAGAGAGAGAGAGAGAGAGAGAGAGAGAGAGAGAGAGAGAGAGTTTCAGGCGTACTTAGCTTTAATAGAGAGATAGGGGGTCATAACGGTGGAGAGGAAGAGGATGTAAACAAGGACTCATTATGCAGAAACAGCTGCACTTTACAATAATTGATCATGTGCATATAAATATAGTTTATTTCACAATTCAATATAGATTACCTTTAATGATTCATTAACTTAAAAAACATCCATTTCTAACTAGACTTTTTTGCATTATTGCATAGTTATTCTGATCCCATTGTGTATAAAGCCAGCTGCTTTAACTAAGGTTGTAAAAGTTTAATATTAACACAATAAGACAATAAAAATCCTGTAATTTTAATAATCAATAGTATCTTATAGTACCAAAAATTAGAAAAATACTTCTGTTTAATAAGACAAATGCAAATAAATGAATCTATCAAATAACTGCAGGCAATCTACTGCACAATGTCTAAGTTGCACAGAAAAAGACTCAAGAGCCAAAAGGCTGCCATGGTTTCCATGCAACTTGAATCGAGACTTTTTTGTCTGTTACGTTGGTCACTTTATTACTTTAGGTGGTTGCAGAGCCATGGATTTGTGCTGAAACCAACAGACGTGAAAGACTACAAAGAGGTACGCCATCAATTATTGATCGATGTGATGACATAGGAGAGATTAGAGGTAGGACTCGCCTACATTTTGCTCTTTTTTCAGTAGGTTGTGGTAGCACCTATAAGACACACCATAAAGGCAGGGAATTTGTAGACAAAGCTTAAAGGGACACTTTTGAAGTTGGGTTGTATGAGGTACTTGATAATAGTAGTGGCAATAGCTTCCAGAGATATCAGTGTGCATTGCCCCTTCAAAGACCCTGTAAAGTGAAAATAAATCTGTATTTAGGTTTGCTGTAAGATAGGTGACTGTATTATGAACTACCAGGTCAAATTTCAGTCAAATGAAACATCTCTAAGTTTATAAAATTAGGCTTCAAAATCATGAAAAATGAGGCAGTAAAATCTGCTCTAGGATGGTGTGGGCGTGTTGGTTGAATGAACTGAAGCCACGCCCACTCAGTAGAAATATGATCCGCTCAAATTTAAGAAAATGGAGCAAAGCACTCACACCATTAGCCTGCCCCTTGACCTTACTTTGACCTTATGACCAGATCACAGCTGCTTGACTCTTGGCCAGAGAAGAGATAAATTCCGTTTTCTTGCTCAAATCTCTCGGGTATGATACTTTAAATGATCCATAGGCAAGTGTGGCTGATAAATTTGGCAAATTTACCTCACAATGAACCAAAAAACAGCATCTAAATAACTTTCAATAAAGGCAGAGACATCAGCTAACAACAGACTGTACTGACATGAAGTGCTCCGTGATTTTAATACTTTCATTCCCCACCCACATATTTGCTCCGCCCACATTAAACCCAGCCTAGAAAGTGGTGAAAAACTTTCTAATGGGGTAAAACCAAAAATTTAGTCACATGTAGATCTCAGTGTTTTCACATGTTTACAGCAACCATATTGCAACATATCTAGTGTGTTAAGACACAAATTTTGTATTTTACTTTACAGGGTTTTTAAAGATGATGAGCTTGGTGAAGCTAGGCTATACAACATAGCAGATGGGTACAGTTTATCACCATAAGTTGGTGAGTTTTAGCTAAAAATGTACCAAAGAAGAGTGCTGGCACAAATGTATGTTATTTTGAGTTTTCCAAACTGTTTAATTTTTCTCCATGAAATGTGTTTGGCATATTTTGCATGCAAGCTTTAGCTGCATGGTCCACCTCAATGCATTGCTATCTCCTGATCAGCTGTTTGGGTTACAGCTTCAATAGAGACAACAACAAACTATGCTAAAACAAAACTTAAATGAAATTTTTTGACTCAACAACGTGCCATTAACGGTGGACATGAGGGGATAGTTTTATGGCCTGGAGTACACAGAGGAACAACTGGTACAGATAGAGACTCAGTGGAAAGAAATAGGGAGGGTAAGAACTGTTGAGAGGGAGAGATCCTGAGTTACCTGGTGGTGTGGGTGTGGAAACTCAGTCTGCATCAGACCCCATCCAGAGTCCCCTGCTCATCGTTTGACACCTACACCACCAGGAACTCAGGATGCCTCCTGCTCACCTGTTCACCAAAGTTTTTCTCCTCTTTCCATACACTGTATAAAAAGACATATAGCCTTTTATTTTTCACATTCAATCAGCCTAAACTTTTCCTGTTTTAGGTCAGTTAGGATTACCAAATAAGGCTTCAAAGTCAGAAGTTTGCATACGTTTCTTTAGTATTTGGTAGCATTGCCTTTAAACTACATGACTTGGGTCAAACATTTTGGGTATCCTTCCACAAACTTCTCACAAGAGTTTGCCAGAATTTTGGCCCATTCCTCCTGACAGAACTGGTGTGACTGAGTCAGGTTTGTAGTCCGCCCTGCTCGCACCTCTGTCGCTCCGCTCACGAATTTTCTAAAAAGGACTGAGATCAGGACTTTGTGATGATCGCTCCAAAAGATTGACTTTGTAGTCCTTAGGTCACTTTGTAACTAATTTGGCGCTATGCTTAAGGCCATTGTCCATTTGAAAGACCCATTTGCACCCAAGCTTTAACTTCCAGGCTGATGTCCTGAGATTTGCTTCAATATTACTACATAATATTCTTTCCTCATATTACCATCTATTTGGTAAAATGCAGCAGTCGCTCCTGCAGCAAAACACCCCCACAACATGATGCTGCCACCCCCGTACTTGACATTTGGGATGGTGTTCTCAGGCTTACAAGCTCCCCCCTTTACCCTCCAAATGTAACCATGGTTAATATGGCCAAACAGTTCAATTCTAGGTTCATCAGATATCCGGACATGTCTCCAGAAGTTAAGGTCGTTGTCTGTGTGTGCATTTGCCAGCTGTAATCTGGCTTTTTTATGCTGTTTTTGGAGTAATGGCTTCTTCCTCGCTGAGAGCCCATGTGGGTACAGGACTTGTTTCTCCATGGACAATGATGCTCTCTTGCCAGGTTCAGCCAACATCTTCACAAGAGCTTTTGCTTTTGTTCTAGGGTTGAAAACACTCTTTCAGACCTACCTGAGATTAACCTAGGAGTATTTCTTTGCTCTGTAGATTTCTTTGTTACTGTGGTATGAAAAACAGATACACATTGTGACGATTATCATATCAAAGTTTAGAATTCTGGAATCAGGAACCCTAATGCATGATTTTGCAGTCAGTGTTGTGTGATTTCCAAACATAAATGCCCTAACATAACCCCTCAGATGAGGTAGTTTTATCATAGGAGAGGTTTAACTCCCGCTGGACCAACCAAGCGACAGTTAATCAGAGGATGTTAGATAAATTCTCCCCCGTTGTTTTAGTACGAGATGTGTCAGATCAGATTAAAGTACAGCAGTCTGAAGAAAAGGCGGGAAGCATTATGTATCCCTCACTGTGGGAACAACAGACTCTATGTATGCTTCTCCCCATTTTGCCTCCCTGTGTCAGCACATGTTTTCCATTTCTGTTTGGACTGTCAGCAAATGTGTGACACAGGGGAGAGCAGGGTGCCCGGGCAGGCGTATGTGTGGAGATGTGCTGCCAGGGACTGTTTTCTCTGGCCAGAACCAGTTGTGGACACCAGCCTGTGTCCAACTGCCAACCTGCTGTCTCACCAGCAGTATCCCACCCCACATTCCTCCCCCACCCTGCTGGCTCTCCCAGGCCAAGGTTGGACGTGCAGCGCAGGATTTCTTGGACTGGACAGGCAGCAGAGACACTGGCCAAGAGGAGTTCTCGTCATGAGTATTCAGGCTTCGAGGTTCAGGTTTATTTAGTGTAGAAATGTCTAATTATTATTTTCAGCATGAGATGAACACAAAACATCAAAAACAACCCAAATAAGAGAAAAAGTTCATCATGGTTCAGTGGAAGCAATTAAGACGGTTACAGTTATTCTTAATGACGTAGGGTTTCCAGTTAAAGCACAGTGGTGTTGGAATAAATGACATTTAATTATTCATCCTGACCAGAGGAACCAGAGCGTAGAGGCTGGGAGCTGTGGTGAAATTTACCGACATGATGGTCTTCTTCCCAACAGCGTCTTCTCATAAGAAATAGCCCTCATAATTAACTTGATTTATTGGATACAAAAATAAAATTAAAAACTAGCGGTTGGGTCATGCCACGTTAGACCTTGAAGCACGTTCAGATCCAACCTTTGGCTCCTTTCCTGCATGTCATTCCTCACTGTTCCTTAGTTTCTACTCTATCTACTGTCCTATCTCTGTAATAAAGGTATACAAAGCCCAAAAACAAAACCCGATTCCAAAAATGTTGGGACACTGTTTTAAAATGTAAATAAAATGCAATAAATGATTTTCAAATCCCCTAAACCCATATTCTATACAACATGGAGCATTAACAACTTATCAAATGTTGACACTGAGACATTTTATGTAAAATATCAGCTCATTTGAATTTGACGGCTGCAACACATCTCAAAATAGTAGATTAAATAGCAACAGGTCAGTAACATAACTGGGTATGAAAGGAGCATTTTAGAGAGGCAGAGTCTCTCAGAAGTAAAGATTTGCAGAGGTTAACAAAACCTGCAAAAAATCCTGAAATTTCAAAAAATGTTCCTTAATGTAAAATGCAATGACTTTAAGTATCCCACCATCTATAGTTCATTATATCATCAATAGATTCAGAGAATCTGGGGAAATCTCTGTACACAAAGGACAAGACCAAAAGTCATTATGGATTTTCATGATCTGCAGGCCCTAAGGCAGTACTGCATCAAAAACAGACATGATTCTGTACTTGAAATCTCTGCTTGGGCTCAAAAACACACACCAATAGTAACTGTCTGTCAATAGAGTTGGCTGTGCCATCCATAAATGCAAGTAAGAGCTGTGTCATGCAAAGAAGAATCACTTTGTAAACACAACCCTAACATGCTGCTGTCTTCCATGGGCCAAAGCTCATTAAAATGGACTGAGGCAAAATGGAAAACTGTTCTGTGATCAGATGAACCAAAATGTGTAATTCTTTTTGGAAATCATGGATGCTGTGTGGACTAAAAAAGAAGAGGACCATCCACAGCTCAAAAGTCTGCCTCTCTGGGGGTTGCATAAGTGACTATGGGGTTGGCAGCTTGCACATCTGGAATGGAACTATCAATGCTGACTTGCCAGCTAAGTCCAGCAAAAACCAGTCAAGCCACAAATAAATCATTTAACTTTGAATAGTTTTACTTTCATTTAGCCCCTAAGCTAACCAAACAAGTGTAACAGCCAAACCTAAACAAACTAATGGGAAATTGTTGCCTTTTGGGGAGGTTTAGGCATAAAAAACACTTTAAAATGATATTCAAACAGACTGCTTGGAAAAATACAACTTACAAAGAAGGGAGAGAAGTCCCATAGCCCTGTCCATTTTCTGATGATCTTTATCTGTTTGACTGATCTAACCAAAACACACACCTGCTGTCTTCATTTTCACATCACATAAATCCTTAACGCTGTAAAACTACAAGCAAAAACAAGCAAACCATGTCCAATGTATTGGTGAAAAGTTGTCTGATGTCTTAAGGGCTTACAATGAAACTTTCAAAAGCAGATTTCCGGGCTAATGCCCCTCTCCCCCCTCCTCTTTCACCAGCAAGTTTCTGTTGGACAGAAAGCAGCAGAAAAGCAATGATAAACATCTGAAAACAAAATTCTTTGATAAATGTTAGTAAAAATGTACTACCTAGGGCTGTTTTAGTAATTATTTGTCTTTTACAGGCCAAGCATGATCATTTCTTGAGTTTGGAAAGTCTGCTGGTCTTTCGTCAGTTGACAGCACTCTGCTATAATGCCCCTAGACTCAGCATCCTTTAGTGGGCGGGACTGTATCTCTGCCCCATGTAGTGGCACAGCTATTGATTAAATCAGGAAGGATCCATGGGAAAAAAACAAATTAAACATGTTTGAGCTTCTGAATGAGACATAAGTTGAAAGAAGTGCTATCATATTAGTGTCAACATAGAGCTGATAACAACAAACCCAGAGGGAGTTTGACATTACTCTTGTATGAGGAAATCATTGCTTTATATTTCAGTCAGGAACACTCTCAACTATTTTACTGCAAAATGGATACACAGTTTTAATGGTTGAAGAAGGCTCTGCTCAAAAGATGCTCCCTGGGTCAGTCCAGGGGGCACATGGCTAGAAACTCCCATATAGATGGCTACATTTATGATGTGCGTATCGAATACAATAAAATTAGTTCAAAAGCAATCAATATAGCAGCATGATTATGAGGGTTAATAAGCTAACTACTATAAAGGAGGAGGCTGGGGTGGAGGAGGTTTAGCTTTGCCAACAGCAGTGTAGTGCATCAGCATTTATGCAAGCAGGAATTAGTGCAAAGTATGTCATGTTAAATTCACCGGTGTGTTGAGAGAAAGAGCTGTGATTGGCTGTGGGAGCTGGGAGACGATAATTAGGATCAGCTGGCTGTCAGCTGATCACAGCTGAGCGTATGACTACCATATCCTGCATGAACTAACACTAGGCTTCATTAGATCTATTTAGTTTGTTTAGATCCCAATTAGCTTTTGTATAGCAGCAGCCATTTGGAAATATTCAACCAGAATGTTGCAGACTATAAATCAGTGGTTCTCAACTGGTGGTTTTGGACCCAAAAGTGGGTCATGAAGCTCTTTTTTGTGGGTTGCAAATGTGTGCCAGGAAAAAAAAAGTGTAAAAATGTCTAAGTGCATGCAGCAAAGCTCATAGAGTAAATTCATGCATGTAGGGATTACCTTTGATGACAATTTCAGTATTTGTCTTAGATTTCTGCTTATTTTTCTCCTTATCTTTGGCTAAAAAACTGATTTTTCCCCAGATATCAAGGAAATTCTTTGAGAAATAACCAAATTTCTTTTCTATCTCTGGAAAATAGAGTAAAAGAAGAAGTATGCGTACATGTCCTTCTGTAATTAAGTACTTTTAACATATTTCTTTTGTCCTGTCTCTTTGTGCAGCTTGTTTTTTTTCCATTTAGGGTCCAAAATGTATAATTTTTCATTAAATAAATGGTTGAATATTTTTAAGAATTTGAGTCATGACTTCGCTAAAGAGGTAGTTTTGGGTCTGGCACAGTCATAAAAAGTACAAAACATGGCACTTAAATAGTGCTTCTTGATGCAGAAATCCCCACTTGCCCCCCATCTGGAGTTCTCTGCTGCTACGGGATGATCTGCAAAGAACCTTTTGGCAAACTTTTGCTGGGGAGGCTGGTTTTGTATCACACTCAACTCCATGTAGGCTCCTTGCAGATAATGCCATGCAGCAGTGGAGAGCTCCCCTTGAGGGGCAGGTAGTGATTTCTACACAGAGAATTACTACACAAATACCATGTGTTCATGGTTTACAACTATGTCAAGCGTTCACAGTGTGACAAATTAAACATTTCTAATTCTTAAGCTACATTTGTGTCAAAGTAGTGAAATATTCAGGTAAAAAAAAGGGAAAAAAATCAAAGGGAAACAGCAGCGGGCAGAGCTAAAAATGCCTCCGCCTGAAGCCTGGACAACACTCATGTATGGTCCTTCACCACAAAACAGTCCAGCTTGGTTCAGTACAGTTCTGTCACGGTTTAGCACATTAAACTCTGACCCATTTTTTCTTCAGCTGATGTCCCTCCAGTCTCACTCGTTGTGATGGGAAATCTCTTTTAAGAGATCCAGATCATTTGGCTTAGCTCAGTAGAGCTGGTTGTTTGGCTGGAGAACGGGATGGAGGAAAGGATGCTGGCACTCAAACAGGAGCTAGCTACATCAGCTGCATTAAAGAGCTGTTTTGTAGCACAGGCTCGTTTGTAAATGGCACATTATCACTCAGTCACTCACCCCACAAGGTTTATTTGGTTGATAATACATCATTGTTTCAACTGAAGGCATTTTTTTGATAAAATGAGGATTTTTTTCTATGTTAAAGCAGCTCAGCTAGCATCTTGGCTTCGTACAAGACCCCTCAAGACTTGTTTCCCTTCATCTGGCTAGACGATGCTAGACGCTAAAAGGTCTGCAGGGCTGAGTATGATATTGATCACCTCCACGGAAGGTAAATCTGTTAAATTGCCTCTTTTTGTAAATTGTAGGGATCATACTCAATGTATGTAGAAATTTTCTGATGATAATTGCAGCTTTGAGATCCATTTAGAGCTCTAAAATACTAACTTTCTTCCGTTTCCATTCATTTTTAATGGCTGTCCCCCACTTTCTTATCCATAACGGACGTCCAGGATCATGTGATTGCAAACAACTTATTTCTGTATTTGGAAAATGCATTTAAATTGTAACAGACTTATCTTAAATGGAGAAAATCAGGGTGTCAGGGGGGTAAAAGATGTGAGGCTGGTTCTTCTCTTTAGTATATAATGAAGTAGAAAAAATTGCATACAATCAAACAGATGAGCTATAGTACTTTGAATCACATAATGCTCCATGGGAAAATATCAGCTGTTCCTGTTGCTCTTACCACTTTCATACTCATAGTCCAGTCAGTCAGGAGGTGTTGGGAGTCAGAGTCGTGGGTTCTTGAGCTCTGAGGTAGTGCTCATGCTGTAATAGGGTGTCACAGTGAGACATAAAGTTGTGTCTGTCCGTTGGGGACATCGCATCATGGAAAAGCGAGCAAAAAACTCGGCCTGTGCAGAGCTGGACATTGCGTAAGGTTTTCAGCAGCCTCGTCGGAAATGAGTCAATGCACTCCTGAAAGTTTTGTGGCGCCCTCGGCCCTGTCTACACCTCACAGTGTGGGAGAGCGCACAGGTGCAGATCTCAGTTTGTGTAGCTGTGCACAGGGCCCTGTTTGTACCTCTCCTGCTGGGTTTGTTAATGAAGGAGTCTAATTGGATTTTTTGGGTTGGTGCGGAGCGCTCAGGAGAGGGCGGTGCAGGGCCGAACCCCCTGAAGAGAGGGGAGGTGAGGGGGGAAAACCTGCGGCTGGATTACCGCTGCGCTCTTTTCTCTCTGTCTCTGTCTTCCCAAGGTAGGGGATTATTGTCTGTATGAGCAGGGAGTTCTGGTGAGAGAGCATTTCATGAGTTAGGCTTGTTAGGATAAAGGGCAGGTCATGCGAGACTACACGAATTCAGCTTTGAATGTGAATGTTAAACGGATAATCTTGTATAGGTCAGCTGTTTCCACCCAAACCACAACAACCGTTACCTTCATCAAAAATTATTCCCAAAGGAATGTTTTCTAACGCCAAAAAGTGCTCACAAGTTTAGCAAATAAGATTTTTATGACATCAAATTTATGAAACACTTGTGGGAGTGAGTAATGTGTACTGTACATGAAAATGAACCCTACTTGGCAGGTTCATGTGCCGGGCTGTTTATTGCCATGACCTTTTCTGTTCAATAAAGTGGAGCTCCTAAGATATGCCACAACAATGGAAAAGAGAAGAGGGAGGTTCTGCAGATATATTTCTCCAACAAAAGCAGAGACACAGAGGGAGACGTGGAGTGAGGGTGAATACAGGTTTGCCGTCCCTCTCGCTCCTTCCCACCCTCCCTGGTTCCTTCTCCCTCCACTGGCCTATTGTCCAATGTCCCCGACCTCCCTGTCTTCCGGCTGGGACTGGAGTAGTTCCCCGATGGCCGCAAACAGGATTAGGAGCACCCACGGCTCCGGTCATTCTCTGTGGATTTGGGAGTGTTACTGCAGCTTGGCTGAGCTATGGTACTTTAATTACCCTGCCACCAGGGGGCCTCAGAGCGGCCTGGCGGGCAACAAGCGTGGAGCGGGAGAAAAGCGTCTGTCTTTACATGGGAATAATCCCTGAGCGCCTCTTGTCGGGTCAAGCTGTACTAAGCACTGACAAACATTTTTAACCTGGCTTTAATGACCACAGGACTTTAAAGTATTCAAATTATTTAAAAAGTCTGGAGCTTGAGCTGGAAAATTTGCTTTTCAAGATATAATACTCTTTGGTTGAACCTCAAATATCTTCCAACAATTTTCAAAGTAAGAGAAATCCTTGATTTTTATAGTTGTAACAGAATGTTTCTAGTCCGCCATTATGAAATGACATTTTCATTGCTGCCATGTTAACGTTTGTCAAGGGAAGCTCGGAGTGCTACAGGAAGTGTTGCATCTCATTCATGTTTTGCCTAACCCAGCCCTACTAGTGATGGAATACGTTTTCAACCTCATCTGAAGGTTGTTTTCATCTGGATGTGGGTAAGGGTGGAGAAGCGGAGAATTACGCCCATGATTTCCTGCTCCCCTTAATGTCATATTTTGTTATTGTTTTGATTGAGAGTTCCTTTGCAGCTTTGTCTCTATCCATTTTGTTTAAATGCATGCAATTCACAGTCTGCGATTTTCATGAGTTTTCTTAATTTTTCTTCAAATTTTCATTTAAGCACTGAAGAAATTCAATCTATCGTTAGTTTAAACAGGCCATGGAGTCAAGCACTGCCACATAATTGAGATCAGCTGATCTCAGGCAAGCCCTTATCAGCTCACAGCTGATTTGCTTCTAAGCACGCTATTGGCCGATTGCACTCAGGCTGCCCTATTTAAACTGCCCTAGCTTGGCTTCTCTTTCAAGCTGCTTTCAGCAACCCTCCTCCACCCCAGCTCCTCTTTCATTCTCCATCTAACTTAATCAATATCATTCTGTTGTCATTAATATCTGTTCTGGGTTTTTCGCCACTTCTCTCCCAGCCTCAGGCTTTACTTACATGTATTCTCCTACCTGCAGTATTTTCTTGCTTCTTGGTGTTTGGATTTCTACATGAAATGATGACGTTAAGGTTTGGCCACCTATGATCAGGGCAATAGTGAGACTGACAATAAAACGTACGGCAGGTTTTTAAAAAGATAAATATTGACAGATTTTCATAATAACAAAACAATATGGCTCACTAGGCATGCTAAAAATGAAACTGTCTGCTTATGATTATGTAAAAAGCGGAAATAAAGTTGAACTGTAGTAAAATAGATTCAGATGCATAAATATCCTAGCTGGCATTAATTCATCACCTCAGCAAAATGTTCGTATTCATTTGTCAAAGTTGGCTTACAGGTGAACACATTTTATCCTGGGGTCTGTTTTTTCATAAGTCACAAACTTTGCATGGACAGTGGCATACGCCAGCTCAAAGCCCCATTTTGTGTGTGTGCCACATGTATAAATGGGACCTCTGGCCTGTGCTGCTATGTATCACAGCTGATTGTAAGCCATGAAGCTGACGCAATGCAAAAT
The DNA here is from genome assembly GCF_018320785.1 of Cheilinus undulatus. Classification (NCBI taxonomy): domain Eukaryota; kingdom Metazoa; phylum Chordata; class Actinopteri; order Labriformes; family Labridae; genus Cheilinus; species Cheilinus undulatus. Next base: position 45,871,925 of record NC_054866.1, on the reverse strand, counting down.
ATATAGGATTTAATCAATCCCATCAGGTGGCTTGCAGTGTGTGATGATGGCAGCTGCACTCATGGTCGTGACAGCAGTTGTCTCAGCATTTGATACTAGCATACAGTATACTAGTTGAACTGGTATTTCTGTCACAGGCCAAACTTTTAGAGTAAAGACAGGTATTAGGAAGACATCATACACACTGTATTTCATTTGCCAAATACACGTTTCCATGTAATGTCCAAGCCAGACATGATGCACCTGCTAATGATAAACAGATTATTTTAATGAACGAAGATGCTCTTGTTTGTCCAGACAACACTGATGTCACACCATTAATGCATTTGTCTTCAGGCATTTCTGTGATACTACAAAGAGACAACAAAGGTTTCCATCTTTTATGATTGCAGACGATACTGAGGTGTAATTAAATGAGAGTGAATTTATGACAGTGTTTTTCAAAATAAGCTCTGGGCCAACTGGGCAAGAGCGGAATGAGAAAATACAGGAAAAACATAACGTGCCAACATCTGGACCTGACTAAATGTCACTGTTTGCTGGGTGTGTTGTGCATTTGCGAGTCTGTGTGATGGTAGATACAGTGTGTGTTTGTGCTTGTGTGAGAGCGGGGTCTGCAGAGAACGGGCACAGACAAAGGTAGGCCTGTGTGCCCCTTCCAATGTCGACCTGTGGAAAATTCCCCATCAGCGCTGTGCCAAGATGCTTGGCCCTGTGAGGTGGGAGTTGGGAGGAATGTGAGAGGCAGACGTGACCAGGAGAGCCAGCGATGAACCAACGCCAGGGAACACAGAAGGGGGCGTGTCCTGAGAGGGTGTCCGAGTCAAATCCAGCAGATTTTCTTTGTGATAAAAAGGATTTAGATAAGTCAGTCAAGCTGGAGAGGGTTCAGGCTTGATGGATTAAACATAGTGACTGCACACATGCACTAAATGCAGTGAGCATCATGTGTGAATGCAAAATGTGCAAAATTTTTATGTCCACTTATACTGATATTTATCCTCTCATGAAACTAGTCACATTTTTGCATGAAGTAAGAGTACACAATGTCTGAATGCAGCAGGTAATAGGAAAAACTCATAGCTAGTGAGGATGTGAATATGATGTTTTTTTAAATCATTTGACCAGTAATCAACTGGTGTGATTGGCATGTAAGAAAAGCCGTTTACATACGTTCGCATCTGAAGTCAGTGACTTCCAATAGGATATGATAGAAACCAGTGCTAAATAAATACTCCAATTTACAGTGCCCGTGATAGCTGGCAAAGCTAATGTAGCCTTCTATTCTATACTAACAGACATGGTAAGAAAGCAGAGGTGGATCACAGCTACACATTTTAAGAATTGGCAGCCATGAAAGTACAGACTGTGCTGTGCATACAAGCTTAGAATGCTTGAAATGTTACTATTAGGTACCCACAAATCACATTATAAAGCATATAACAGCATTTTCTACAGCTACGTCTCATTTGCAACAAAGGATAGCAAATGTTGCTTTTACAATTTAAAGTATGGCGCTGTTTATTGCCAGCTGAAGAAGCATGTGGAACAGAAAGAGTATTTGTGAAGGCCTCTCTGTGTAGTCTTCATAAATACATGTCCGATGAAAATATTTTGATTTGAAAACTTAAGAGTAGGAAAACTGTGTCAAGGCCTCTGTTTTAAGATCATTTTCTGTGCACAGAGAAAGCCTTTTACTATCTATTGTTATAAATCCTATGGAGTGAATATTGGTGGGCTTATGTAAGGGCCCTAGGAGGACTCAAGAATGGATCCTCTTTTAGTATGGCCTTTTTAAGCTACTCACCTGATGTGACAGTTTTGTTAAGTAGACTGATTTTGTTGTCTTACTTTATCTTGTTTATGGCTCAGAAACATACCTTAAACATAATTAGTGAGTTACTGCATAGTAGCTCAATGATGGCACCAGGTCTTCTGCCGTCCATTATAGTGTGTGACATCATGGATGTCACATGACTGCAAGAGGACAAAACTCTTTCAGTAAGCCTTTTTCCTCTTGTTCATTACTACTGGAAATCCTTGTACATGGCATTCCTCTTATAATCACAATTGTACATTTCAGTACCTGTCTTGCCACCATAGACATCCATCCCTCCATCCATCACTGAATCATTTAATACATCTATCCATCTAACCGTTTATCCATTGATCAATCTCCTGATCCATCCATCCATCCATTGATCCATCAATTGATAAATCTACTGATCCATCCATCAGTCCATTGATGAATTTACCATCTCTCCATCCTTCCATCAGTCCATCCATCCATTGCCAGGCCAGCAAGTCAATCCAGACATCCTTGTCCCCAGTCACGTTTTCCAGCTCCAGGCCAGATGTGCTGTATGATCCGAGATATTTCTTTTCAGGGACTCTTTCGTCACTACCCAAAGCTCATGACCAAGGATGAGGGTTGGAACGTAGATTGACTGGTACATTGAAAGCCTTGCCCTCTGGCTCTTCTTCCTCATCACTATGATCATCTGGTGCACCAGACAGAGTCCATGCCACCCACATTTTTGTACTTGTTCAAACAGCTATTGGCACTGTCTTTACTCCAGTGGGACTTGTGGTAACATGGAAACATGCTGGATGACTTTTTCTGGTGCCTGTGTGTCTTCATTAGCAGTGCTTATTAACATTAAACAGTGCAATCAGACTTGCACTGCTTTTGGTTGTGGCTTACCTGATCAGGGAGTATTCTGAGTGGCCTGATAGCTGTAACACCATACCTTATAGGTTATGAGGGACTCTATTTGTGAGGAGTAGAAGTAGGTTGTGTTCTTCCTTTAATAACAGACCTAGATACTGTCTTGTCCCATTTTCTGATCTGGTATGGTACTTGTTTTGATATTCTGTTGTTTCTGGTAGACTTGTCTACAAAAACATTCTTTGTCTGCTATTTCAAAAGGCTCAAAACCTCAAATCATTTCTCCTTCACTGCAGCTGGCCTCAGGCGGTTCACCTGGCTGCCTGGCCCTGAGGTGTCAATCTGGACCAGGTGTCCCTCTCTACCAATCAACCCATTGGTGAGTCATGTCTGACCTTCAGGAAGTTGCCAAAATATCCTACCCCACCTGCACTTGAGGCCTGCATTTCCTCCAACCTCCATCTCCACCGCTGCTGACGGCTGGACGATACGCTACAGTGACTCCAAACTTCCACGAACGGAACTGTTTAAGTGTGCAACTTCACTAATGAGAGTGAGTTACTGCCCTGGATGGACATTAGTAATGAATTATGAACCATTATTAGGGCGGTTTAGTGATTAGAGAGCTTGTCTCAAAAGCAGACAGAGCTGAATCCAATCACGTCTGACAGCAGGATCCCGTGAGGTGCCGTTCTGGGACTTTGAAGGCCTCATAAGTAAAATGACGGGATTCCTCTTTGGAATATCATAAAAAAGTATGCAAGTTTTATTTATGGGTGCCATCAGTGGCTTCTAAGAGGTCATCAAATCTTATTTCAGGTTAGTGATCAGGTGCTGTTTTATTCATTGTGTGGTGAGGGGTGCAGAGAGGAAATTGTCCCGTCTGCCAAGCCTCTGCGAATCCTGTCAGAGGCTCCACTGGGGCTACCGAGTCTCCCTCAGTCAGGCCCAGGAGCTGCCGGGACCCTTGCATCTGGTCCTGCTTAGGGCAGCCCCCAGCCTCTCCTGAATAACATAACAATCATTTGCTTTTGCTCCAGTTTTCTACCACAGCGACGTTGCAGAGGGGTGCTAAGACAAACTGCTGGGTGTGCTCGTCTGCCGTGCAACCAAAGCATGCGTGAAAACAGTCAGGGTTTCGGAGGAAACACATGCGCAAATACATAAATAAACACACATATGGAGTCCCACATACACAAAGGAGAGAGAAAAAAGGTCAGCTCTGCCTTGCCCCCACCCTTGTAGACATTCCTGGAGCACCTGCACTCACTTAATATTTTGGCAGGAGTGGAAAAAAACTCCTCTGCTCAGCGCCTGTCATGTTTGTTCACTGAAGGAAACAAGTTTGGTTTTAATTAGAGCCCCTGCCAAGGGCTGAGGTAATTGCCACTTTCTTTTTAAAATTTCTTTTCTCTTTTGTTGCTTCATATACTTTAATACAGAGTCGAGTGGAGTCACCATTTATCTAGGCATGCATGCCATGAATGCGGTCAATGGGTGCATCCATGCTGGAAACTGCAAATATTGGGAAAACAGAAGGTCAGCTGCTGCTGAGAGGAGCCAAACTTGTACTGTCATTTGTTACACTGGAAATACAGTGTATAATGAGGGACATAATAATTTGGATAATTGCTGTGTTCATCCAAACTCTCCTCCCAGTGTCTGTTCGCCTGACTCTCTGGTTGTTTTTGGCCTAGAACAAGGTTTTGTCCCCCAGGGGTCCGGGGTTCCGCTCTTACTTAACCCTCCCCGCAACCATCCATCCACCCCCCCCCCTCTTCCCACCTGTAACCCAGCTGTGGCCTTATACAGCCCATGAAAATTCCCACCAAATTATTCTGAGAAAACACCAACATCTGCTGTCAGGATACACCCCCTTCATTATACACAGACATTTACACATGCAAACACTCATTTACATACATAGAAAGTCGGCTCAGTTAGAGTTATCAGTGAACACGCCAGTCACTTAATAAAATGGAAGTGTAAAAAAAGTTTCTACCACTTAGGCATAACACAAAAGGTTGGTGTGGACAGCAAAAATCATTACTAAAGACAAAGATATTTGGCCACACCTGTTGAATTCAGGTGTTTCATTCAGCCCTGTCGCCACAGGTGTTTAAAATCAAGCAGCTAGCCATGCAGTCTATATTTTTGATAACATAATACGTCATTCTGAAGAGCTCATTTACTTCAAGAGTGGCACTGTGATGGATGCCACCTTTAAAATCCCTGCTAGATCATCCAAATTCAACTGTGAGATTATTAGAAAGTGAAAGCGTTTAGGAGCAACTGAGCTATGAAACCGAGGACCATGTAAAAATCACAGAGCACTGTCAATGACTGCTAAGGCACATGGTGTGTAAAAGTCGCTAACGCTCTGCTGATTCCTCTGGCATTAATGTAAACACCAAAACTGTGCAGTGGGACCTTTTGGAATGGGTTTCTGCTACCAAGCAGCTGCATGCAAGCCTCATGTCACCAAGTTTATAGTTTGATAGTTAATAGTTTATTTATTTGCACATATAAAATGTAAAACAAAGAAATGCATGTACATATCTCTCTTGATAGAGAGGAAGTTTAGAAATATGTGCAAGTGAGGTCAGAAACCTGGAAGGCTTATGGGAGGACCTCACCGTAGCTTATTAATTACTTAATTACGATAAATGTTCAATACATTATAAAACTAAAGATAGTAATATGAAATAATGGTAATAAAAGTAAGCAAGTCCAATGCCAAGCATCGACTGGACTGTGAAGTGAAAATATGGAGTGATGAATCACGCTTCTCTGTTTGGTGGTCAGATGGGTGAGTCTGGGTTTGACAGATGCTGGGAGAACATATCTGACTGACTGCATTGTGCCAGCTGATGTTTAGTGGAGGATGGGTAATGGTGTGAGTCTGTTTTCAGGGTTTGGGCTAGGCACCTTATCTTCAGTGAAAGCCAATCTTAATGCCTCAGCATTCAAGACATTTTGGACAATGCTATGCTTTCAACTTTGTAGCAACAGTTTGGGGAAGGCCCTTTTCTATTCCAACAGGAGTGTGCACCAGCGCACAAAGCAAAGACCATAAAGACATGGTTTGATGAGTTTGGAATGGAAGAACCTGACCAGCCTGCACAGAGCCCCGACCTAAAACCCATCGAGCATCTTTGGGCTGGACCAGAACAGAGATTGCGAGCCAGGCCTTCATCCAACATCATTTTAACCTGTGGAACTTCATACAAAGTTCGGGAATGATGACCACAGCTGCTTTGAGCGAGGGTGATGAAGAGGATTGTCCAGCAGTTGCAGCCAGTTTTATGTCTGAGAGTTTTTTTTGGAACCAGATTCTGCTTTTTTTTTTTTTCCTAAGTTCCCAAACGTTTGCCTCAGACCAATCTGGAACCTTGGAGTTTTCTTGGATCCACCAAAAACTTCATACAACTATTATGAATAAATAGGGGGGATTTCCCAACAAAACTAGGGCTAGTTCACACAATTGCGTACGCTAAATTCTCCAAAACCTCTTTGTCCACATGAATGCACAAAGCATGCCAGCATTACCTTTTTTTTTAAAAGACCATATAAAGTGAAATTAGATCTGTATTTAGATTTGTTGTAAGATAGGTCACTGTGTTATGAACCTCCAGGTCAAATTTAGTCAAATAAAACATCTCTAAGATGATAAAATTAGGCTTCAAAATCATGAAAAATGAGGCAGTAAAATCTGCTCGAGGATGGTGTGGGCGTGTCTGTTGAATGAGTTGAAGCCACGCCCACTCAGTAGAAATACGATCCTCTCAAATAAAAAAAAAACGCTTCAATCTGAAAGGAGAAAAGCACTAACACCATTAGACTGTCCATTTACCTTATGTTGACCTTACAAGAAGAGACAAGGTCGGTTTTCTGGCCCAACTCTTATTATGATACTTTACATGATCTGTCGGCCATTGTGGCTGATAGATTTGGCAAATTTACCTCACAATGAACAGAAAAACAGCATTTAACTGACTGTTAACTTTCAATAAAGGCAGTGGCATCAGCTAACAACAGACTGTACTGAGATGAACTGCCCTGTGATTTGAATCTTTGATTTAGTCTCAGAGGGGCGGGGTCATTCCCCACTGTGCCCACATATTGACCCCGCCCAAATTAAATTCAGCCAGGAAAGAAATAAAATAACTTACTAAAGGTCTAAATCCAAAATTCAGTCACATATAGATCTCAGTGTTTTCACATATTTACAGAAACCGCAGTCCAACATATTATACACCACATATTGTTTGGTCGCTTGTTTGTCTGCCACTTCTGGGATTTGTGAAGCAATTTGCAACTGTGTGTTTTAGTGTATATAAAGACAGTTTATCATTATTATTATACATACATGTTTACAGAGTTTAAAAAATGAAATGATTTTTCTAAAAAGCATATTGTCAGTGACTTAGAATGCTGTTTGCATGTGTATGAAAAGCCAAAATGTACAAAAAAGCTTGATTTTCTACATGTGGACTAGGCTATTGTTCACCCTGATCATCAGCTAAACCTGCTGCACCTGTGCTGGTTTTTCCCAGCTCCTCAGCAATCAGACTATACTGGGAGGTTAGTGTTGCTTAGTTCTGTAGACTTTGTGCATCAGAGAGGTTGTTGCACTGAGTTTCCTAAAGCCTGTTTCAGACTAGAAGTGTGGTTGGCCACTTGCATGTGCCGCTCATGCCCTCTCTGGCTTTTCCAAGTGTGGCTTTCACACAAGGCGCAGGTTTGATGTGTATCTCCCTGCTGAAAAAGGCCTGTCATTCTTCATAAATTTTACCTCAATAAACCCCCCTACAAGCAACTTTATTCAGTGTATAGTGGAAGTGGGTCGGGAACTATTCACAATACATGTTAGCAATACATGCCAACATTTTTGCAGTAATACCAACATCAAGCTTAAATGTGGTTAAAGGGTTTTGGGTCAGTGAGCCAAGGGAGTTACAGTGTTTAGGCTCAGGCTCCTCTCTTGAACTTCTCAGTGGTTTAAATTGTTTAAACCTCACTGATGGACCGATAGTTATATTTAAGAAAAAATGTCAAACTCATGGAAAACTGAGGTAAAAAGTTTCTTCAATCTGTGTTTTCTGTATTTGTCTGTCATGCATGAGTGTCACTCTTGAACTCCATGTGAATTAATCCAAGCATCAGCCACTGAATAACACATGAAAGTATTTCAGACTGATCCCAGATCCTCTTTCTGCTCTTTCATCAAACCTTCACAGCGCTGAGATTGAAAAGCTGTTCTTGAGACGGGATGACACTTTTGATTTTTCTATCAATACTTTGATGGGAATCAGGGATGTATTTTCCCCCTGGTTTTGGTTGACGGGGCCTCAAATGACTTGAACACATGCTGAGCCTTTCAGAAGGGCTTCCATTTTGATTTGCACCAGCAGGGGATGGAAAGGAGCCTGCTTGGTTTCTCTCCATCGAAGCCCCTGTGGACCCATCAGAGCCGTACTCCAGTCCAGAGATGAGACGCCACTGTGCTGATTTACTATTCAGAGGTTATTCATCGCCTGTGGATAAAAAGACAATTGAATTATGTCGTTGGGATGGCCAAGGCTGGGCCAGAGCAGCTCAGGACGGACGATCTTTGTGAACTGAGATGGAGACGGATACAGAGGGATGTCTGATCCTTCTGATTGCTCCTGGCGACGCCTTGTCTATTTGATCAGTTTGATGTGTCAGTGAGAAACAGGGATGGGAGTGCTGTCAACAATAACACAAGGACAAAGGTTAGAGTTTTAGGAATACTAACTGGGGTCCCAGAAATGAAAGACATAAATGTATATCTGCACAAAACTCCTAAAGTTTTCATACCACAACATGAAGAAATGCTTCCTCTGAATCTGAGCTTTTCTTTCATAGACATCATGTCATCTCTGCATCACATCCAACATAAATACAGTTAAAGATTTGGTAACATAGGAAGAATGCTGGCTGGTCAGAGAACGCAAACATGGGTCCCATGCCCAGCAGTAAAACGTTTCTTGGATGTTGTACTACCTTTCACTCAATGACATCATGCAGTTAGTGTTGATCTGGCTCAGTGCAGCAACACTTCAACTATCCAGAGACTCTTCTGCCAAAAATGGGAGATTTACTTCAGTTATCTCTAGAGGAAGGTCCAACTTCATTACCTGAGTCAAAACATGGAAACCCCACAGCAAATAATGCTCGACAAAGTTGCTTTGCCAAATTATTACTTGAGTTAGAGCACTGGAGTACTAGTGTTTAAAATATTTGAGCACAAAAAAGTAAAAGCATTCTTCATTTTGGGAACTGAGACATGTCACCCCTCTGTACTTTGGCCAACATTACCAACACTAAATGAACTGCCTGATCTGAGGGGCTCCACATTTGTCCTGTTTTCACTCATGGAGATGCATCATGCAGATCAGATGCAGGTCAGATTTGAGAGAAAAAAAAAACACATCAGCTGACCTCTGAGCAAAAGTAATGAGCAACTACAAATTATATACACATAGGAGCCAGATGCACAAAATGTGTCTGTCAAATGGAGAGGAATAAAAGACTCAAGTGATGTCAATACCCAAGTGAAGAGGATTTAGATTATTATAAGAATCTTAATCAGTCTTTATTTGTAGAGCCCCGATTCTTAGTCCAAGACACTTTGCAAAGTAGACCAAAATTTTTCTGATGTCTTATTAATAACGACCCAATATTTATTCACCATGAACTCAGGACTATGCAACATTTAGCACATTGAGGTAACATGGAAAAACATACTGTTTCTTCCATAACCCTAAGCAGAACCAGACTCTACAGATAAGAAGAAGATGCAGAAAAAGAGACAAAAGCAGAAAAACAACAATGTATAAGAGATTTATAGCTACCATAATTCTGTCATAACCTCTTGGATATGGCTGTAAACAGTAATGATAACATCATTTCATTTTTATGCTTATTTATTTATTTATGACATTGACCACTAAATGTGCCAGACTGTAGCCACAGGCTAGTGCCCATTTGTTACCGCCAGCATGTTGGTGATATACATGAAGAGTGCCTATAAAAAGCGTTCATCCCCTTGGATGTTTTACTCTTTTATTAGTTTTATTAATCTATCATGGTCAATATAATTTGGCTTTGGTGACAAAAATAAATACAAAAAAACTCTTTAATGTCAAAGTGAAAACAGATTTCTACAAAATAGTGTCAGTTTGACAAGAATATGTGACACAAAATAAGTGGCTGCATAAATATTCACCTCCTTTAAGTCAATATCATTTGGATATCTGGACACTGCAATTTTACAGATTTGATGTGAACAGCCCTATTTCAAGTCTAGCCACTAATTCTCTGTTAGACTGAAGTCTGAGCTTTGACTCGCCCACTTCAGAACATTCACCTTGTTGTCTTTGAACCATTTCTGTGTAGCTTTCACTGTGTGCTTCAGGTCATTGTCTTAGTGGGAAATAAACCTTCTCCCAAGCCGTAGTTCTCTTGCTGACCAAATCAGATTGTCCTCCAGAATTTTCCTATATTACAAGTCCTCCAGGGCCAGGGCTGAGAAGCATCCCCGCAGCATGATGCTGCAATCACCGTGTGTGGTCAGCGTCTGGCCAGAAAGCACTTGCCTTCTGAGTTTTTTTCAACAGTAGCTTTCTCTTTGCCACTCTCAAATAAAGCTTTGACGGGTGAAGAACCTGGGCAACAGTTGTTGTATTCAGAGTCTCTCCCATCTCAGCGGCTGAAGCTTGTAACTCCATAAGAGCAGTCATAGGTGTCTTGGTGGCATATCTCACTAGTTTCCTTCTAGCATGTTCTCTCAGTTTGTAAGGACAGCCTGGTCTAGGCAGATTTACACATGTGCCATATTCCTTACATTTGTTACTGATGGATTTAACTGAACTCTGGAGGATGTTCAGTGCTTTGGAATATTTTTTGGTATCCATCCCCAGACTCATACTTGCCAGTAACCTTTTCTCTCAACATCTTGGAGTGTTCTTTTGACAAGTGAGTGTAGTATAAAGACACAAGTGTCTTTATACTACACTCACTTGAGACACATTCACTGCACTCAGGTGATCCCAGTTTCACTCATTTTACTGGATCTCTGCTGAGTAAGGTCAGTCACTTTAAAGGGGGTGAATATTTATGCAGTCACTTATGTTACATTACATATCTTTATTTAATTGACCTTACTTTGTAGAAACTTGTTTTCACTTTGACATTGAAGAGTTTTTTTTTGTCATAAAAAGCCAAATTACATTGACCATGATGGATTTGTGAAAAGAGATACAGTGCTGAAGGTAATTTATCTGTCGTCCCAGACTGTCGCCACATTGGCTATCTTTAAAAAAAGGGGTCACTTTTTAATCACTGCTGCAGAAATGTCAACCCCAGATGTATGGAGGTGTTGGCAGGACATCTCTTGGTTTTGAAGGACAGGGATGTTTTACCCATTTCCCATCAGTCATGTGGACTCGCTAATATTAAATTGAAAATACATGCTGGGACACACAGATTGCAAATATTTCAAAACATCTACAAATGGGAAAAACATTTAACAGCATAAACCTGTTTATCCAGAAGTCCAGTGGGTTGGGTGGCCTTTCCTCGGGGGGTGGCCCACCGTGGCATGTTATGACTGTTGATTGTGTACACTGTGAGCATCAATTGTAACACCTCTCCTCTGTTCGCCAAGGGGAACACAGCTCCCCCGTACCCTTCACGTCCCAGGACACAGAAGGTAAGCTGGACCGCGGCCCAGATAAACCTGACGTCTGTTCCAGCTGGGGTTGTGTCAGGATCTCCCGGGCAGCGGGGGACAGGCCGGTCTTTGTCCAACAGAAGCTGCGTGTGGTTCGGTATCTTAAGAGAGTCATAATCACATCGGTGATCGGGGTGTTAACAGGCCCCCGCAGCTGTCAGAGAGCGATGCACCCTGGGAATGCATGACGAGGGAACCGCTGGCCCTGGTGGTGGTGTTTGCAGTATGTGTTAATGTCTGTACACACACAGCATGTGGATGTCTATTCATCTCCGGGGTAATATGGGTGGACGCCTCATTTGTTGTCCAAACACACCAACAGCTATGGCTGCACGTCTGCAGCTTCATGCTGTTTAATTAAAGGATCTTAAAACCCTGCGTCTGTGTGTCAAAACTCTCTGAGCGCCGTGGTGATAAATCTCTAAACAAATGCATAATCACACTAAATGACTGGAGTCAAAAATAAACACAACAACATGAAACAATTTAATTTCAGAAAACCCACAAACATCATCTGCTTTAAATCAAACTCTGGCCGTTTGATGCGTGGAGGGAGACCCAGAAATAGCCGTGTGGTTAGGCAGGGGGATCTATAGGGCAATGCAGGGAACTCTACTCATGACCCACTCTTGAGTACCTCCTGTCCATGGGCTGATTCATGAGCTGGGGTCAGTGCTTCAGAGTATATATCAGGTTCTCAGTTTGTTGCTTTTAGCAGCTGTTATTGCATTCAAGTGACTGAGCTGCTGAATCACAAGCCTAAGAGGAGGGGACGCGGGGGGGATCTTTGCCCTTAAAGGCCCCAGTGTACAGGCAGAACAGGAGGCAGAACTTCACAGTGATGTTACGCCATCATGGCCTGGTCCTGGTTTAGGTATGGTACTGCCAGCTTCTGCCACGCCGACTCCATGCTGGCAGGCACATGCTAGGTGGTCTGTGCTTGTTTACCTCCTCAGCCGCACACGCAGCCTTGTTTAAACAAAGTGGGTGCCTTCATAAGCTTCCCCTCAGCGCATGGACGTCATCGGGCAGGCGAGTGTTGATGTGGCCTTTCCCAGGAGCACCCTGGGCCGTGTGCTCCAGAGAGTGAGATACTGCCAGCTGCGGGGCTCAAACCACAGCACCCTCAGTCCCAGTTGTTTGACCAGATAACTGTGAGCCAAAAGGAACGGCTTTGAATTCTTGGCTCTGTGGCAGCCCTGATTAACATTTGGATCCTGAAGTCGAAGTGTCAAGCCAACGATTCAGCATTCTCCTGCTCCGCAGTGCTGCCAGCTCCATCTGTGATCAACATATGCACACCACATCACCTGTTGCTTCCTACAGGTGATCCTTTCTTAATAAGAGCTTGTGAACACCGTTTACATGAGATTTGCTCATGGAAGGATGCCAAGCTTAATGATCCAGATGGTTTTGGGACATTGAATGCAGTACCCGCACAGACAAATACTTTCATATATCCATTGCATGGGATATGTTTCACATCAATATGAGCTTCGGCCAATCTTTGGCCGTTTGTGTTTAGGAAGGGCAGAACCTTTGAAAAGAACATCAGAGGGGGGATTGAATGAACGTTTTGTCTACCAAATTCCTTACAGGTCATTAGAGCAAAAAAAAAAACAAAAAAAACCCCAAAAAAAAACCATATGGCCCAGCAGGCATGCATCAACCCATGCCCCATAATGAAAGGTCTATATGCAACCGTCGTCATTGTTCACTATCAGTGGAGCCAGTTGGTAAGTTAAACATTTGCCAAAGCTGGTTGGGAGAAGAGAAAAACATCTTTACAGTTTACAATGCCTTTAGCTGCCTTAGTCATTCTAATCAAATGACACAGATTGGTCTGGTCAAATACTGACAGCCAAAATGTCTGGCTGAAAAAATATGAAAATTACCAAAGAAGCTGGGGTTATTTATCATGGCTAATCAGGGCATTAAACGTCCATGTGACCAACGTGGATGACATCAAACATAGCTATTTTAGAAGTTAAGAGCTACTGGAAACTACGGGGAAATTGGCAGTGTGGAAGGATTTTAAGTTGGTCATTGCTGCAGGTAATAAAGAAGCTAAAACAAAGGGAAATGCAGAGCTGAACGACATAAACAGTGGCTGGGACAAGGACAGGCCTGGGCCGATCAGAAAGTCGTAGTGGACTTCAATGAGTGGGTAAATCTACCTGTGACCAATTCTCAGAAGAAGTGCAACTGTATTCAACACAGAATCATGTCATGCAGAAAGGCATGGATCATTTTGGCAGACAGTGATACAGCACCATCTCACTTTCCCAAGGCTGGGTGTTCACGATTGGGGTGTCCTGCTATTCAGCAGCAATGTGGGAAGAGCCATCGATGAGAGGAGGACTGTACTGAACTATCCAGAGTGGATGCTTTGTCTTTCCTTAGGACTACTCCAAATAATGGTGAGATTTCACTGTTTTAGTGGGGATTACAGTTGAGATCATCAATCTTTGAGGACTAATATGGGACAATGGATGGTAAGACTCAATTTTCATTTGTAATGTAGAAATGTAAGGTGGTGTCTAGTAAACCAAGCACTGTTTTGTTATTCGTTTGGACAATTTGTTGGTATTGCCAAAGCAGGATGGTATTTGGCTGTTGTAAGCTATGACATCTTGTTAGCAGCTAATGTGCTAACTTAGAGTGAGAGCTCATCCCACAAGGATGAACTCTCACATGCCTGTGCTCTTTGCACTTTGCTCTGATAAATAATTTCCCAAAGTATCCCCAAAATATCAGGATTTCCAATAGTGTTTGGGAACTTTGGTAGAATCTTTAAATTCTTTCTGGAATTGTTGACATTTTTTCCAAAAATTTGGAAAAAAAAAAGGGTACAAGGGCAGTTTGTGAGATATTCTGGTGAAATCTGACAACTATGACAACAATGCTTTGGGCATATAATAAAAATAACAGATGAAACAGGTCAGAGTGATGATAAGCCTGGTCAAGATTTGAAATTGAAAGGAATGGCCGAAGGCCAAACTTGTCAACACTAGAAGTCGCCATCAGTCCATGGTACAAGTTTAGAAATGGAGAATGAAGCATTATGGCAGAATAGCAGGAGTCATTGCCAGACTGAGGCCTCAGCAAGTGGTGGGCAGATGTTTAGATACAAAATTTGATGGTTTTGTCAGCCTGAACTAATGGAAATACTGATAATTTTACTCAGTGGTAATTCTGTGGACTAGTGTGGTCTGCAATGATCAATCGTTTTACTGGCTGATTGTGCACATTCTTCTTTCAAAAATGAAAACCAAAGCCCTGCACATCTGCAAGCTTTTCTCAGTTTTTGTAATTAATCTCAAACTGCTGTTTGGAAGCACAACAATAGAATTTATCATGGAACTCATAAAGTTTATGATCTGAAAAGAATCACAAAGGTGTAGATAATTACTTGCTTAAAAGTGAGTGCATTTGATAAAGTTGTTGTTTGGTGCAACTTTAATTAACCTTTAGAGCGCCCCAGGTGCAACAAAAGTGAGGAACTGTTTTTAAATCACAACCACATAATCCTTAGAAGAGATTTAATCAGCCAACACAAGTCTGGAAACCTTTGAAGGTGCTTCAGGAGGTGAGAAAATGTCTCTGTTAGCTGGCTCAACAATGATGTCTTCCCTTGAGAAAATGTTTGAGAGATAATGACTTAATGGTGATGGTTAACAAAATTGATTAAATGATGCAAATTGATAACAACCCTACATTTTAAAAAGTGCCTGAATGTGCTTTGAAAAAGTGTTTGCTCTCTTCCTGATTTCTTTTGTTTCTTTGCATATTTGTGACACATGTTTCAGAGCATTAAACAAATTTCAATAGTTGAAAAAGATAACCAGTGAAAATACAAAATGTATTTTTGAAATTATGATTTCATTTATTAAGGGGAAAACCATCAAACCCTATATGAAAAAGTAATGGCTTCATTGTGAAGTCATGCATTAACTGTGATTATCCACTCTCTTTGGAAATCTGAGTCCAATTTCACCACACCCAGGCCTGATTACTGCCAGATCTACTGAATCCAAAAATCCCTTAAAAAGAACCTGTCTGACAAAGTCAAGTGAGCTACAAGATCTAAAAACAACACATCATGGCACCATCCAAGACATTCAAGAACAGATGAGAAACAAAGTCATTGACATCTATCAGTCCAGAAAGAGTTACAAAGCTATTTCTAAGGCTTTGGGACTCCATCAAACCATGGTGAGAGCCATTATCCACAAATGGGGAAAACTTGGAACAGTGGTGAACCTTCCCAGGAGTGGCGGGCCAACAAAAATTACTCCAAGAGCGCATTGAGGAGGTCACAAAAGAACCCAGAACAACATCTAAAGACCTGCAGGCCTCACTTGACTCAGTTAAGTTTAGTGTTCATGATTCAGCAATGAGAAAGCGACTGGGCAAAAGTGGCATCCATGAGGGAGTTCCAAGGCCAAAATCGCTCCTGACCAAAATGAACACAAAGGCTTGTCTATCATTTGCAAAAACATCTTGATGATCCCCAAGACTTTTGGAAATATATTCTGTGGACTGACGAGACAAAAGTTGAACTTTTATGGAAGATGGTGTCCAGTTACAAACGAACACAGCATTTCATCAAAAGAACATCATACCAACAGTCAAACTCGCAGGTGGTAGTGTGATGCTGTAGGGCTGCTTTGCTGCTTCATGAACTGGATGACTTGCTGTTATCGAAGGAACTATGAATTCTGTTGTCTACTAGAGCAGTGGTTCTCAACTGGTAGAGCTGTGGGACCCAGCATCAACTTTTCGAAAAAATTCGACCCAAGTTTCTGATCTTTTTTCACCAACCAGGTTTATGTAATGAAAAATGCAAAACATGTCCCAAATCATAGATGAGATGCAATGAAAGCTTGTTTCAAAGGAGTTTTATTTACATTTTTGACGTAATTTTAGTTCCAGGAACACATTCGCAACCCACTGAAAAGGGCTCCGCGTTCTGCTTTTGGGTCCCGACCAAGCAGCAACCTCTGGTTCTAAAAAATGAAGCCAATGCGGAAGTGCAAAAAAATGGTATACTGTGACTGTCCACTTGAGGCTGGCTGCAGGAAAACCAGAAGTTCCGTCTGCACATATGTTAAACAGCCGGTTTTGACACACAAAATAAACTGGTTTAGTTTTGATGGATTTTTCCATTAATAAACGATACTGTCATTTAAAAACTGTATTTTGTATTTACTCAGGTTATCTTTGTCTAATATTAAAATTTGTTTGATGATCTGAAACATTTAAGTGTGACAAATATGCTCAAAATAACAAGTCAGAAAGGGGGCGAGTACTTTGTCACAGGACCGTATGGTCTTATCAGCAGAACCACATGACATTATCTCCCCAGGACTCCTCTATCTGTTCCAGCTGAAGCTGTTTTCCTGAAGTATTTTAACAACAGAAAATCTCCTTCTGGTGCACAACTATCCCTGATACCAGACCACATCCATATCAGTCAAAAGCCCTCAGATGACTCATTAGTAGCTGCCATGAAGACCACTTGGCTGCTCTCTTTATCATTAATCAAAGCCCTGTGTCTCCTGATGGCAACCAATAGACTGTGACATGCGTCGCTATCTGAGTGCTTTGATCAAGCATCAGCCTGGTCACGATCACCCTGTTGGCCCCGGGTGGCTCTGGGTGGCCTTGTGTTGAAGGTCCTGCCAGTCCATGGGGACAGGGTTTAGAGTAGGTGGCTATCTCAGATGTCCTCCCCTCCTCCACACCGATCTCTAAGCGCCCCCTCCCTCATTTCTTCAGCACATGAAAGCTAACAGAGGGCACGCCGGTCTGATCCCAGCCGCTGACATGAATTTTTGATCAACGGCTGGTGCCTCTGAAGGGCCTTTTCCAACACGGCTCCTCTCGCCAGCCTCCCTGCCCCTGACGGCAACCCCCCCCCCACTCCTCCCCTTTCCTCTTACTCTAAAGCTTAGGCAACTCCAAATGTCAATGATGTTAGTTTAGCCATTGTACACGGCTGGCCGCATCTGAATGGGTGACTTGTCCCCGGGCCAGCCCCCTACAATGGCCTTCTTTCTCACTCTGACTTGTTCTCAGCATTTTCCCCCTTCCATGAAGAGAGGGCTCTCTCTCTGGCTCTCTTAGCTCTTTGGCTCTGCTGAGAATCCTGGAGCCAGAGTTAAACTGGAAGAGAGGGAGCAGGCGATCAAGACAGACGGCCAGAAAGAGAGAGAGAGAGAGAGAGCGAGAGGGTGTGAAGGAAGGATGGAGGTTGGGAGGTCAGTAGGGTGGTGGACCGTGACAGAGCAGTAAGTGGTTTTATAACCAGAATTGTTACAGTGAGCTCTGCCAATAATTACCAGCATAGAGGAACGGTGGTAAATCTGGCTTTCACAGACCGGCTAAGCTTGTTAGTGTGCTTAATCGGACAGGGAAAGAGTGTGTTGCAGCGCTGAAAGCTTTGGAGACTGAGAAAATGTGCACCAGCTTCTCTAATGAAGAGTGACGAGAGGAGTGGTGGTGGGGAGGGAGGGAAAAGTCTTACATGTATGGTAAATTTACAGATCAGGATGGGTTGAAATTCCTCATCTGTGAGAGAGACCACTGCTCTGACTGACACTATGGGCAGACACAGAGCTGAAGGACAGGTAGGATTATGGACAAAGACAGCAAAGACAGTTGGATCTGAATCAGGCCCTATATTTTTTGGAGCTGACCTGAGGTCAAGCTAACGTGGTCCATGGAGACGTGGACTTTTTTTGAGGCCTGTCCGTTTCAATTTTAGAAAAGGTTTAAGCCTCACAATTTGGCAAGCAAATGCCAAGAAAATTCCAGTCCAGTCCAGTCTTGAAGAACAAAGCTCAAACAGTAGTATGAAATAAGATTGTTTGAGGTTTCACTTTCAGGTGCCGGCTAGACACAAGACTGATTACAAACTTTATTTTAGAATATAAGGGAGACTAGACAGATACAAACAATTTCAACCCATTTAGTTTAGTTTAGTTTATTCATTTGCACAGAATAAAAAAGATAAGAACAATTACAAGATAATTAAATAAAGCATCATGCAGGGGAGGTTAGAAGCCAAAAAGACTTGTCAAGATACCTCCTCCTGATATAACAAGAGTTAATCTAGGCAGCAATGCAGGTTAGCTAAAAGAAAAAAACAATAAAAACAAAAACAAACAAACAATAACAGAGAAGTATACGATTACATGACATAAAATAATTTAATCACATCTAAGATCTCTTACACAAAACAAACACAGTAATGACTTTTTTAACTGCCTTCTGACTGATGTTAATATAGATGCTGACTGTAGAGTGATAGGTAGTTTGTTCCAAAGAGATGGTCCTCTGTATTCTAATGTGTATTGGTTAAGGGATGTCTGACAAAAAGGAAGGAGAAAGTCCTTAGAGTGCCTTGTATAATATGAATGAATCTCTGAGGTAGTCTTGAGAAAATTTTGAAAAGTGTTGTGTAGATCTTGATTCAAGTGTACATATTTATACATAAACACATGGGTTTGAAACTTGTTCAAATTAGAAATTGATAAGAATTTGTTTTTTTCTTAAAAGAAGAGCATTTTGCACGCCAATCCTCTGAATGTACATAACAGATGATTCAGTTCAGTTAAAAATGTGACTGTTGAGTGGACATCAGAGTGACTCTGTGATTGTTGAGTGATCATCAGAGTGACTCTGTGATTGTTAAGTGATCATCAGAGTAACTCTGTGACTGTTGAGTGGTCATCATAGTAACTCTGTGACTGTTGAGTGATCATCAGAGTATCTTTGTGACTGTTGAGTGGTCATCATAGTAACTCTGTGACTGTTGAGTAATCATCAGAGTAACTCTGTGACTGTTGAGTGATCATCAGAGTGACTCTGTGATTGTTGAGTGATCATCAGAGTGACTCTGTGACTGTTGAGTGATCATCAGAGTGACTCTGTGATTGTTGAGTGATCATCAGAGTGACTCTGTGACTGTTGAGTGATCATCAGAGTGACTCTGTGACTGTTGATTGATCATCAGAGTGACTCTGTGATTGTTGAGTGATCATCAGAGTGACTCTGTGACTGTTGAGTGATCATCAGAGTGACTCTGTGATTGTTGATTGATCATCAGAGTAACTCTGTGACTGTTGATTGATCATCAGAGGCCATCATGAATCTCTGTCTCTTAAAGAGAAAAACGTAAGGGGCTCTGAGTTATGCTGCAAAAGTTATCCATCAAATTCATAGCCTTTGTCTCTTTTTGTTATAGAAAATGTTGATCTCAGACAGTTAACAGGTCAGTCAATGTTGCATAAAAGAAGATAATTTCTCTCCAGCACTGCATTGCCATGCCACATCAGAATGAAAGTAAAATAATACATATGACCCCAACAGTAACTTGTTCACAAACTTTTATCAGTTGTCTTCAAAGGTGATATGAACCTGGCCATAGAGGTGATTGGTAGCTGAAGGCCAGTTACATCATCGCTGATGCATGGATTATATGATTAAACTGGATATGTGGAGGGCCTTTAAATGGACCCATGAGGGGGCTTAGTAATTTTTATGGACGGGCCTGCATAGCTGTGTTTAACACAAAATTAATGCTTAACACTTTGGCTCGTTTCTTCTTGTTAGATTTGGCACCCCCTCTGATGATTTTATACAGCATGTGATTTGATATGTCTGGGCTCTCTGAGTCACTTTGCACTTTAAAAGCACATCCATAGAAGCCAAACATGTCAGTTTTGTAATGCTAATGCTTTTTACCTCCGCCAAGGAGGTTATGTGATCGGGTCGGTTTGTTAGTTAGTTTGTTTGTGGGCAACATAACTCAAAAAGTTGTGGACAGATTTTGATGAAATTTTCAGGAAATGTCACAAATGGCATAGGGAAGAACTGATTAGATTTTGGGAGTGATCTGAATCACCGTCTGGATCTAGAAATTTTTTTAAGGATTCTGTACTATTGGGAGATAGGGCTAATGGCGGAGCTCTGCGCTGTTACCACTTTACACCAGGAGATGGCGGACATGAGTAACTTCAATCCCAGCAGCAGTTTTTGGGTGTTTCTATTCAAAGTTTTGGAGTTTATAGAGTTTGAAAGACGCACGCCCGGTCGAGGAGACAAGTCAGAGCATAACAGAGAGAAAGACAGCAAATTGTAGCGAGAATACTCACAATGCTGAGAGGAATAGAGAAATATTCACCCTCTACCATGACTTCCAGTCGTCCAGTGAGACCATGGGTGAGACTGTCAGTGCATCTGTTGGCATCAGCAGGCAATGCTTCCACCATGACAGTCCACCTGTAGCAAAGCCAATGCTTTGTCTCACTGTGTTTCCACCCCACCCAGGAGGGAGTAATTGATGAATTCAGTGGTGGGGGACACATGGGGGCGGATCCAGGAATTTATTACAGGCTTTTTCACTACTGGGAGATAGGGCTAATGGCGGAGATCTGCGCCTTCTGAGTACTTTTCTATTTTAGGTTTGTTTTCAGGCTTTTTTTTTTGCCTTTATTATAAAGGAGGAGAGTGGATAGAGTCAGAAACACGGATGATAGAGTGGGGAGTGACGTACAGGAAAGGAGCAAAGGCCAGACTTGAATCCAGGCCACCTGTACACATGAGGTGTGACCTAAGCATCCAACTGTAAGCTTTTTTTAGGGATTCACAGATGCATCAGTTCTACATTGGTATTGGTTTATGGACCCTGTGGACTGACAAGAGCACACCAGCAATAATGTGGAATGAACAGATGTCTAAGAAGATTTCTATCTTAAATTTAATCTAGCTTACCTAACTGCTGATTTAGAGGCTTTTTTTGTTTTTAGTGTATTAGGCAGGGAAAAAAAATCATCTGTTTTTGTGGTCACACCAATAAAGTTGTGAAAAAACAGCATTCAAATATGATTTTAAACATCAATGTCAGCACTGGCTCAGATTTTCACACGGGCGCATCACTAGTTTGACATCATAAGTCCTGATCTCCACTCTCCCACGTCCCAAACTGAGTCCGCTCCTCCATCAAACCTCTCGTCACTGCTCTCCTCACATCCGCTGAAGCGCTCATTAAAAACGGTCCCTCATTTCCCATGTGGAGCAGATTTATATTAGCGTGTTAAAAGAAAAACATAATGAATGTAATATTTTCTTGAACAGCTGCTGGCTGGGCGTCTGCCAGCTTTAGAGAGAACACACACTCAAACACACACACACAAAAACAACTTCACCCCACTTTTTCTCAACAAGGTTTTTTATAGATGGTGAACATCTGGAGCAGGAGAGGCAGCCATGTAGAGAGGAAAGACTGTAAAGAGAAGTAACAAGTCACTTACTCTCACTGACATTTACTTTCAAGGGAACAGGCGTGGGTTATCATTACCGTATTATAATGTTTATGAAATGTATGTGAAATAAAATGAAATTATTTGATTTTGTAAATATCCTGCCAGATGTGTTACAGCCAAACATGAAGGAGAAGGTCTGAATCTGAAACCCTCCACCAGATGTAAATTAAGCGTGAAACTGAAGCACAAACATTTCACAAGAAAGCTGCAGACACATTCATTTTCCTACACTGACTTGGAAGAATTGCAAGTTTTGAAACACTGCTCTCTAGGTTATTTTTGTGTGCTGCCATCTACTGCTGCCTCTCTGAACTGACAGTCTGGGGTCAGGTACGTCCACATCTGGAAGGCACATGCCTTCAGAGACAGATGTATGAGGGGTCAGGGATCACCCGGGCCCTTTAATGCAGATTAAAGAAGAAAAGTGAAGAACAACAGAGATGAACAAACCTCTGAAGTGGCTCCAAGGCCGGACAACGCAGAGAGAGATCTGACCAGCATCACTCAGGTTTGCATGTGATGGCGGGCTGATTGCATGAGAAAGACACAGATTAAGGCTGCAGAAATGTACGGGGATTAAAATGTTTCCATGAAACTTCATGAATATGTGAATCAGCTGATTATACATGACTGATAATGGCTCACATTTTATTGCTTAACTCGACATTTTTCCTCTCTGACATGGACTGTTGTAACTTTAGCGACTCCTCTTTAAATGTAGACGTGTTATGTGGCGTGCCGCTTGTGTCGACTCTTTGTTCTCTCTGCTCCTCTGCTCTTCGCTCTGCTCAGACATGTTCCTCTCTCCCTCCCCTAAATTCCCTTCTTTCAGAGCGAGGTCAGAGGCCAGGGACTGTGACCTACCCTTGGGGTGGGTGAAGGTCTCCCCCGTCCCCTCCCCTCCACCCCCTTCCCTGAGACATGGGCTGTTTCTTCCCATCTCTTTATTTTGTATACACCTGAGTCCCCTTTTTCTCTCTTGGATCATCTGACAGAGTGCAGAAAGAGCTGCTGTATCCAGTTTCCAGTGCTATTTTGGATTGTTTAGATCAATAAGTTCTCCATGACAGAGTTGTAAGGAGCCATTGTGCATGAAGAAGAAGGGTTGAAATGTTTCTGATCAGTTCTGATCAGAAAATTAGGCTTACACATCCAAAGATGAAGCAAAAATATCACAAATTTACATCAACAACCTGCAGCATACCACTTGATAACAGGCAGTTTACCATTAGGCAAAGGTAGGTGATTACCTGGGGCCTCATGGTATATAGGCCTGTGTACATCAAATTTAAAATATATCTTAAACATAATTTCAAATAATGAAGATGAGTATCAAGAATGCAACTATCTGGTGCCTGAAGTAGATTAAGTATCATCAAAATAGAGTTTCTGAATTGATCACATAACAGCCTTCTTAATCCACATGCGCTAACAACTATAATGACAGATAACAGGTTTGTGTAATCTTGCAAAGCAGATGATATGCCTGAGTCCTTGTTTCTCACAGGCGAATCCATTTTGCAAAAAGCTCCCGTCTGAACCGTTTGGGCCCGGTTAGAAAGTGACAGGACCAATCAGCAATGAGGGGCAGTACTTCAGGCACAGCGGAGTCGTGGCGTTAGCAAGCAGCAACAAGAGGCCGGTGCAATTATGGCAGAAGAGCTTAGCGCGGATGCTGCTGAAGCGCCAGTTTTATCAGAACATGACGACATTTCTTCGTTAAAAGAAGAACAAAGAATGGTAGTGAGTTGTTTTCTTTTCAAAAACGACAAACGTCGTGTACTTACATGTCTACTGTTGCCATGGTTCGCATTATTCCTCTGTAGCTGTGCACGCGCATCTTGGTCATGGCTACATCACTTGTTTTGTTGCTCTGATTGGCCTTTAAAGATGTGACAGTTTTTTTCAAATGCTCTGCCCTTTCCCAGACACTTAGTATTGAAGGTTTTCCAGATGAATGTGTGAGACAAATCTATCTGGCGTGTTAGGTTAAGGTTTGTGTGCATTCAGCAGAAGCCACTGAGCTTATTATAGCAACATCTGCTCCTCTACTTCCACTGTGAGCAACAAATGGCTATGGAGAACAGCGTACGCCACACGTTCTTAGATCTACCAGGAAGTGCAACCAGAGGTGCAGCCAGCAGGAAGTGCTGGGTGCACTTGCTCCACAATCGTCTCTGTTTTTGGTGAATTTCTGCGGCAGCGTTACAGCGCCACTTATTTCAATGCTCTGAATCTAAATGAAAAAAAAAAACTCTATACCAGTGGTTCTCAAATGGTGTAGCTAGGCAGACTGGTGTGCCTTGAGGCAAGTCTACATGTGCCGCAGGAACTTGTACAAGCATGTGTGACTAGTATGACTATACAACTATCGAAAAATTGGACAGCCTCTTTGAAAATAATACTTTCTGTAGTACATCTGGTATTTTCTTCGGGCGTATTTACACCAGAGCTGTTTGGTCCGCTTTAAACGAACTCTGATTTGTTTTCCCGGATAGTCCGGTTCATTTGGAGTGGCGTGAAAGCTAACACGAACTCTGGTGCGGACCAAACAAGTGGACTCTGTTCTGCTTGAAAACAGGGGGTCTCAGTCCGCTTCCAAACAAACCCTGGAGCGGTTCGTTTGAGGTGTAAAAGCAAAGTGGACCAACTTGTGAACCAAAGCCAGTAAGTGGCATAAAGCATAATGATATACAGATTTATGTGTGATTAAATACACTCAAACACATGCAGGTACCTCTCTTGGCATCTGTGTGGCCATAGCAACACGTTGTAGTCAGTGCTGATTTATTCGTCTCATGTAAAGGATGACATGCTAGAAACCTTACCACCTTGCTGGCTGCTCGTAATGCTCCAGTGCAAAAGCAGAAATCCCAAGACAGCATAAATTCAGTGTTTTTTCATTGTTTATTTGGGAAAAAAAGACTGGCGGAAGGAGATGGATTTCTGGTTTTGTCTTCTTCTCCGGAAAATGACTGCTCTATACATATATGGGAATTAATTTTAAAGTCTATTTAGCAATTGTATTTAGATATTCAATTTTGGCCTCTTTTAAATACTTTTCACATATATGGTACATGTAAATATATTCTTATTAGAAGTATTGACATATATATGAATATGTTTGATTTGCATCTATTTAAAAACCTCTATCAAGAATAAATGTCCATTTTTAAATTCCTGTATTAGTTAAAATATTTATTTGCTATATATTTAAATGTTTTGGAATATATTAAAATATGTTTTTCCAATCTTCTGTTGTGTTTCACATCTATGTTTATCAACCTAATATGTTTTAACTGAATATATTTCTATATATTAATGACCAGTTTATGTAAATATACGAGGTTTTCATGTATGTAAATATTTTCATTTTTATGTAAATTTAAAATTCAAGATTTCAGCAAACCTGGAGAAACTCATCAGGCATATATGACTGAAACAACGGTTGTTTTCAATGTTTTCATGCAGATATAGACATTTCTTGAAACAATTCCATGTTTATGGAAAACTGCCACAGTTACACTGTGCTGAAAACAGGCGATTGGAGCACTCTGTGGAAATATTTGCATCTCATTCTACCTGTTTAAAAGTGATTGTTTTGCAAGATTGACTTCAAAACTACTATTCTATGATGGAAAAGTTACATTTTTGTTACTTTGCTAGATATAATAGCAGCCTGTGTAAAGCTGAATAAAGTCCATTTATGTGGTCATGTTTGGCCAAATTATGTCCCCCCCAGGAGTAATCTTTCTGGGTACCCTTCATCCCAGAGAAGGTTTTTCTGTTATTACCTGGTCAAAGGAAATTATTCCAGATGAAGTGATGTCTCAGAGTAACAACAGACACTGTATGCATGTTCTCTTATGACTCATACGTCCATGTGTGTTGATGTTGACCATCCTCCTCCCCCCGTCCCATACCCCCTGCCTCTCTTTGGCCTCGCTCCCTCCTGTGTGTTGGCTTAGAGGAATTTTCTGGAGCCTGTTGGAGTTGCAGCGTCTAACGCTCGCTTGGCCAACGTCAAGAGTTTCTGGCTTTGTCTCTGCTTGTGCTTCTCGAACACGTTAAAACAGCTTGCCTCCTCTTCACTCTTCATTCCACGTTTTGACAAGCCAGACAGGGAAAGTGTCGGGGATGACGCTGGCCTCGACTCAAGCTTGTGTCTCCTCAAGGTGCCTCTGGTTATCTGGACATTTTAATAAATAAACGCTCTGTTCCCAGGAACAAATGTGCCTCAAGCCTGTTTTTGTATCCAACTTTCAACTGCTCATGCACATCATTTTCATCTGTACCTGCTGGATATATTATTGTTTTCATTTGCTCTTTAAGACTGCACCGGTGTATTACTCTTTGTCTCCTCTGTAATTATCATTGTCTACAATGATGGATATTTGCCATCTTCTTTTTCAATGAAACATAGAAAGACACTTTTCCTTCAAACTGTGCTTTTTTTTCTAGTGAATGAAGCAGATAATAAAGCCTATCTCAGGCTAATCTAGGTTTTCAGACAGTGCTGAAGCAGGTTAGGAGTCCCTGTAAACTATGTGGGTTTTGCGAGGTTTAGGAGCGGGATATGAGATCTTGCCCTTCAGCTGGTGGCATTCCTCTGCTCCTAAAATGCAATTATCTTTTCCCATTTGTCTGTTTTTGTTTTCCCCATCCTTCCTTCTTACACTCATTTCCTGTTTTGAGCTGCACCAGGCTTTTAGCCCCCTTCTTTGCTCCCCCCAGTCCCATAAGTATGAGAGCATATCTGTTATTTACTGCCCCCAGGGGCTACCTGTCATTCTCACCGCTCCATTGTGATTGCCATGGTGACACCCAAATTCCACTGAGCGCAGGTCCCGACCTCCACCCGCTCCACCATAAAGCTCTGACCCCTGCCCTCCACACCTGGGGATGCAGGTCACTAAACTTATTGCTGTTAATCAGAGGCTGGAGGAGCAGATGGAGGCAGCAGAGCTCAGGCAGTAAGAGCTGGAGGACAGTGTTGGACTGATTCCTGCTGACTCTGTCTTTCTCTATTGTTATGGAAGATTCATGACACGTTAATGAGACAGAAAATAATAATAAACAAAACAATGAGCTAATAAGAAGGCCACATTATTATTCAATTAACTTTATTTCACTATGCTGACCCTCTGACATTTCAATAATAATAATACAGTTTTAATGTGAAAGATGGTTAGTAGCCAAGCATCAACTCAAGCTGGAGTGTTAAAATGCTGTTCAACTGCAAACTCACAAAAGTTGGGACGCTGTGTTAAATGCAAATAAGAATAGAACAATGGTTTGTAGATCCTTTTTAACCCTTATTCAACTTTATACAGCACAAAGGCAAGAGATTTAATCTTCAAAATGCTGAACTTTTTACTTTTAAATATACACATAGTCTGAATTTGATGCCTCCAACACCATCCAAAAATGTTGGGACAGGAGTGTGTCTAACACTGTGCTACAATACATCACCCGTTCTCCTAACAACACCTTTTCAGCCTGTGACCCCCAAAATAAAGGTGCCAGAGACCGGGGACCCCCACTGAACCTGAAGTTGGTTGAACACATGTACAATCAAGAATAGTCATGTGCAGACAAGGCCGAGCATAAGGGGGATAAATGGGAATGCTTTGGGGCCTGGGCAAAATGGGGGACAATGGAGGTCAGCAAAATCACGGTCCATTGCAAAATTAAGCTGTGATATCCATATTTTATATTTAACCCGAATAATAACAACTCTTATCATTTTTTTTAATACTTTTGTGCTGTAGTATAATCCTTTTCAGTGAAAACAGAATTAAAATGAGTAAAAAATGGCAAAAATTGATGGAAAAGGTGGTGAAATTGGATTTTGAAAGTGGCCAAAATGGGTTTAAAGTGGCAAAAATGGATGGAAAATTTGGAGAAATGGAAGTAAAAATGGTTTTAAACTAGCAAAACTAGGTTACCTGAGGCAGAAAATAGGTAGAAGTGGATTAAACTGGAAAAAAATGGGCATAACGAATAGTAAACTGTGGTTAAAATGGGCATAAATGGGTGTAAAAAGTGGTAGAAAAGACACAACAATAGGCAAACAGAGACAACAATAGGCGGAAATTTTTAATTGGTTTAGAAGTGGCAAAACTAGGCAGAATTGTGGGAAAAAGAAATGAAAACAGGTTAAAATTTGCAAATGTGTCATTTAAAAAATATTCTTAATTAATTTTCAAGGCACCTGGAGACCCACTCCTCATGTTTCGTGACACCCAAGGGGGTCCTGACCCCCACATTGAGAACCACTGCTGTAAGCTTCTGACAACTTAAGACAATAATTGTTGAAGTATTGAAATGGGAATTCTTTCCCATTCTTGCTTGATGTGCAGTCTTAAGTTGCCCAACAGTGTGGGGTTTCTATTGTCATATTCTGAGCAACATATCGCCGTACATTTTCAATGGGGGTCAGGTCTGGACTGCATCGCCAGTGTACAACTCTCTTTTTCCTGTGTAGCCATGCTGTTCTACTTAAGGATGTTCCTAAGCATTTATTTCCTTATTCGGCTAAATGTGCATTCAAATTGCATTTAACTGGCTAGTCTTATGTGGAGAAAATACTCATAAAAACAGTCATATTCATCACAGGGTCTGTGTGTCGGGGGTACAAGCTGTAATGCTGATATGCAGAGTAGGGTGTGGCAGAAGTTAGCAGCTAGCTCCAACAACAGCTTAATGTGGTTACTCATCGCTTCATTTGAGAAGATATATTTGAATCCAGCAGAGAGCTGGGGGAAAGCTCTGGCAGGAAGGCAACATCCATTGACTGAGGCGACAGCAGCCATTAGTGCTGGGAGGCTTCATGACGGTTTTTACAGAATATTTACCCACAAATCAGGCCTGTGTTTGTAAATGATAGATGATTAGTTTAACCAACTTGTAAATCTTGCACAGTCTAATTTGATATCTGAATTTAGTTGTTTAGCTGGCTGACTGCAAAAATTCCTAGTTCTGACTCATGCAGAATGTGGCTTGTGTTGTCTTGCTGAAATGAACAAGTACATTTTCAGGATGAGGCAAATGTTGCTCTAAATCATCGTAGATTGGAGCTTTGTAACATGGATTTGCTGGGAGACAGACATGGAGTCTGGCAATCCAACTGCTTTGCAAGGTTAGTCTTTTCTTGCCTTTGTCCCAACTTTTTGTGGAACATGTTTCATGCAGAAAATTCATAATGTGTTTTTATTTCTAAAAAACAATATGATTTTATCAGTTTGAACATCTGTCTGGTCTTCCTGCTGCATTCTATTTGCTGTTTTTGATAACAGGTATTCTGTTTTTATTCACATTTTAAGCAATGTCCCAACTTTTTTGGATTAAGGGTAAGTATATTGGATGTTGAGATTAATGGTTAATCAATAAATGTAGTTTTTGAGGTGAAATATCTAGTTCTACAGCTGAATCCTCCACTGAAATTTGACAAACTGTAAAAAAATGAAACTAGAGCAAATCTGTGCAAATTCAGACCAATCAGAAAGCACTGGTGCACTACTGGATTAATTTTGGTAGGCTGGCCAAAGGGAAGGTTTGCCCCTGTTCCAAGTTTTCTCCATTTGTGGATAATGGCTCTCACTGTGGTTTGAAAGTCTTATAGATGGCTTTGTAACCTTTCCCAGACTGATAGACTGATCCTCTCACACCTGAGTTAGAGAGGTGGTACAATCATGAATGAAGTCTTTTTGTCTGTTTTTAAGAGTCAGATGTAGCCTGAAATTCAAAACAAAGCTCCACGCCCTCCTGAGTATGTTTCATGAAAATGCTTAGTGTGCGTTTCTTTCTTTCTTTCTTTGATCTGTTTGATCCATGTTTCTGTTTCTCTGTGGTTTCAGCTCATCGCAGCGCAGCAGCCTGAATGTGTTCACACATGTCCCAACACTCCCTATGAAGGTATTATCCTATTTCCTCAAATTGTGTCTGCAGTTCGCTGTTGTAGACCTATTTCCATAGATACAGAGGTATTTTTAAGAAGACTCATCAGAAGGTGAGAAGAGTCTGATGTGAACTCCTGACCTTGTGTGGGAGGCGATCATACTGAGTTACACCCTGACGCTGAGTTTAATCTGTGAGCAGAATCACGGATATCGTGTAATATCTCACATTTAACACGGGAAAAATCACACAGCGGGGGTTCAACTTTCTGACTCACGCTGCTACTGTTACTAGAAATGATGATACGTCTGAGCGTTAATACTGAAACAAGCTGATCCCACTCTGAGGCGCCATGGAAGTCAAGAGACCTGCACTCGTGCAACTGTGAACATTTAAAGTCGGCTGAATTAACTCTGCAGCCCCTCAGGCTGTATTAGACCATAATTACATGGTTTCATGTTTTCCCTTACTCATATTTAGCCATGTAATGGTTTACTCCTGCAAATATTTTGGTCCAGCTGGCGCTACGGTGTAACTGTAGAAGGGGAGCGTTGTAGTACGGGGCTTGTCTACTCATGGGTGGACTGTGAAACATTTTACAGAAATCCTGCAGACATAATAAAGTCAAAGAGAGAGAGAGTATGAGGGACAGAGAGAAAATAACATGTCACATCCAACAAGGAAATAGCAAACTTATCAGAAGGTGTTGACTTTTAAAGCTAAATCCACCCTGAGAGACGCAGACACGGCTGTCTTTGATATTTAGAGTAACGCTACAGTTTCTCCCTGATCAAACGTCTAAATTCATGTTTTGATTTATCCACTTTTATGGTTTATTTTTCCAGTTTCTTTTTCTGTGCACTATCTTTGGATATCCTTCATCAGTGAATTCTTACAAGGGTTAGATAAGAATGAAATTACCTCAGACTCAAACCAAAAAGATAAACTTTCCAAGGACAGTCGTGCTCTTAAATGAGGCCTGTTTCTGCAGTGATTTTAAGGTATTCTGTGGGTAAATATTTGTGCAGAGTTTACCTGCAATTCCCCATACTCAGCCTACCCTGAGGAGAGAGTTCACAAGATCAGAAGAGAACTACAAGTTTGCACAGGAACTGCTAAATCAAGGAAGACTAAGTCCAATGTTAGAGTTGTATGCAGACAACTCACTGGTTTGCTTTTCAAAGGTTGATTATCGGTTCATATTTATAACTTTCTGTGATTTTTTTTTTTGCTTCTACCATGCCAGAGCACATTAGTTCAAGGTTCATGTTCTTTTAAAGCATATATATTATATAAATCCTGTGCTTTTCAACCTCAAAAATGATATTTTCTTCCTTCATGGGTCATCTCTGGGACCCACCAATCAACTGATGACCTGGCTTTTAACACAGAGACGGTGGACTTAATGTTGATAGTGATGACATTTAGTTGGGAGTTTTTGCATTGCATGATTTTGAAATTGACTGAACACTTTGCATTTTCTCTTTCCTGTTTGGATCGATCTTCTCTACCTGGGTTGACGCGTTTTGGCAGCGGTCTTTGATGAAAATAGACTCGGCACACGTCCTACGCAGAGCGACATGGAGTGGCATTTCTAGCATGCCCCAAAGATGGACCAGAGCATGTGGCTGGGATTCTCAAGGTTGGCAAGAGAGGGGGCGATTTGATCCTGAGTACGCTTTGTTTACAGATCGCGGCAGACGTAGAATGTGGAATATGAGGGTTAGTCTTTGCCAGGGTTGCCAGGTCTGTGTGTCGAAATCAGCCCAAGGGTTGATAGAAAGTAGCCCAAAACCAAGCCCAGTGCTGAAATCCAAAACAAGCCAGTAAAACCTCTGCCACACCACATATATTGCTTGTGCGTGCACAGGCATGCTGCTGTAGCTTGTATGTCTGTGTAGCATGTTCCTTGTTTTCCTGCTTCTCTGCTGCTTGATTTAGTTGTATTTGATTGTAAACAAAGTTGTTTGTTCTACATACTCATACACAAGGAATTGGAAAAACCCGTGGCAGTACGTAAAAGTAAACAATTTTTGCAGGAAAACCCTGACAACCCTGATCTTTGCTTACAAAGGAAAATGAAAGAGATTTTTGCAGCTTGCAGGCTCTACTTCTTTAAGCCTATCCCTGCAGATTCTGAGTAACTGTATGTCATATTGACTGTATTATTTGTAATGTGCGAATAATGGTGATGTAATTGGTATTTTTATTTTTTTTAAAGATTTATTTTGGGGCAGTTTTGTGCCTTTATTAGATAGAGGAGGACAGTGGACAGAATCGGAAACAGGGTCAAGAGTGGGGGAGAGACGTGCGGCAAGGGCCTCAGGCCGGATTCGAACCCAGGCCGCCCGCATACATGGGGAGCGCCCTCAACCACTAGGCCACCTGCTCCCCATGTAATTGGTATTTTTATGGTGCATTTTTAATTTCTCAGCGCATTATCTTGCTAACCACTTACAGGATAATCATTATATGTGTGTGCTTATTATTTTTTTTAAGATTTTGGGGCTTTTTATTTGATAGCATAGCTGAGGAGAGACAGGGAACATGGGGAGAGAGTGGGGAAAATGTGCCAAACAGCACCAAGACCAGGAAATTGATCCCACAACTGGTGCAGTGAGGACTTAAGCCTCTGTATGGGCTCCTGAACTAACCTGTATGTGTGCTGGGTTACTTTTTGAGAATGTGTGTCTTGTTTAAATTTTTGTCATTTCCCATCCCTGTGTTTCTTGAGTTCCTACGTCTA
Source organism: Cheilinus undulatus (assembly GCF_018320785.1). NCBI lineage: Eukaryota > Metazoa > Chordata > Actinopteri > Labriformes > Labridae > Cheilinus > Cheilinus undulatus. Next base: position 45,839,523 of record NC_054866.1, on the reverse strand, counting down.
GTACCAAGAGTGCACTGTCTTTACTTTGTCTTTTTTTAACTTCTTGTGTTTTATAGTGTGTTTCTTTGTATATTTTCCGAGTTTGGTTCTTTGTCTTTGTTGTTTTATTCTGTCTTTATGTCCTTGTATGACCTATAACATTTCTGAGGTTTAGTTTCTTGTGTTTCCTCTTTTATCTTGTTGTTCTTGTCCCTTGTTTCCGTCCAAACGAGAGTCGATGGCTGTTTGGCATTGGCAAAGAAGATTTGGCAGATTTTTTATGGCTGCAGCTGAGATATTCAGCTCTGCCGCTCATCCCACAAATGCATGATTCTCACAAATGTGGCACCATTTAAAAGACAAATAAACAGATTTTTTAACCGTTTTAGATTAATTACAAAGAAGCACTGTTACAACAAAGAAATAATCTACCAAACACAAAATACCTACCTTTTTGTGCTAAGTTTACTGTCTTGTGTTTCCCTCCACCGGTGTCTGAGTGTCTCAGTGTGTATCAGTCTGCTAATCAGTCCTCACCTTCTCTTTGTGTCTGTGAATGTTCCCCGCAGAATCGCTGTTATCTCTTGTGGCTTTTTCCCATGTTTGGACTTTTGTTTGGTTTCCCTGGTTGCTTTTGCTTTGTGTTCACACCTTAGACTTCCTTATGAAGTTAGCATTTTGATCTTTCATTTGAATAAATCCTTTTTTCCACCCCTGCTTTTTGTTCCTCTTTTTAATGTTTGGCTGTGTAACAAAGTCTCTCCAACTTGGTCATTTGGTCACTTGGTCTTGGCCACCCTCTCTTTTCTCCTCTCATCCTCTGCGGTCTCTTTACCTCTCCTATAATGTTACTACTGAGAATGTTGGCCCAGGAACGGTAACGGGAGAAGTTTGCCTTCAGGGATTTTCTGCCAGAAAGCCGTGCCATGAAGCATTAGGCAGCATTCGCTGGATATCTGCCCACTCAACACATAAGAACAGGCGCTCAGGGTGCAGAGGGGGAATCAAGGAGATTTCACATTTAATGTTGATGCATCATCAAAATAATTATGAATATTTTATTTTATGACTAAATAGTTGCATGTTGCTTCTCATGAAACAAGAACCAATGAAGTTAGAATCATGTAGATCAGTGGTTCCGAGCTGGGCCAGTCTCAGGACCCACCACCAGCTATCTGGTGAAAAATCACGGCCCAAACTTACAAAAGATTTTCAACCACTGAAAGTGGGAGATGGCTCTGTATTAAAGAATATCATCTACATTTTGTTTTCTATAGATTTTGAGATATTTTGATGCATTGTCATTGTAAAACCAACTCTTCTGTTCCATAAAAATTATTAAAAAAAGGTCAAAGTCTTGAGAAACCAAGCAAAATGTGATTTTTTTCACAGCATAACAGAGTCAAACCAAATACATTTAAGTATGTAAGCTGTCTCAGTAACAAACCAACATTTTATGAGGTTTTTCTGAGCTGAACTCACTGCTGATAGTTGGTTCAATTTACAAACTAAACAGCCACATTACTGTGAGAAGACACCTTCATACACCTGGTGAAGAAACCCAGCATCTATACACAAGAACAACTCACGGCATACAAATTTCAATCTGATACGCAGATAGACTGTTTCACACATCGACTGCACAGGACAAATTTAACATCTGTCTGGGAATCAGCACATAACAAGGTGTTTGGTCAGCCTGTTATTTTCATTACAGGCCAATCAGAGTGTCGAAACATTGGCTGGCACTGCTGCCAAAGTAAATTACTGAACACCAGCTCAACAGACTCATCGGGGCAACACCCCATAGACGGTGTTTGGGAGAGGCCCTTTAAAAAAAATCAGTGTGATATTGGATGAATATTTTGTCGCATTAATGACGGGCCAACCAGAGTGGCAAAACAAAATGAGGTAGTAAACATGCGTAGCTCCATTGCTAACCTGAGCTATACAGGCTAATGCTGCTGTAGTGTTTGAAAGGCGAAGCTTGTTGGTGGATAAAATTCGTGCTGCAGCCTATGGGGAGACACACAAAAACATCTTTGCTGAGAGATGCTATCCATGTGGCTCTTTGCTCTTGTTTTGATAAAGAAGTGTGGTTGCAGTCTGATTAAACTGTTGATTTTCTCCAGCTACATCTGCACTAACTGCTCCATCAGCAGCTGTTGTATACACCGGCCTACAGAACAACTCAAACCCACCTGTAACGAACCTAACCCATGTGGAAGCAGGTTTGGAGAAGAGCAAAAACAACTTTTCCACCATGAAAGGCTTTCAGTGTGGCTCTTTGCTCTTGTTTTTGGTTGCATTCACACCAGAGCTGTTTGGTCCGCTCTGGTCTGTTCTCCTAGGGTAGTCCAGTCTGATTGGAGTGGTGTGAAACCTTCTTCAAACTTTGGACTCTGGTCTAATGGAGGTCTTTGTTTGCTTCCAAACAAACCCTGGCACGGTTTGTATGTGAAAGCAAAGCAGTACAACTTGTGAACCAAAGAAGGGTGGAAGGACATGGATTTACGGTTACGTCTTCTTTTCTTCTTCACCACCCTTTAAACATACGTATATCTGCCTGGTATATCCAGGCAGTTTGGTTTGTTTCACCAAGTGCAATGTGAAAGCAAACCAAACCACATGAATGTGCAACAATGTTGCAATTTTATACCCCAAACCAAACCAAGTCCCCCGCACTATCAGGTGTGAAAACGACCTTAATAAGGAAATGTGGTCCAGTTCTGATGAAACTGTCACTGTGGCTACATCTGAGCTAATCTCCCACTATGCCAGCAGCCATTATTTAAACCAACTCACACTACAACCCTCCCCAAACAATCGTGTTGTAGACTGAAGATTTGCAACATGGATTTGTTGATGACAGTAAGACAAATCCATCTGTTTGCAAGGTTATTACGAGTTAGCTGGTGCAACACCATGATGCCCCTATAACTGCTGTGTCGTCCAAAGTATATCGCCATTCAATAACGACATGTTAGATGTTAAAGTTTTCCATGTTTTGTCAAATTAAAAGTTTCATGTTATACAGATGTGTGCAACACAAAAGGAAGACTGGTACCTAATTTGAAGCTGGCTGTTATTATTTAGTTAAACGAGTAACTGAATGATTTGTAGCTGAGTGACATGACTGAGATTTAGGACATTCCTCACTGAGTTTGTCATTACCATAAAGAGTAACCAGAGCTCTCCTCCTGGTTATTTAACAGTGTGTTAACCCATCTGTTGCATTTATAAACTTTACAGTCCTGAGCAGCAGCGCTTCACGAGCTCTTTCCTCTCTGGAACAACTGGTCAGTCTCGTGGTCCAGATCTAATGAGGCAGACATTATTGTTGGCAGCACACTCAAACATCGGGCTGACCGTCGGTGCCAAGATGCCACTCCGAATCCTCGGCTGCTGCTTTCCATCTGACTGCCAGTCTGGCCGCTTTGCACCGTGTGACGCCCACCTGTCCGTCACTGTTTGTTTGCCTGTCTTATGAGCTGTCCGCCGTTGGGCCAAACCACACAACCATCTGCCCCGAGCCTGGCTCCTGTCCTCTGAGACACGGATCATCAAAATGTTATTCTAATGTAAACCTCAGCAGAACTAGAGGAACCCTGGCGCTCTGGCACGCTCCTGTATTGTCTCGGAGACGACAGGAGGGAAAGTTTGAAGTCAGCTCTGTACTGTAAGAGAGATTCCCTCACTGGGAGTCCTGACGGCTTCAGAGGGAGCAGGATGTCAGGTCAGAGGGCCCAGATTCATCTGTTGTAGAAACACTGGGGACATGTGGTCGCACACCAAGAACTCCTATAGCAACAGGCTGGAACGCTCAGCATTGTTTACCCTGTTTCAGTTTCTTTCCTCCTGGGAAGGCTCTCAGTTATTCTGATGTTATGGGGCTGAATATTATCAGCTTACTATTTGTATATGCAGTTTTTTCTTTTTTGTTGTTGTTACTTGGATTTGTTTATTTGATTATCTTTTTATTTGGTATAATTAGTTTCATCAGACTCTTTTGCTTTTAAATGCTATTTAATGTGTCATCTAATTTAGAATTTGGTACCTTTATAGCACCATTATAAGGTTTATTATTTCTTATATTATCTCTCAAAGCCTACTAATAATATGTATATTATTTTATTATTTATGCTGTGCACTGAAGCTCATTTGTTCAGTTTCTGCTGTTTTTCCTGGTTTGGTTTGACTTATACTCTCATTTCACGTGCAGTTTTAAACCTTTGACAAAATCTTTGGTCATCATTGTGTACCTTATTAATTTAATCATTAAACAAACAGAGGCTCAAACTTTAATAAGATTAATAGAAAAATAAAACTTTTCAAGAAAAGTGTTACACCTAGTTTAAGGAAGGAACATTACTGTTTGATTGTTACTGGTAATCATCCAAAGAAAATTCAGACTTTTCCAGGATGTTAGCTTGATGCTAACACATTATGGAAATTGCTATTAGCAGGCTAAAGCTTGTGCACTGAAGCTACACCATAGGTCCATGTAACCCTCGACCACATAGAGAGGTCACTACAGCTTAGGCTCAACACTAAGGTGTTCAAGACAGTCTGGCTGCAGGCTAATACTGTGAAATGCAGCATCTGTCAGAGCTGAAATACACGCTAAAACTTTCAAAATAAAATCGGATTGAGCGCTGAAGCTGAAGCTATATTAGTTATGTAGATAATGTAACTTTACATCTCCTAAGGTAAATGTGGATGTAAATTAAAATGTATGTATCCATATACTGTACCTATATACCGTATATGTGGATATGCATAACCTAACTTCATTACTTTAAATACAGGTGTAACTTTTTGTCATGGAAAATTATATTCAAGAAAATGGTTTTCACATTTTCTTTATGTCTTTCTTTCCTGTCTTTAAAACATAATTTCATGTGCTTCTGTCTTCATTTGCTTCTTTTTTATCACAATGTCTTTTTGATTCTGTTCTTTTTTACAAAGTCTTATTATAATATGGTGAAGTTTGATTACAAGCCCTTCAGGTTTCCTACTGCACCAGCACATTCTTCACTTCACTCTTTCCCTGTGAAAGATGTATCAGTGCCACAACAAATAGTGTATTTTGTGAGATAATCAATATAAAAGAAACTAGAAAAGCACTCAGAGAGCACAGACCTCCGCCATTAGCCCTATCTCCCAAGAATCCTTTAAAAATTCCTGGATCCTTCCCCATGTGCCCCCCACCACGGCATTTGCCGACTACTCCCTCTCCAGTTGGGGTGGACACGTGGCGAGGGAAAGCATTGGCTTTGCTATGGGTAGACTGTCATGGTGGAAGCATTGCCAACTCGTCTCACCCATGGTCTCACTGGACGACTGGAAGTCATTGCAGAGGGTGAATATTCCTCTATTCCTCCCAGCATTGTCAGTATTCTCGCTACAATTTGCTGTCTTTCTCTCTGTTGTGCTCCGACTTGTCTCCTCGACCGGGTGTCTGTCTTTCAAACTCTATAAACTCCAAAACTTTGAATAGAAACATCGAAAAACTGCTGCTGAGATTGAAGTTACTCATGTCCACCATCTCCTGGTGTAAAGTGGTAACAGCGCAGACCTCCACCATTAGCCCTATCTCCCAATAGTACAGAATCCTTTAAAAAAATTACTGGATCCAGACGGTGATCCGGATCAGTCCCAAAATCGAATCATTTCTTCCCTATGCCATTTCTGACATTTCTTGAAAATTTCAAAATCTATCCACAACTTTTAGAGTTATGTTGCTAACAAATGAACAAACAAACGAAGAAACCCACCCGATCACATAACCTCCTTGGCGGAGGTAATAAATACATCAATAGCTAACAGACATGCTAACATGTAAGGATAACGAAGTTACATTTGTTATGTATGATACACAGTTAACCTAGCTAAATCTAAAGCTAATGAAGCTATGTTTGCTATGTTTGCTTTAGTAAGCTAAGTAGCTAAATCTAAAGCTTATAAAGCTACCATAGCTATGTTTGCTTTGGAAAGCTATGTAGCTAACACAGCTAAATCTAAAGCTAATGAAGCTGAATTAGCTATGTCAGCTTTAGTAAGATACATATTTTACAGAGCTAAATCTAAAGCTAATGAAACTATGTTTGCTCTGTTAGCTTTAGTAAGCTATGTAAACAGTGTAGCTAAATCTAAATTTTATGAAGCTACCATAGCTATGTTTCCTTAAGTAGGCTACGTAGCTAACGTGGCTAAATCGAAAGTTTATGAAGCTATCTTAGCTGTTTGCTCTTGTAAGCTACAAAGCTAACATAGCTAAATTGAAAGCTTCATAAGCTATGCTAGCTATGTTAACTTGAGCCAATTTGCTAAAGCTCATGTTGCTATATTTGCCCATGTATAGATAGTAAGCCTAACTAATTAGCTAACTTAGCTGCTTTAGCATTAGATAAAGCTAACAAAGCTACAGCGAGTCACTGGTAGTTTAACTTCTACTATAACAAGACGTGTTGCCTTTTCTGTTATGTTTGCAATGCAGTTATTTCATGAATGTACCTGCCAGACTTCGTTTATCAATACAGATTTTTTAAATCTAACCTGGAAATATATTGTTCTGGAGAAGGCACTGTCTCACAGATGTGGTCTGCAGGTGGGAGCATCTGGGATATGCAGTCTGCAGCCACACTCCTCTTGAACTGTTAACCAGGTCCTCATAGCATACATGACAATACTGAGAAACAGATCTTCAGTTAATCATTCATTTGAAAGTGTTTCATCCTAGAGATTGTTTCTGAAGATGAGAGATTAAAAGGTTTTTCTTAGTGTTTCTACAGTTGGAAACACTACAGATGTGGCATGTGACACTTATGCTTTCTTTGTCTTTGTTCATCTAATCCAACCGCTTCCAGATGTACCTCAGCCAACATCTGGCTATAATACCACATTACAACTATGTTACAGTAAAAATAATGGAATAGAAAAATTCTTATGTTGGGATAAAAGCTGCTTTAAAACTTCAGTTTTTCATCAGTCAGTGACTATTTAAAAATCTGGACGATCCCTTCTCTTCCTGTTCAACATAACTCTGCTTAAAATGATTCATCAGAGTAACCAGCACAGACGGTGAAGACAGACTAACTCCACTTTAGAACATCTCTAACCCTTTTTAACCTGAAACCTCTCCATCACCCTCTTTTCACACACTCCTTTATTTTTTTTAAAGCAGTGTCTGTGCTCTTCTCCTCTCTCTTCTCTTGTCTTTCTTTGAAAACAGCTTTCAATTTCCTGGGTAGCCGTCTTCAAAGGGAGCGGGCGGGGGGCAAGAGGCCGAGTAGGATGCCAGAGGCACAGTGACAGCTGGGAGGCAGGAGTCTCCGAGAGCGAGATCAGAGGGTTCGAGTTTCTGCCCGCCACAGACACGCTGTCATTCTCTGAGCTCCTGCCCCTGCTGCTTTCACACACTCACACAAACACATGTGCGGACAGAAGTACGGCTAAAGACTAACTCAAGCATGCACGTAAATACACAATATGGACATATCTATAACTGCACCCACATTTAAGCTGTTTAACAACCACTGACTTGACTAATAAGTAGTAGAGCTGATAACAGAGTCAACGATTCAAGTAGGTCAGAACCAGCTCCACTGCATACGTTTCCCAGAGGCACCTGCCCTGACTTGGCGCCCTTCATCCCAGCACCAGAGGTCTTGTGAGGCTGCAGCGTGCGTTGCAGCATCGAGCTTTTATTCCCAGGTGATGATGTAAGTGTTGAGGGAAGAGCGAAAATAATCTTATTCAATTTACATAATGTGTTGACTTTGGAAGTGATACCCTTCTGCTGGAAGGAACGCAGGACCTTTTCATTGGCAGCTCTCTCGCTCAACACATTTTAGTGATTAATGCGCTCAAACCGCCTTGAAACATCTGTCCTACTTTCTCATCTAACCGTCTTCTGCTGCTGCAGTTGGCTTTCTGACTCAGTATGGTTTTCTGCATGTCTGCTGTGCTGCTGCTTGATTCGCCTTCAAAGCCAGGCCAGGTAATGGCACTTTGGCTTTCATGATGCTGCCACAAGCTTTTGAAGATTCTGGCACCACATTACAACAGTATCTATTCTGATTCATCACAGAGCTCACAGAAAGGGAAGCGAGACAGTAGGGACTCCAGCTAGAGGGGGGAGGAAAAAGCGGGGGGGCAGGGTGAGGGAGAAAGAGGAGGGGGGAATGGTCTTTGTTAATCCCTCCACATCTGGCTTCTATTAGTATGTGGGGGCCGCTAAAATAATGTTTTTCACCCTACAAGCCTTTCTGTGCTATAAATTACCCACCAGCCACTGTGCCTTCCTGACTGAAACTCTTTCAGAGAGCCTGTCGTCGTTTCTCAGGACGTCCACTCAGCTCCTCCCCCCTCCTGCTCTCTGGTCTTTTTTAGCATTTCAGTTTTCAAAACTCCCTCTCAGGTCTGCTGCAGTAAAATCAGGCCCTGCTTCCTGTCAGCCATCTACATATCCTATAAGCTCTGGTTTCCATAACTTGGTGGAGCTTACATTTAAATACGTCCCTCTCCAGCTGCACAAGTCATGGCTCTGGGAATAACGTATAAGCTGTTTTGTATGTGTAAGGGCAGTGGATCTCAATTGATGGGTCAGGATCAAAACTGGGTCGCAACCCTCTTCTTGGTGGGTGTAAAAAAAATATCTATCAAGCAAACTCTACATGTTTGTTTTGTAAGCATCTTTGTTATGTCACTTTGGTACCTTTTAAGGCCTAAACAAGCATTTTTCTATAAATAAATGCTATTGGTTGAAAGTATTTAAGAGCAATCTCCCCCCCGTGCATGCATGGGTTCTCTCCGGCTTCCTCCCACCACTAAAAACATGCTCGTTAGGTTAATTGGTGCCTTCTAATTGGCCGTAGGTGTTAGTGTACCTTGTTTCTCTCTATTTGCTGTTTGTCAGCCCTGCGATTGACTGGCGACCAGTCCTGGGTGTACCTTCCTTTCACCCAATCACAGCTGAGATAGGCCCACCCCGACCCCAAATGGGATAAGTGGTGTAGAAGATGAATGGATGGATCTTTCGCAAAGCTGTCGATGGTGTTAGAGCACCCAGAATACTTTTCTGTTGGGTTGTCAGGATAAATCACATTAAGGTCCAAAATTAGTGCACTTATTTATTAATCTGCAGTCAATCACATGATTTATTGTCCTTTCAACACTTTAGTGAAGCCCCTGCAGCTTCTCTGTGCAGCAACAGTGATGCAAAATAATTTCCACGTACATCGGTTGCGCCGTGATCCGCCTGCACTGTGGAGCAAATCAAATCCTCTTATGTCAATCGAAGCAGTTCCACTACCTGCGCTCCAGCTCTGGCTCCAGTGTGCAACTCTGGCCCGTTTCTGGAGAAAGGGCAGAGATTGGCTTTTCCAAGTCAAAGCTTTATGGGAGGGTGGCAAAGAGAAAGCCACTGTTGAAGAAAACTTAGATTAACTCTAGACTAGACTTCAATGAAAGGCATGTGGGAGACTCCATGGTCAAGTGGAAGAAAGTTCTTTGGTCTGATGACACCAAAATGGTGCTTTTTAGCCATCAGACAAGACACCAAACACTGCACATCACCACAAACACACCATCCCCACTTTTAAGCATGGTGGTGGCAGCATCATGCTGTGGGGGTGCTTCTCAGCAGCAAGAGAGCTGCAGCTTGGGAGAAGATTTAGGTCCCATCCACACGGAGACAAATTCAGGAGTATACGGAAAAGTTTTTTATCATAGTGGCATTTCATCCACACAGAAACGGCATTTTGGGTGACTGTAAACAATACTTTTTGAAAACAGGTCCCTGAGTGCACAAATTCGTAAACGACTACTGTTTGGTCTCCGTGTGGACGGCCAACTGCATCTTTCTTGAAACGATTATGTCACACATAGCGTAGATCTCTTAAGATGTCTGAGCTGATCCAGCCAAAACAACAATGGCTGATTACAGGGTTGTGTTCATGCTGCAGAAGCTACTGAGCTTGTTATGGCTTTTACAGCAAAATCTGATGCTCCTTTACCACCACCGTGAAACGCATACACCAGATGTTCTTAAATCCAATATGGAGAACAACCAGAAAGGTAGAAGAAAGTTTGTGTCACTTTTCTGTGTGCTTCTTCTCTCGTCTGGTGCATTTCCGTGGCAGCGTTACATCGTCACATACAGGATTGGCATGCAGTGCAGTGTTTTCAGTCATTTTGGTGGTTCTGTGCTTACGCGGATATTTCCTGAAACGTTCTCATCATTACAGAAAACTTTTTCAAAACGAAAAGACAATATATCGTTTTCGTCTCTGTGTGGACGGGGCCTTATTTTCCAGCAAGACAATGACCCAAGTGAACTGCAAAAGCTATGGTTTTAAAAACAAAGGGGGATGTTCTTAACCTGACGCGCCAGAAGGATTTGTTTCACACATCCATCTGGAAAACCTCTGATAGAGAGCATTTGGGAAAGGGCAGAGTCTTTGAAATAAAACTCGGAGGGTGAATGGATGAATGTTCTGTCCATCACATCTTTACGGGCCAATCAGAGCAACAAAACACGTGACATCGTAGCAGCTACCGAGGTGCATGTGTGCCGCTACGGAGGAATAAACTCCATAGAACAGCATAATGCAGACCATGGTGACTGTAGACATGTCAGTACATGACTTTTCTCGTTTTTGAATAGAAAACAACTCACTGCTGTTCTTTTTTCTTCTTTTAACGAAGAAATGTCGTCACCCATGTCGTTCTGATAAAACTTGCTTTAGCAGCATCCACGCTAAGCTCTTCTTCCATGACTGCACCAGCCTCTTGTTGCTGCTTGCTAATGTCACGACTCTGCCGCGCCCGAAAGTATTGCCCCTCGACGCCGATTGGTCCTGTCACTTTCTAACGGGACCAAACAGTTCAGACGGGAGCTTTGCAAGATGGATTCGCCAGTGAGAAACACGGACACAGGTGGATTCATTTGCTTTGCAAGGTTAGGATGTTCTGGAGTGGCTGATCAAAGCCCAGACCTCAACCTGACAGAGTTTGAGCAGTTTAGCAAAGAAGCATGGAATAAAACTGCATTGTCCACGTATGCAACCCTGGTTGAGACCTATCCACACAGACTCAGGGCTGTGATCGCAGATGACATTACTCTGTAGAAGTCTGTTTTCACTTTGACTAATGAGTTTTTCTGTTTTTTTTTTTTTATTTATAAAATCAATACAAGGGTAAACATCTAAGGGGCTGAATACTTTTTGAAGGTTATGTACATAAAAACAGATAAAACGCAGGGAAACTGACAAAAAAGAAACAGGACCTAAAATGATACTGATATGAGTTAGGCTGACTATTAAATAAAGACTGACTAAAACAGGAAATGATCAGTCTAATTAAAAGAAAAATGATTTGTGAGGGTAAAAAGACAAAAATTGTAAGAAATACAAAACCTAGGGAGCATTTAGTAATCTGAATACAGAGGGAATGTAAGATTAAGAATAGCAGAAAACGGCAGATTTAATAGACCTATCTTTGCTTCTTGTATATGTGCAACACTTAGCACTGATACTGAGTGTTTATCGAGCCCTGGTTAAAGATTAAGTCCATTATTAACTCATTAATGTACTGAACTACAGAATTATTAAGATTTAAAGATACTTTTCCTTGTGTAGTATTTTATTCTTGATGAAAGACTTTGGATGCAGATGTGGTTAAAACTGGAAGAAACTAAGGTTTCCATCAACAGATTGTGTTGGGAACAAAATGTGAATAATGCACAGAGTTCACTGATGGGGCTAATCCTAGATCAACTTTTGCAGCAGGCATGTCCAACGTCATTTAAGAGCAAGCCGGCAAATCAAATGCACATACCAGGCTGGATCCCTTATAGCCTTTAGTATGTAGTGTGTTAATTCCTCTGTTTGCCCTCCCTTGAGCACGTTAGCATTATAACATGTCAGTGTTGTCAACCCTCCCTAAAGTCATCTTAAATTAGTCTACAGTGCCTTGCATCAGCCAAAGCTTCAATTAGACTTTCTTGAAATCATTTTATATTGGACTTTCTTAATGACCTATCATATAGGCCAGATCCGTGACCCCGCCCTTCAGTCCCTCAGCAGTGAGACGGTCAGCCACATCTGATCTGTCAGAGGCTCACCACCACCAGGGGTTAAGCAGAGTTCAATGTGCAGAGGTGCATAAAAGTAAAGTGCATGTATGGAGCTGGAGACATGAGGTCTAATGGCCGGTGAGAGGGCCAGGCCAGGGTCTCAAGGAGGAGGGAGGGAGAAAGGCTGGTGGAGGACTGAAGGGCGGCAGGTCAGTGCCTCTTCACCAGTAACACCAATTAGATGAATAAGAAGTGACAGCCTTAGGGATGAAAGGGAGAGGATTGACTAATGCGCAAATTCAAGTGGTAACGATGAACTGGACGAACCTGATTTTATAGCCATTAGGCACCTGTTTCTGGAGGGCAGCTGGTCCAGCCAGGAGGCCAAGACTACCCCAGGTGATCCCGATACCCGGGCACATCTGCTCTGAAACCAGAGCCATACGGCTGCAGCTCCCTTTGATGAAAGCCTCATCACTACAGATCAAAGTACAGTACGGCAGAAAAACTGAGCATAGCTGGTCACAAGAGCTCACTCTTTTAACTTATGAGGATGTAGGCCTTCAGAACTGTTCATCATTTGAAAGGAATCATTACATTACAAGACTACAGCCATTAAAAAGTTAAATATTAAGAAAAGTTGCATTATACTTTCTCCTTACCAAAAAATACAACCTTTTTGTGACTTGTTGAGCCTGGTTTATACTTCTGCATTAAATCCTAGCAATGCTGTCAGGCCTACACTGTTGTGACCTCTGCAGTGGCGTGTCCACATTGCAATACTCCAACAAAACACTACCTTGCAGTGCAATTGTAATGCCCGGTCCCACTCCAGCCACAACATTTCTTGAATGTTTGTGCACAAGAGACTATGTCAACTAAATCTAAAGTTGCCTCATGCCACAGCTCTTTGGTCCGCTTTTATTGAACCCTGGTTTGTTTCGATTATCTGGTTTATCTGGAGAGGTGTGAAAGCTCATTCAAACTCTGATGCAGACCAACCAAGTGAACTCTGGTCGGCTTAAAAATGGGGGCCTCAGTCAAAAAAACCCCTGGTGTGGTCCATTTGAGGTGTGAAAGTAAGTGGACCAACTTGCAAACCAAAGGCAGGAAGTGGCAGAAAGCACACTGATTATGTATGTGATGTAATGCATTCATTCACTGTGGTCTCTTTCTCTCATTTTGACTCACCTTCTTCTTTGGCACTGATTTATTTGTCTCATGCAAATATCAACATCTTGGCTTGCTGCTCATACTGACACTAAAGCAAAAGCAGAACTTTGGCCAACAGATGAGCTATTTTCCAACAAGTTTTTGGAGTGTTTCTATGGGAATTTGTGCCCATTCATTCTACAGGAAATTTATGAGGTCAGGTGCTGATGTTGGACAAGAAGGTCTGGCTTACAATCGCCATTCCAGTTAATCCCAAAGGTACCTAATTGGGTTCAGGTCATCAAACCATGTTTTCATAGTCCTTGCTTCCTGCACTTGGGCACAGTCATGTTGGAATAAAAAAAAAAGCCTTCTCCAAACTGTTGCCACAAAATTGGAAGCATAGCATTGCCCAAAATGTCTGTGCTAAAGGGTTAAGATTGGCCATCACTGGAGATAAGGGGCCTAGCCCAAACCCTGAAAAACAGCCCCATACCATTATCCCTCCTCAAACTTCACAGTTGGCACCATGCAGCCAGGCAGGTACCTTCTCCCATCATGTGCCAAACCAAACTAACTCATCTAACTGCCAAACAGAGAAGCATGATTTGCTGCTCCACAGTCCAGTGTCGGTGCGCTTTACACCACTGAATCTCACACTTGCTGTTGGACTTTGTTATGTGAGGCTTGCATGCAGCTGCTTGGCCATGGAAACCCTTTCATGAAGCTCCCAGTTGTTGTGCTGTGGAATCAGTACAGCATTGGCAACTTTTAGGCCCCATGCACCTTGGCAGTCATTGACCCCACTCTGTGATTTTACATGGTCTGAGGCTTCTTAGATGAATTGTTGTTGTTCTTAAACGCTTCCACTTTCTATTAACACCACTAACAGTTACAGGAAGGTGGCATCCATCATGGTACCACATTTAAAGTCACTGAGCTCTTCAGCACAACCCATTTAGTATCTTAAATGTTTGTAAGACTGCATGTCCCGGTGCCTGTAGCAACAGATGTGATTGAAACACCTGGATTCAATAACATTTGCCAAAGGGTAGGAGAAAAAGAGAAACTACACAGATGCCTTTTTGTCTGGGGGACAAAAAGGAAAGGGAAATACTGCAGTTTTTGGTCAGGCATTACTGGCCTTTATCAATCCAGGTTTTCTTGCTTGCCAATATATTCTTGTCCATTTCTGATGACTTTTCAGTCTACAGAGATCCACTGAAGTTCAGACCTACAGGGCTCTCTCTCTCCTCTCCTCTACTCCATGAAAATCCCCGCCCCGCTCTCTGAAACTGGCACCTCACAGGTGCTCTGTGGGCATCACCAGGAGACAATCTCTCTGAAGGAGACAAACTGCTGTATCATATTTCCACTGAACATGATTTATGTGCTACAATGCGGCCACATTTGGCAGAGTCAACTCAACTTTTGATAGTTTGAAGTCATCCTGAGAAACAACAGGATCATATGATCTTCAGGAGGGGAAACGTACGGACATATTTCAGCACGGCGTAATTCAAGCTGGTCACGGCCTATCATCTGGATGGAGCGCATGTCATCTCCGTGCGGGTACCCATTGTGTCAGCGGGCCCTCTGCCACATACTTCCATGTGCCCCCTGTCTCTTCCGTCTGTCTCTCCATTACTCCATCCCATAATTACCTTCTGCACTTCACTCAGTGAACCCAATCCCTCCTTTGCCTGTCTGCCAATTCCTCAGATGTTCAGAGAGAGCCATGTCATTAGCCCGCTGAGAAGGGCTGGCCGGAGGATTCACTGTCTGGACTGTTCTTACAGAGCCGTCTGCTTTGGTCCCACAGCCTGTGTGTCTGTTTTCACAAATTAACTCAAACACTGGCTCCCAAAGCAAGGTTCAAACTCTGATTTATTATGCATGAGTTACATTACTGTGGTCTGATTATCTCACATTGGAAAACTGCTGTTGCTTTGGCTGTCTGCTTCCATGACGCCTGTTCATCCTCAGGCTTTAGTTTATCTGAGCTTAGAGTGAGAATGTCTAGATAAGAGATGAGTAACCAGATAGACAGAGTGACTGCTGAGGTTGCAGATGAGAGACGTCTCTCCAGGCCAGGCCCTTGAATTCCAGCATGGGAACATCCCAGTTTATGCTGTGAAAGGTAACCAAAGAGAGGAGAAAAACATCCTTTCAGAGGGAAATGTAGATGTATGTCAACAATGCTCAGGATCCTTAAAGCAGCGTCATTTTTCTGTCATGATCCATGGGATTATTTGTATGGAGGTGGAGGAGTGTGGGGGTATGAACAGGGGAGGCTATTCCTCCACGCAGGGGTCTAAAATATCAAAGCCAGAGGGCTGTGGGGAGGATGGAGAGGGTGGATGCAGCGGGAGGGTTTGGGGTTGGTGGGGGTTGGCTTTTGTTCCAACCCCTCCACCAGGATCCCCTGAAAAGATCACCGAGCAGGCCGATTTGTCACGGCTCCCGGCTCTTCCCTCTGATTGGTTACGGCGGGCCAGCAGATGTTGGAGCTGCAGCAGGGGGTTCGGATGATTCCAGATCCTCGCTCTCACACCGCGGGACGGTCTCACAGCACCAGCAGCTCTCTCACACAACCTGCTGAAGCTGGGGCCCACGGACGCACAACAAACAGCACTCGCTCGGGTGACTCTCAAAGACAGACACGCTCTCAGCGCTGTTCACTTCAGACTCTGTACATCAGGGATGAAGAGGAACACTTCCTTCAAACTTTGTTTGCTTCTGAAATTCATTATGGGTGTTAAATGAGCGTGTGTGAATCCACTCTGAGCAGCTATTAGCAAACTTAACATCTGGTCATGGGGTCACAGCTTATTCCACCTTTGGGCTACAGGGGCGAGAATCTTTCTGTATCTCATGACTGTGCTTGATTTGAACAATTCAAAATAAAAGCCTTCATGTCAATAGTGAAGCCATCCAAGCCAACATTTTCCTAATAGACTGATTATTCGTATGATGTTCGTTTGTTTTTTCCTCTTATTATTAGTTATTTATTTATTTACTTTTTAGTATTTCACTTAATTATTTCTTGTGTACACACACTGATAAATAAAACTTTCAACCAAACAATGAAAAAAAAAACATTCATTTTTTTGTTTTTTTATCGTTAGTTTTTCGTTGTTCATTTTTTCATTCATTTTTTCATTTGTTTTTGTTTGTTTTTGCCGTCAGTTTTTAGTTTTTTTTTATTGCTTTTTGTTCGTTTTTTTATTTTTCGTCGTCAGTTTTTTGTCATTAGTTTTTTTGTTTGCTTTTCGTTTGTTTTTCATTTGATTTTTCATCTTCTTTGTTCGCTTTTCATTCGTTTTTCGTCTTCAGTTTTTTTGTTGTTCGCTTTTCATTCCTTTTTCTTCGTTGTTCGTTTCTTCAGCGTTTTTCATCATTCGTTTTTCAGTCATTCATTTTTTCATTGTTTTTCTTTTGTTTTTTGCTCTTCGTTCAATTTTCTTTTATTTTGAAAAAATTTAAAACCGGACTCCTTTTGTGTACATGGATAAATACTTCAAGCAGTCAGGTTTATTCATTCATAAAAAATATTTTCTTCTTAACATTAATATAGTCTGTTAAAACACAAATACTTTACCATTAACATCATTTTCATTACAATGTATAAAGCAATAAGAGGGCTTTTATTTTGAAATGCTTACTGTTCCCAGTGGGTCATATGATTTCCTTTTCCTCAAGTTTTTCATTAGAACAAGAAAACAAAAATAACCAAATTTAATAAAACAAAATTTAGCACCCTTTAAAAATATGTATATTTGTTTGATTTCATTTATTTAACAGAAATTTAAAAAAAAAAAGAGAAAACGACTCGTTTTGCTCCCCCCTACAATTTTCTGTCAAAAATGAAAAAAAAAAAGAAAAACACAAATTAACAATAGTTTGTCACATTTTTTGAGTCTGGTTTCAAACAGGAAATGGATCTGCCAGAAAATCCACTGACCCTAAGCAACATTGAGTATTTATCTGAATCATGTCAAAGAAAAAAAACAATCTGATCACAGAATCACAGGTCTCTACATCGGATGAAGGATCCTGTTTTAATTTGTGACATTTTTTTGTCCATTCAGAATTGACTGATAGATCAGTGAAGTGTGTTTTGATCTGCAGCTGTTGACATTTGTTCCACACATTTAACTCCACGTGGTGGCGATGGTGTGAGCTCAGGATTTTGACTCGGATCTGAAGTTGTCACTTTCATTTTGCAGACCTTGGATGTTGAATATGTCAGGCCAAGCTTCATCTTGCATGGAACACATTATAATAGTCATGCTAAATTTGGGTCAGATTTCCACCCAACCAAAGTCAATAAAAATCTGATCATCAGATAGTTCTGAAGATTCTCTTGTCAGACTTTCCTGCGGTATGAGGTGTGTTAAGAATTATCTTTCCTTCTCTCTCACTTGGAAGACAATCAGAAGTGCTATTATTTCAGACTGTGAATTTTAAACATGTTCAGTATTTACAGTCAGAAATCCTGGCACTAGCAGGATTGTTGGAAGAAATAGCCAATCAGGGAGGAAGCACAACAAACACAGCCATAGCAGCAGTAGTCAGTACCTTATGCTAGGCATCAGAAATAGAGGGTCATTTTTTTTATTTGTGGCAACAACACCAACAATGCATGATCCAACTGAGGAGGAGAGGACTTACCTCTAAATTCCACCAGATACGTGTTCAACCTGTCTCTGCTCTGTTACCGCTAGGAGCCGATAGGTTTCAGTTTTAGTCAATGAGAGTACTTACACCAGCTCCACTGCAGTACGTCTGCTCCGTCACACCAGCACTTCTGTTTTAGCAGAAAGCTGGACAGCTGAATAGGTTGCGTAACCATTGTAGAAGTGCAAAAATCCAAATGAAAGGACAAAACAGAGACAAATCAAAGCAAGTCCACTGTTCTCCAACTCCTGCAGTTCAGAACAATAGCTTCACATGTGTTTTTTGGCTTTTATAGCACTTCAGTCGTATCTTCTCACACAGCCAGGCTCAATTCTTTAGTACTACCATGTGAACCACTTGGTTTTGCAGGTGGAGAAGTCGCCGCTGGTGCAGTTGGTGGGTGGCGACCATGATGGGATGGAGACAGACCCAGTGGAAGTCCTGAGTTAAACCAGAATCTCCACTTTTACCCGAAGTTCCTTATTTTCTTTCTAAATAGCTGCAGGTTTTTTTTTTTTCATTCAAACAAAAAGTTTAAAAGTGAATTGGTGGAATTTTTAAAATGTGAAAAACTGGTGAGATTAAGTGCAATTAACTAAACACATTCTGAGATTGACCACATTAAAAGATGTAATTGCTTGACTCCCATAGTGCAGACATATCACTGCAAAAATGTTCCGTATTGTACCTTTAATTTTAACAGCAGAAATGTTTAATGTGAAGCTGTTGAAGCTGTGTGAAACAATCCATAAAGAAGAGGTTGTTCCAGATTAGATTTTTAGAAGGAATCTGGAGCTGATTGGTGGGAACTTTCTGCCTTTTTTTACCCTCTAATTTATTTTTTTCTTATTTAATTGAAGTAAAGCTTCTTCAGATGAGTTTTTCAGTCTAGAAACTCCCACCCAGAAATATGTTTCACTATCATGAACAGTCTCTTCAGGCTGGCTCAGATCTGCTTGCATACTTTCCACTATTGGAGCTAAATGGCCGAGATAAAAGGGAAAAGATACCTCAGGCTAATATCTCGACTCTCCCCCTTTGAGTGAACTAATTAGCGTGATCAGTGGGATTACTGGTCTGCGTGTCTATGAGTGATCCTGTTTCCCGTCTTGATAGCTCTGCAGCTCTTTATCTTTAGCTCCTCTGCTTGGGCAGATAAGAGCACAGCGTGTACACATGGGTCTTGTGATGCAGAGTCAAACCTCCTGAAGCCTCAGCTGGAAAAAGCAAAGGCTCTGCAGTTCGGTCAGGAATTGTAATTGCCCTGCTTTGCATTGAAAGCCTGATGATGCTGAAGAGCCTGGGTCCAATACAAACCCATCCTGGCAGAGTCGAAGCAGCAGATATGCTATCTGGAAAAATCTGCAGGCTCTGGAGTTGAAAACTGTTCCCATACTATCCCTCCTCGGCTTGGCTGGAGTCATGGAGAGAACGGCCATTTGGATCATCTTCTCTTTTTCCCCGTCCCTGCCTGACATGTGTTTTTCTACACAACAACAACAAACAAGAAGATCAGAATGAAGATAAAAACAGAGACACTGACAATGAAGCAAAGAGACTTTAACAATCATCTTTGAGTTAAATTGACCTGGAACAAGTCTACAACTCCAGTTCCAAAAAAGTTGGGGATGCCGTGTAAATTGTGAATAAAAACAATGATTTGCAAATCTCATAAACTTGTATTTTATTCACAATAGAGCTTCAAAACAGATCAGATGTTGAAACTGAGACCTTTTACCATTTCTTCAAAAATATCAGCTCATTTTGATGGCAGCAACACATCTCAAAAAAGAAGGGACAGGGCCACATTTAGCATTGTGTAACATCCACTCCTTATTTAACAACAGTCTGTAAAGTCTCTGAAGTGAGGAGAGGAATGTTGTCACATTCTTGTCTTATGTAGGATTCTTGCCACTCAACAGTTCTGGGTCTTTTTTGTTGGATTTTTTTTCATTTAATGATGCTCTAAATGTTTTCTATTGGTGATAGAACGGTTAAATACTAACTTTCCTCAGTTTCCATTCATTACTAATGGCTGCCCCCCACTTCCTGACCCCCAACAGACATTCTGGTTCACATGACTGCAAACAACCAGTACTTCTCAGCACTCATAGTGCCTAAATGTGTAAGCTGCCCACACCATCAACACTAAAATGCAACAGCAAACCATCAGAGATGCAGGCTTTTAAACTGTGTGCTGATAACAAGCTGGATGGTGATTCTCCTCTTTAGTCAGCTGACCACAGAACAGTTTTCCATTTCGCCTGACATGATTTGAAATGAGGTTTGGTCCAGAGAAGACAATGACGTTTCTGAAATGGTAAAAAAGTGTTAATGTCATCAACTGAAATGTTGTTTATGTTCTATTGCACTGATTACCAACTGGTGGCCTGGGGGCCACATATGGCCCTTCACAGCATACTATTTGGCCCTGAAAAGATGATTTAATTCTAAAAAAAATGGGGAAGGAAAAAAAGATGTAGTGCTGTTTAGAGTATCTTTTTCTGTCAGCCCCTACAGCTATAGAGGCAGCCCCTAAAATGTTTGAGATTGAAAAAAGTTTTTATCAGCAATAACTTTAAATTTGTAAGAATTATGTAGCCCCATCTGTCAGCCAATAATAACCAAATATAACCCATAATAAACACATACCCAATAGTCCATTTCTGATTAAAGCTGTGGTTTCCTGCTTCAACTTTCTGATTCAGTATCTTTGAGAGTGAAATATTTCTTGCCTGAAAATCAAAACAAACCCCTGTTTCAGTCAGGAACACTGTCGTCATACATTTTTCCATTCTGTTGTAAATGGTTACACAGTTTGACCTGGTGAAGAAGGCTCTTCTCAAAAAAAACTCCCTGGGTTAGTCAAGCAGCATGCTTTGACTTTCCAGGCAGCACACTGCTAGAAACCTCCATATGGATAGATATATTTACAACAATGAGTTATAATACTATAAAGTTAGTACAAAAGCAGTGGATCCATAGTAGCATGAATCTGAAGATGAGGATGCAACAAGCTTTATGCTATAAAGGAGAAGGCTGGGGTGGAGGAGGTGAAGTTTTTCCAGCAGCATGGTGCATCAGCATTAATGCAATCATGAAATAGTGAGAAGTACATCATACTTAAAAACACTGCTGTGTTAAGAGAAAGAGCTGTGATTGGCTGTGGGAGCTGGGAGGGGATAGTTGGGATCATCTGGCTGTCAGCTGATCACAGTTGGGCGTACAACTACCGTGCCCTGCATGAACTAACACTAGGCTTTATTTCCTGCATGTAATTTTTCACTGTTTGTGACAGAGTGTACTGACTGATGACTGATCTCTCTGGTAAAGGATAAAATGTACAGTTGAAAGAGAATGAAACTATTTTGACTTAACTATTTTAACTGAAAAGCGTCTGTCATGGACAGATGTATATTGTAAATAACGTGCATTGCGTTCTGCTTTTCTTTACATTTTACACATTTTGCCCCGTTTTATTGGGATTGGGGTTGTAGAACAAACTTGAGGGTTGAATCAGGTCATGTCTTATAAACCAAATAAAACACTTTTTCATTTCTTTCCCTGATTTCTAATAAAAGACCAGATTTAGTTTCTGGTTTCTTCTAGTCCGGATCTGTCTCCAGCTCTGGCAGGGGGGTCAGACGTAAAAGTCTCGTTCACACAACAGAAATCAGAACATTTGGAGAGCCGAGAGACAATGTTTAAATGAAAATCTCTGGAGATTTATGGCCCAGTTTAAAGCACTGCATTCTTCTTTACAGAAATAAAACAGATGTAAGGTGATCCTGATGGTGGTGGTTTTATTGACAATAAGGCTGTACGAGCTGAAAACCTTTAGCCTGAGTCTGGACATCTGCCATTAAAAATGAAGAGCAGCAGCAGAGTTTGGCAGGAAAACCTCATGACTCCACTAGGTGTGTTCATCAGAACCATACAGCTACATCCCAGAGGCCCCCAGAGCCGGGCCCTGTGTGTTTAAGGTTGACTTAAGTTATGAAGTTTGTTTTGTATTATTTCTCTGCGTGGCATATTTGCCGCTTTACTAACTTGGATCAAAACGTCTCTGTGTTTCCTTCACATTATGTTGCATGTTTTTAATTTCCCTGCAGAGACGAGCGGCTAATGCTGAGTGACTTCAAGCAGAAGGCGCACACAGGAAGGAATTTCTGATTGATTGAAATAATGAAGAGTTGAGTTTGTCAACGTTAAAGCCAGCAGGTCAAAGGGCAATGCTTCTCCCTGAACAGACAGGAGTTGTCTTATCCACTCAGAATCAGCCCGATGCGCGTGTGAGATTGCTCTCTTTGAAGCCCGGCGCTCCCGTAGGTAAAGCATGGCGTGACTTGAGCCGAACAGGGTGAGGAAACCTATGGGGGGGAGATGTTCTGGTTGTGGTTATCGGAGCGCTATGCTGGCATCCAGGCAGCACAGCATGTTGGAGAGATAACAGGCCTTCAGGAGGGAGAGTCAGACCATCCACCTTTTAATACAATGTGACCGGGCCTCCACCCGGGTCGCGGACAATTGAAGTCTGAGCCAGTAATGCACATCTGTGCCTTATTTTATTGCTGTTCAATTTCGCTTTGGTATGTGCAGCGGGCAACAAACAAAGCACAGTTCCACCTTGTTCCCATATCCCCGGCTGCCCCCCCCCCCTCGCCTTCCTCTCTCCCCCCATGTGGAGACCCATTTGGACACACATAGGCATGCATTATGGAGAATGCAAAGGTACAGATCTTATATTGAAGCAGCATTCCAGCGAAGCCCCCACAGGGTAGATGACAGGGTTTTACTTAAAAGAAAAAAGGCATGCAGGGGGAGACTTCAAGTCTGAAGAGGATATTAGAAAAATACATTGGAAAAAGTCCCCTCTGGCAATTTTTTTTCACTTTCAGAAACAATTTTGTACCTTTCCTTCAGAGGGAAAAGTGTGTTCAGTGCAGTGGGGGCAGGAGGAAGGGAGGGATGCTGTTTTTTCTGTGTAGGTCTGAAGTGCAAAGGACGTAATGAAAACCAACTGGCAGGCCGTCACTATCTATCTATCCTGCTGCAGGAGTGCATTGACATGGAGAGGAAAAACAGGCCCTCTCCTAATCCAGCCAGGCCTGCACTTCTCTTTTTCTTCCCCCCTTTCCTTTCTCTCATTGTATTTCATTTTCCAGATAGAAAACAGCTCTCAAACTCAGATAATGTTTTCACAAAACAAGAGAGCCGCTCACGAGCTGGACCGTGATGGGAATTGATGTCCAGCTCTCCTCAAGTCATGAATGTCTGTCTGAGACTAAACTTTCAACAAAACATTTACCGGATTTCACTTGTTTTCAAAATATCAAGACCGTGACTTTTAATGCTGATTTATTTCTCTTGTGTGTCAGTATGAGCTCAAAACCCTGGTGATTTCAGAAGTCTGGAGTCTTACAGTTTGATTTTGTAATACAGAAGATTCCAGATGCATGTAAACCAGGCTGGATCTTGTGGAGAATCAGTGCAACATAAAGTGAGCTCTGCTTTCGTCCCACCTGGCTGCACGGTCAAAGCCTTCTTTGGTTGGAAGTCAAAGGTTTTCCTGCCGCGGGGGGTTCAGTCTGCAAGCTGATAACACTTTCAAGCGAGCTCTTTCACACTCAAACTGCTTCCTAATCCGCACCGCGTCGGCCAAACCAGCAAGCCCAATATTAGCTTTCCTGCAGCTGGCGAGACCAGGTCATAAATATGTGCATGTTGTCTGAATGTTTGTGTGCTCAGGGGTTTTTTCCAGGCTCAGTGAGGCAGTGGTGGTAACTGTCTGACCATGTTCGTGTGCATGATGGGCCCAGAGAAAAACTTTTATTACAGGAATTCTAATAATTGTGGAATTGAGAAGACATCCATCCATCTATTTTACCACTTATCCCATTGAGGGTCATGGGGGCTGGGGCCAATCCCAGCCAGGTCTGCCCACAGAGCTGGCAGGGCCCCCATTAAACCCGGAGAACTGGCCCTTCCCAGTCCTGACTTCGTGATTTATTGATGATGTCAGTACATGTGTGTTCAGAGCATTGGTGCTAGCATCCTGGCTAACAGTTCACTGTGAAGTTATCATTGGGTTCCACACTACTTTTAAAGCAGTTTTACCACTTTTTAACCTGTTGTTGCCCATTTCTTTTGCCATTTTATACCAACTAAGGCTGCTTTTTTTTTTTAAGATTTATTTTTGGGCCTTTTCATGCATTTATTAGAGAGAAAGGACAGTGGATAGAGTTGGAAACAGGTAAGAGAGCGGGGAGAGACATGCAGGAAATAGTGCCATGGGGCGGATTTGATCCCTGGTCGCCTGTGTACACGGTGTGTGCCCTAACCACTCGACTACTGGCGTGCCCCAACTAAGGCTGCTTTTTGTCCTTAATTGCCCCTTTTTGCCACTTTTAACCAATTTTTGTTGCTTTGATTGTCATCTTTTACCACTTATTGCAAATTTTTGCTACATCTTTTATGACTTCTAACCACTTTTTGTAGCTTTATGTGCACGTTTGCCACTTTTTAAAGCCACTCTAAACCAAATTTGTTGCTTTTTCCCCTATTCTCCACTTTTTTTGGCTTATTTGCCAGTTTTTTACCAATTTTGTTCCACTT
Source organism: Cheilinus undulatus (assembly GCF_018320785.1). Classification (NCBI taxonomy): domain Eukaryota; kingdom Metazoa; phylum Chordata; class Actinopteri; order Labriformes; family Labridae; genus Cheilinus; species Cheilinus undulatus. Next base: position 45,815,018 of record NC_054866.1, on the reverse strand, counting down.
TTTTGCCACATCACCAACTTTCTTAAACTTTTTGCTTCTTTTAAACATTTTTTGCCACTGTTCTCCCGTTTTTGCCACCTTCTGCCACTTTTCCAAGATTTTTGCTGATGTTTCACAAGTTGTCGCCCATTTTTTTCCACTTCTTTTAGCCTTTTGTCCATGTTTCCCACTTTTTGCCATGTTTTGAGATTTCATCTTGCAGTTGTAAACCGCTATGCCCTGTAAATCTACTTTAACCTTTTATAAGCCCCTCTAAACCCAATTCATTCCTTTTTGCCCTATATTGCGACTTTGACCCATTTTTTTGCGTCTTTTAACCTTTATTTTTTTTACCGCTTTGAACCCACTTTTTGTCTCCTATTTTTGCCAACTTTTTTGTCTTTTTATCTATGTATGCCACTTCTTTTGCCATGATGTGCCATTTCTTTTCAACATTTTATCCCACTATTAGCTACTTTAAGCCATGTTCTTTGCTTTTTGCTCTACTTTGCAGCTTTGAACTAATTTTGCTACTTTTTACCAATTTTCCTCTACTTCTTTGCTACTTTTAACCACTTTTTTCAAGATTTGCCACTTTTTTTCAAAGATTTATTTTTGGGCCTTTCATACCTTTTTTGATGGAGGAAGGACAGTGGATAGACTTGGAAACAGGGAAGAGAGCGGGGAGAGGCATGTGGTGAAGGGCCACGGGCCAGATTTGAACTCGGGCCGCCCGCGTACATGGGTAGTGCCTTAGACCACTTGGCCATCTGCGCTCCCCTTTTTTTTTTTTTTGCCATTTTTAACACACTTTATGTCCATTGTCATCTATTTTCCCACTTTTTTAGACACTTTAAACACAATCTTTTGCTTCTCCCTCTATTTTGCAACTATTAACCAATTTCTGCCACTTGTTGCTCACTTTTGCCGTTTCCTTGCTTCTTATAACCAATTGTTGTCACTTCTCACCCATTTCGGCCCATTATTGTCACCCGTCACCCACTTGTGCCACTTTTTTTGCTTGTTTTCTCCTCTTTTTGGCCACTTGTAACCTATTTTTGCCATTTTTAAACTTTTTTGTCTCCTTTCAGAAATATTCAGTCTTCTTCTATTAAAGTTTTTTAAATTTCTTGAACTTTACTTTTCGGCATCCTGACATTTGTTCTCATCATATCACAGCTCTGGGGTTTGACATTAATCATTTAGTTCAGCGTGCCCCTCCAGTCCCCTTCAGTGGTATGAAATTAATTCTGTAGTGATTAATCGTGTTCCTGATAAACATTTCTTTAATTTATAACTGATAAAGCACTAACAGCCATAGGGAGTTGTAATTTGGAAAGCAATGTAGAGCTGGAGTGATTACATACATAGAAAAATAATTTAACAGCATGAGCAAAACATACTGGGGTCTTGTTCACCAGTGAGGGTAGAATGGCAGTGAGACCGACCGGTGGATTGATGCAGCATCAGCAGTATTGTAGATGTACCAGACTGTTGTAGTCAAGAGGAAGCTGGAAGGCAAAATTCTGTTTACTGGTCGATCTTTGTTCCAACTCTCACCTGATCATGGGCTTTGGGTGATAAGATTTCAGTTGGAAACAATTCCACAAACTTTCCCAGTGAATACAAATGAAACACAACAGACTCAGTGTGTAAAGATCTTTACCCACAACACACGGCAGCCAGCAGTGAACTTCACCAGTGTGTCTCGGTTTTCTCAGCCTTTTAGGAGGGACAAAGTCCAAATGAACCTGTCAAATAAAAAACTATCATATCAGAACTTCTTCACAGGATGTTTTAGAGATGCTTTTCTAAATATGATGGAGTCAAACTCTAACCTATGTGGACGTCAGTCTGCTGTAAAGGAACAGAGAGTGAACTGGTTTTGACCCCAGTTTTTCGTTGTGGCTTTAAGTGAGCTTCTCCAGCTATGACTCAGTTTACCAAGACGTTTTACAGAGTTCCTTCTTTGGTATGAATATGACAGCTAGAAAATTTATTCATGAGGCTGTTGAACAGAGACATTGGTTTCAATTTGCAAAGTCTACAAAAGCCAAAATCCTCTTAAACAGCAGAGCTGCTGTGGTTCACTGTGACGAATAAAAGCATCAGCACTCCACAAACTCCAGCCAGTATGTTAGACCTGGATTATGATATTATGATACTGTACATGCACAGCAGCAGAACTGGTGTATTGATAAAGGCACGTCTGCCTCTGGTCATATTAAGGTGTACAAAAGCAAGAGTAACTCAGCTTCCAACAGCATTATGTGTGAGTCTGACTTCAATGAATTTGACTGAGTCTGATTTCAGTCAGACTATCATGCTTAAGCAGTCGAGTCAACTTTATCCTCATTATGTAACCTGTTTAAAACAACCAGGGTTTTACAAAAGTGCTTAGCAGCATGAAAAGGTAAAACTTGAAACAAGAATAAGTCATAATATCATAAAAAAACATGAATAAGAGTGAACTCTATTGCTGTAAAACTCCAGGTTTTGAGCTTGTTTTGGGCACATTCAGAAGCAGCTGGTTGCTCTTGCAGGAGCCTAAACATGGAGCAGCTCACTCAAATATAACAGTCCGTACACATAAACTTCATTAAAAGCAGCAATAACGTTTTCAAATCAACCCTGCAGAGAACAGGAAGTCAGTGCAGACAATGGAGAACAGAATGTTGTCCCTCTTTGTTTTGTCAGTTAGAAAGTGAGCGGCCACATTTTGATCCAGCTGCAAGAAGTTGAAACAGACTGCTGGTTTAAACCCATAAACAGCCCTACTGTGTCCCCTACTCTGGATCTTAAGAAGGGTGAAAGGCTTTAACTGTGGTTATAACTTCAGCTGGTAGAAGCTCAACTTGATTACACTTACTGTATGTGCCAGAGCCCTGAGAATAATACTGACTGGTGCACTGCTGCAGCCTTGTGCTGTTTTTAACAGGGGCTGTTCATACTAAAATATTATATTGTGTTATTTAGTTTCATATTGAATATTATCGTATCATATTGGGTTGCATTGTCTGCCTCCACCTTGCTTGACTGATGGTTTTAAGGACTGCTCTTGCTTCTTTTCATTTGTTCTGTATCTCACAAATGTTCTTCTGTTTGATCAAAAACCTCAAACTTGGACTCATCCGTGCCCAACACCTTTTTCCAGTCTTCCAGTGTCCAGTCTTTTTGCTCCCTTATTAGTAAAATGGTTTTTAGTTGTGAATCATGATTAAGTTGGATTAACCGCCACACTAGGAGATTGATGCAGAGCACTGACAGTTGCTGATAACTGTTTGGTAACTGCATGTAAATGTTTTTCTTTGGAAAACAAAGAAATTTGCCAGTGATCCCAAACTTTTGAGCGGTAGTGTATATCATACTGTATGCTATTGTATTGTATTGCATCATATACAATCCAGTCCAATTGTATTGCATCGTATTGCAACTTATATCATTTTATATCATATCATATTGCGTCTTATCAAATCATTTTATGTTAGATTGTATGCATTGTGTTGTGTTGTATTATTTCATTATATCAAATTGTATTAAATTAAATGGAATTGCAGTGTATCAAATCATATTAGGTATTTTTGTATCATTGTTATTGTCTAGTATTGAATGTAATGGTATTGTATTGAATGGTATTGTTTCATTTTGTATCATATCACATTGTATTTCATCTTATTGTATCTTGTATTGTATTGGATTCTACTGCATCTTATCGTATCAAATTGTGTCCTATTGCATTGCATCTCATTGAATCGTATCTTATCATATTGTATACTATTGGACTGTATCCAGCCAGATCACATTACACCCTATGGATCATAATGTGTTGTACTGCATCAGATCAAATTGTATCATATCTTATCGTATTGTATTGCATCTCATCATATCGTTTTGCAATTTATGGTTTGGTATTCCATCTTATCATAAAGTGATATGTCATATTGCATCTTGTTGTATCTTATTGCATTTTATTGCATTATATTGAATAATATTTTACATTAAAAGAAGCTTTATTGCCATTGCACAGTTCATACAATAAAATTTTGTTCTGCAGAAATCCTGTTGCAGCTAAAATTTGAGAACATCTGTGCCAAAAGTATGTATTAAAATCAAATGATAATGTATAAGTCATAAATCAATATGTTTAAAATCAGTAAAGTGCATTGTTTAAAAAGTGCAAAAAGAGATTATCCTATTGTAATGCATCTTATCCTATCTTAATGGATTGTATTGCTATATATCTTATTGTGTCATATTACATCTAATCCTATCGTATTATACAATATGATAGGATTATATCATTTTGTATTATTTTGCTTTTTTTTGCATCTTGTTGTATTGTATCGCATTTTATTGTGTTGCACCTTTCATATATCAGAGTGTATTGTATTGTATTAAATGTTATTGTAATGTATTGCACTGTTGTGCATCGTTTTGTGTCTTGTATTGTATCCTGTTGTATCCTAGTTCATCTCATCATATCATATTGTATCATATTGTATTCATATCATACCAGTTTACATTACTGCAAATGGGGAATCAATAGCAACACCTCTTACAATCATGATCTAATTTGTAAGTTACCTTCCAGTACATCTGTCTCTACAATAAGGACAGTGCTGCTCATTCACTGCTTTCACTGTAGCTTTATAGGCTGTATGATTCCTGCATGAACTCAAACTCCCCTTTGCCATCACTGTCCTGGCAATGCAATTCCACAGTGCATATGAACACAAAAATATTTTTCTAGCTCTAGGTTTTGTCATAATTGAGACAGCTGGTGAAAAAAATAATTTTTTATCCACTACAGCTTTGAATGTCTCATGTACTAGCTCATACAGCACCATGAGTCCTACTTACATGCACAGCTGATAGAGGGGACATGACACAGCCCCTGCGATCATCTAAAACTGTCTCGTTGTATCACAAATCTGGGTTCAAACTTGGCTTAAGAGGAAAGAGGGCCAAAAATGTCCACATCCAACACGTCAGTTTGTCTAACACAGTAATATGACTTATCTAACTGCATGTAAATGCACTGAGTTGGAGGTTATATGGATGTCTATGACTTAAATGATTTAAAAATCAATCTGAATTCATCAGAGAGGGTATTTGATGCAGTGAAAGGAAGCAGTGTGGGGCCTGTGGTCGCTGTGAGACATTTATGACTGCTGCTCTGTAGTTAAACGTTTGTTAACACTCCATCTCCCCTTTTCCTAATCATCAGTCATTAGTCAAGTGCAACAGGCTTCTCTCATTAAGCAGGCAGGCTGACAGGTAGAGAGAGCCTTTCATTCTCTGCACGTTTATTATTGCCTTCTTTAATGAGCACTTAGGCCCATCACCTCCACTCTGTGATTTATGGCGTTTTCAGCAGAGATCAGAGGCCCAGGCCTGTTGCGCGCCTGTGAAGCCGGCAGCCTTTCCTGACACCCCAGGCCGGCCCGGGCAGCGGGGAGACACAGCTGGGCCCAACATGGCGAGAGGTGTGAAGTCCCCGGTCTTAATGAGCTGATGGGAGAGGCGGATTTCAGAAGGGGTCAGAGGTGACAGGACCTGGGCCGCAGAGCCTGGTCTTAATATCCATGAGATGGATTAAAACAGAAGAGATTAGCTCCATTAAAGTGTAGCCCTGGAGATTATTCAAAACAAAACTGTGGGTGCATCAACAAGCATGTTTGACCTTTTGACTCTCAAACTCCTCATAAACATCAGCTACAAAGATCTCTGCTGCATGCTGATGTGTAGATGGGATAGATGTCACTGATGAATCCTTCACCTCAAAAGGAAAACTCCCCTGATCTTAATGTCCGTAATGCATAAACATTTTCCAAAATAATTTCTCTAAACAAACAAGCAGCATAATCAATGTTCTCGGCAGGGAAATGATTGTGGCTTCACAAGACCAGCATTTATCTCATTATCTCCTAACTTCCCCTGGCTTGACAGCCCTCTGATTACAACCAGACTGTACAGTAGCGAAAGAGTCTCTCATTAGAGTAAATATATGTGTGCAGCCACAGCATAATCAGTGAGTAGAGATGGGACAGTTATTAAAGTTCACATCATGCAGAACAGAGAAAGAGAGAAAAGAGAGCCAAACACAAATGTTTGTTTGTTTTCAACAGAGGATCTTGGTGTCATCAGTTCGTATGAAGCTGGAAGAAACTTTAAAGGGAAATTTGGATGTTGCGACCAAATATGAAAAAATTATGATCAATATAATTAATTCACTTACATCTTCTTAAGACGTACAGCCCATCTCGTTTTTACCCCTTAGCCCTTCTCCTTCGTCTGCCCCTTCCCCCTGCCTCTTGAAACAGAATGGTAAGGGGTAGGGGTGAAAATTTTCCCTTAAGAAATGAGATGTAACTGGATAGATGTTTGTTGAAAAACCAAAACTGGCTTTCATTGTTATGATCCTGATGTTTGATTTTGTGTTTTCAGTATTTTCTTCATCTCCTGTTGAGTTGCCATTGCCATGTTCCCCTCCTTGTGTTTTCCGTATGTTTCTATCTTATCTGCCCTCGTTACCGGTATTGTTGTGTATTTGTGACATTTCCCATGTTTCCTGATTTATTTTGTAGTTGCATTCACACGTGTGTGATTCCTGCTTTAGTTTCCCTCTGCTTTGATTGCCCTCACCTGTTTCACCTGTCTGGTTTGTCACACCTGTCCCCTGTATGTAATCACCCAAGTCTATTTAGTTTCTGGATCTGTTCTTTTTGCTTTGGAAGGTTTCTAACTGAGTGAAACAACCAGGAATTATTTAACTGTTGGCCATAATTATGGCAAGGAGCCTCATTACTTCCTTTATTATCTCCTTTAGCCTAGGAAACGATGGACCATCCTTTACTAAAGGAGAGAAGAGAAGACGACCCACAATTCTTTGAATCAACTCCAATTAAAATTGGCGTGCCTGCCACTCAAAACAAGTGTTCAGTATGACTGTAATGTTACTTCAAACAATAAATGTCTTTTTCAAACTTACTATCAATTGGTTAATCATTTAAACTGCACTTGTTTTGCTATTTTGAAATATTAAAGATAGTGAGAAAAACGTAATAAATCAGTACCATTTCAGAGCAGGATTTCTGATGTGATCATTGTGTTACTTGTCATAATCATGAAAGTGAGACAGAGAAAATATCTACTGAAAGTTTTATTTGTGGTTTAAAGTGCTTCTCATTAAACCAACTGAAAGAAAGATTGAGCCTGAGACAAATATTTATCAGAAATAAGAAAGCAGTGAAGATAGAACTGATAGGTAGAGAATGAAACAAAATGACTTCATAAATACCATTGCAAAGTATAAGAACATAAGCATCCCTTAGCTTCTCATAAGGACTATGAAGAAATTTCAAATGAAAAGATATTCAACTTTTCAGCTGTTCTAGATGTTTGCAGTCTCAGTTCCTTGTCCCAAAGAGATTTTAGGCTATAAACTAACTCGCCGGCTTCGTTTCATTTAAAGATAAGTGACTAAGAAAGGTCTTAGGCCTTGTCCACATGGAGACAAAAATGCTAAATTTCTGTTTTGTTATGATAAAGTTTTCCGTAAATACGAGGTCGTTTCAGGAAATGTCTATTGTTGTTTTGGTTTGATTTGCGCATGTGGCGTATGTGGCTATGCTATGTGTGACATAATCATTTCAAGAAAGATGCAGTTGGCTGTGCACACAGAGACAAAATGGTAAGCGTTAACAGGTTTGTTCACTCTGGGACCCGGCCTCCCAAAATGCCATTTCCGTGTGGATGAAACACCGATAAGACAAAAACTTTTGCGTATACTCCTAAATTCATCTCCAGTGGACAGGGCCGTAGGAAGTCATTATTATGACACTTCGGATTGACCCTCTGGGTTTATTTGTGTCTTGGTCAGTGTGGTTATGTCATCTCTGTGGCTGATGTCTCCTTGTGTTTTTCTGAGACTCCTCTTTGTTCCCTGGTGTTTGGATTTTACGCTGGACCATGCTCTTGACTTTTGGACTTTGATTTTCAGTAAGTTGTAGAGTGTTTTGGTTCTTGAACATTCGCTGGATAAATAAAGTTTTGTTTGATCTAGCCTTGGGTCTACTTCTTGTTTTTTGCACCTTTACAAAATTCATCTGAAAACAGGACTTGAACCACTTATAAAGGGCCCAGTTCTTCTTCTCCTTAGCCCAGGTGAGAAACTCATGATGTCTTTGGTTCAGCAGTGCTTGACTCTAAGAACACAACACTTTTAGCACTTGAGCCACTGACTCCAGCCTCAGTCCACTCCTTGTGAAGCCCCCTTAAATTCTTGAATCTGCTTTGTTTGACAATCTTCTGAAAGCTGAGCTCATCCCTGTTGTGCACATTTTTTTCACACTTCTCCCTTCCAGTCAACTTTCCATGAATGCTTTGATACTGCACCCTGATTACAGCCTGCCCTTTCAGCAGTGACCTTCTGTGGCTTACCTTCCTTTTGGAGGGAGTCAATGACTGTCTTCTTGGACAAAATTCAAGTCAGCAGTCTTCCCCATGATCGTGGTTGTGTGTACTGAAACACAGTAAGAGAAATAACTGGCAGCAAATTTGGATTTTCAACAATTTCAACAGTTTGAGACAGAGGATTTTGGATTTGTTGAACCCCATTCTAACATTGTTTACCATTTGTAGAGAGGTCAAATCATAAGCGGTGACTTTGAATGCCTTTGCAGTCTGCTACAATTGAAACCATATTCCACGCTTCATTTAGGTTGAGAGCCCAAACTTTTTCACGTGTGGACTCATTACATCTTATTTTTCCATTCGACCACACTCCATTTCATTCTGAGTACACACCTCTGCACTGACCTCGGTCCATCAGGGCATGCCAGCAGAACGAGGGAGGAAGTCCAGCGAGCTCACGCTGTGCTGGGACATTAACTGTGAGAGCACACAGGCCATGAAATATATGCCTCTTTAGAGAGAGCTTTATATTTGCCTTTAACAGGGCTGTAAACCGCCTTTCAGTACCCTGATCAGGAGACCACAGGCACAGTGACACCCGCTCCATCAGCTGTAACCCACAGAGTCACACTTCCCGGCGTCCGTCCTCACCACCCGGACAAAATGGAGAACAAGGAAGTATGAAATCATCTCTGGGGTTGTGGGGACTTTTGTCCAGCAAGCCTAATTTGAAACAGGGGCCTTTTCAGACAGCTCTATCGGGCTCCCACTTGTCTTTCCAGCTGTCCCCTGAGAGCTGCGATTTATGGAGCAGAGAGGGGAGCGCGGCCTGCGGGATGGAGCGGATTGTTCACGGATCTAACTTGTCTCCTCGGCATGAGGGGGAGCCGGGCAGAGCCGGGTGAGATAGGATGACTTACAGGAGAGAGAGGAAAGAAAGAAACAGATCGTTATGAAGACATCAGTGTCTCCAGCTCACATCTGCCCGCGATTTCCCAGAAGCCCATCCTGTTCCGGAAGAAAGTCACTCCTCTGGGGTTTGATTGAACCTCACAAATCCCTGGTGTCTTGTCACTTATAAGATACCCATCATGGTAGCATGTGGTTGGAAAGACAAAACATTTATCAGTGCTGTTAGATAAAAAACAAACACCTGGATATAGGATTATGTAGGTAGGCATGAAAAGTGCAACAGGAGCATGCTCACATGCTGTCTTTTATTTACTCCTGGTACATTTTCCTGATGCTCCATGGTGATAATCTGCAGATATGGTGCAGAGATTGTGTGCATGGTGGGGGCTTTAGGCTCCACATCCATAAGAGAGATTTAAACTATCTTCCCATCTGTTTGATCAATGCATTGCACAAACAAAAGTGATACTTCTTCTAGGATGTGGGAGCTGTAAAGTCAAAAAAGATGAGGGCAGCAGACACATATCACACCCTGACATCCTGTCCTCTGTTTAAATTCTAAACTCTAATCTCTCCAACTCGCTAAAATCCCAGAAAACAAACAAGCATGACGAAACATCCTTCACTGGATTGTACTGCAGCACTTATGCCCTCAGCTGATACCAAAGCGCTCTGTTTGTAGATTATTTTAGCACCTGTGGGAATGCCAATAACCTCCAAAGGCCACAAAGAGATAAGTTTAAACATCCAGAAATTTGGGGCATGCGTGCTCCTCGAGGTTGACAAATGTGCTCTGCAAAAGCTGCGTTCAGGAATGTCTGCTGACAGCTTCATGACCTTGTCTAAAACAGACTGACGGACGGTGTCCTTCTTGTCAATGCCAGCTGCTGTATGTTTGTGCACTTGCGTTTTGACATCTATATCTATAGGTCTATGAGTGTGTGTGTGGGAGAGAGGATTACCAGACACCACCGTCCTCGACCCTGACCTCGAATATTTGATGCATTCCAAAAACCTGAACACATCCACAGATTTAAAGAGGAAATACCTTCTCTGGAAGCTGTAAACAACTTAAATAGACTCTAAAGTTTGAACCACTTACACCTTATGAAGCTTGTCTCCTAAATTAATCCCATTAATCATGATTAACTTTAATTAGTGCATTATTCTTATCTTAATTAATTGCATGCTCTATTTGCCCTTTGTGTTACTGTAAAAAACTCCCAGACAGCTTAGTGGACAAGTCAAAAGTCATCTGCATCTCATGTTATCAAAGATTTACAGGAGTGCAGATGGTCAAGTGGTTTAAGGTGCTACCCATGTACGCGTGCAGCAAGGGTTCGAATCTAGCCTGTGGCTCTTTGCCCACTTGTCACTTCCCACTCTCTTCCCTGTTTCCGAGTCTATCCACTGTCCTTCCTCTATCAAACAAAGGCATGAAAAAGTCTAAAAAATAAATCTTAAAAAACATTTACCTTTTAACTATCCTCGTTCTTCCTTGAAGTCTGTTACAAGTTCCTTTTTCCATGGTTCAGTTTGTGTCATAATCCTAAATCTGCCTATAAAAGCAGCTCTGCAGCCAGACAGGAATAACCTTTAGTTCAAGACAGAAATTCAGCATGATACAACAGTTTCAGTACAAACCATTTCAAAATGCAACCGAAGAAATTGTTCAAGGTTTTTTAGGAGAGCACTCAGAGCCTTCTTTAGAGATTGCTTTTACAAAAATAGCCCCAAAAAAGACCCAAAAATAACAATTCCTCAAGCCTTGGCTATCATGGAGGCATATAAATGTCTCAAGTGGACACTGGAGGGTTTTTGTAACACTTCCTTCACTAGAGTTTTTTTTTAACACTTTCTGCGCTGATGGCTTGGATGCTGTCATTGAATCTGTGTCTGTAATTGGTAAGAGCGTGGAAGCAGCAGAACAATTCACCTACCTTTGCAGAATAATCCATCAATCTGCTGACTGTGAGATCAACCACAGACTTGGACTTGCACATAGGGCAACTGGTTCACTAAGCAAGGCAGTGTGGCGCTCATGGTATCTGAACATGAATACAAAATCAGAGTCTTTCGGTCTTAGGTCCTCCTGGTCTTACTACACTCTTGTGAGGCCTGGAGGCTGACTGATGGCCAGAGGTGCTGCTGGACTCCTTTGTGACAAATTCTCTATTCATAATTTGATCTCGTATTACACCTCTGACTTTTTTCTGATTTATTTATGAAATGTTACTTAGCCTGTTAATGTTTAAATGTGGTTATTGCATGAATATAACTGCCAAACTTTGTTCATGAATAAAGTCTCAAGGGGTCAGCTGGGAAGATACTTGGAGAGATACGGCATGGGCCTGGCACGGGCCTGGTAGATGGCCAACAGGAGGCTAGCGCAGTACAGGGTCAAAGTAAATGCATTCAAATGCCAAACTGGCATACGCTCCAATACCTGACCTGACTAACCTTTGATAACCAGCGTTTGGGAAAGGGCAGAGCCTTTGAAGAAAAACTCGGAGGGTGATTGGATGAACGTTCTGTCTGTCACATGTTTACGGGCTAATCACAGCAACAAAACACGTGACATTTTAGCCGTCACCAGGGGGCACGTGCGCCACTACTGAGGAATAAACTCCATATAGAACAGCATAACACGAACCATGGTGACTGTAGACATGTCAGTACACGACTTTTGTCGTTTTTGAAAACAACTCACTGCTGTTCTTTGTTCTTCTTTTAACGAAGAAATGTTGTCAAGTTCTGATAAAACGGGCGCTTTAGCAGCATCCATGCTAAGCTCTCCCACCATAACTGCACCGGCCACTTGCTCACTTGCGTCATGACTCCAACATGGCAGAAAGTTCTGCCCCTTGACGCTGAATGGTCCTTTCATTTTCTAAACGGGCCAAAATGGTTCAGACGGAAGCTTTTGCAAGATGGATTCGCCAGGGAGAAACAAGGAAACGGGCGTATCCCTCTGTCTCGCAAGGTTATGACCTGACTGCAATGGCTTCATTTTTCAACACCAGAGCTTGCTGCTGGGTCCAAATCCTTTTATTTACATCGATGTGGTTTCAGATATTTTTAAACAACAATAAATATATTGCTGTATAAAGATATTTAGTGATGAATTAGGCTATTAAAAATAGATTAAAGCTGGAAGCTAATCATTTAAACTAACAGAGATTGTATTCATTAAAATTAAATGGGCTGGCACTCTAAGCCAAAACATCAGAACTGCATTGAGGTCTCCACATTTCATCTCCTAGAACCTTAATATTATCCAATACTTTCGATCCTAAGAGTCGCTGAGATCATATACTAAGCAGGGTCTGTGCACCGTAACGTCAACAAAAGAAACACCACTGCACAGCTTGAACAACAACACAAAGACGAGAGCTCATTGAAAAGTCTGTACTGAAGTTAGCTGGCAGAGAAAAAACATGCTGAATGTGGATTCAGACTCTGTTAGTGTGTGTGGAGGTTATATGACCAGACGGGCTGCGAGTGAAAGAGAGTGTGGTGACCTGTAACAGCTCCATGACTCCAGTCTGGGGCTTTAAAATCCACACGCCGGGGTCCTGGATTGAACCCACGGCAGCCTGACTTCAGTATAGACGAGGCCGCCCCAATGGGAAACTGATTGTTTATTTAACTACTGTTTTATGGAATACCTAGTGACAGGAAGTCCTTAAAACAGCAGCAGTTACTATTTATATAGTCCCTTTTTGGAGTAAACACACTCGCTCGCCCCTCCTCCCTCCCTCCCTCAGACACCCTGCCGCTGAGGAATGCACCCATTCACAAGCTGGTGGCCATCTTGGAAGCTTGCCTCTCACTTCCTGTTTCCATGGATACACTTCAGTGCTACGGGAGATGATAAGCACTAGCAGTCCCGGGTCCTAATCCTCTTCATCTAGCTCATTTTCTACATCACTTCATGCCATTCAGAACAAGCTGCATGAGCCAGTTAGCTGCAACAAGCAACACATTTTCACGCACATAATCCCCGGATTCACACTCACAAACACAAAAGAAAAAAATGCTGATAGCTTTGTTTTATTATTTTTTTTTCTTTCTAAGGCCCAGCAGCTGGGAAACATTCAGTCCACTGATATGAATGCAGCCCATGACTCTTAGTGACTGGGGTTAAGCCCTGCATGAGTCTGGTATACACATGTTTGTGTGCAGCCATGGGGCAGCTGTATTCTGATCTGCTCCTCCAGAGCTCCATCATAAATCACAAGGTCACCATGAGCCTGTGGGACCAGAGGAAACATCAGTGTTAAACAGGAATGATATTTCACTTCAGCCTCTTCCTGCTCCACTGCTCCCCTGATACTCACTACAACCTCTTCCCGTATGCTTTATCATGACAGCTTCACGTCAGGGCTGATCCGCTTGTTGGGGATGAGACCGGAACAAGACGTCTGGACGATTTAGGGATCCATTTTAAAACGGAACTAGGTGGAAGTGATGTAGAGCAGGAGTGCAGAGTAGCAGGAATAGGTATTCATGGCTCAAAACTATGAGGTCTGTTCAGAAAATTGACTGTTGGTTGATTTTCATAGCATGCACAAGACTACTTTGATTGACTTTTACCAAATTGAAAACATGAATGGTTGCAGATTTCCTACCTGTCTTATGACAGCAGCTAACCAAGTCAGCTCAGACATCCTTCTCCCCAGCAACACTTTCCACCTCCTGGATGATTCTGAGGTGTTCCCAGGTGGGATGTAGAACCGCTCCAATGAATTCTCGGTCTGCCCCAAGGTCTCCTGAGTCCCAGATAGACGTGCCCAGAATACCTCCACAGGGAGACAAGTGGCCAGTTATGCCTTTAATAGTTGGCCTCCACAAATCCACCATGCAGACAGATGAGAAGGAAAGAGGCAGCGCTTTGCCATGGTTGGCTTGTGACAAACCCCCTCTTTGCAATATGCATATAAAAAGCAATATGAAAAACACATTGCTTTCATACAAGAGTTGTTCTTTTTCATTAGTTAGAACTTTTGAAGTTGTGGAAACTCTTCCCCCCTTACTCAACTAGACAAATCCTGATGTTGATCAAAATTGAGTCGCATGGTCTTAATAATAAAAGATCTTTAAAATAGAGCTGCAAGTCCAACTTTTAACATTTTTATAGGGCTGTCAAAATATTAATTAATCTAGATATTTCTGTAGTTAATCATAATTGATCACATTTTATTTTTGTATCATTTTGGACTTTCTGCCTTAAACTAAGAGTACCTGACTTCCTGTTTAGATGCAAGGCTGCTTTTATAGCTAGATTCTAGATTTTAACTTTAACTTAACCACAGAAAAAGGAATTTGTCATGGAAAGAAACAGAAATAAACTACAATAAAAAGGTAAATATTTTGTATCACAAGGTGTAGATGACTTCTGACCTGTCCACTGAGCTGACTGTGATTGTTTTTAAAGTGAAATGAGAGTGGACAGATATCTGAATATTTTAATACATCATGATCTAAACAAATCCAATTTTGGAAGTCATGATTTAATTTAGGATCTATTTTTGATTCAAACATCCCCTATTTCTTATAAAGAGGTGGTAATATCAGCATCTGCTCCAGCCTGCTGCACACTAACGGGCTGTAAGTTATTAACTGACATTAAAAAGCTGAATAAGATAATGCTTCTCAAAATATTTGTAGTGTTTTAACAGCTAATTGCAATAATAAAGAATTTATGCTTATATTGCAAAGTAACTTAATATAAATAAAATGTGCTGACTTAAGCAGAAACTCGCAAAAACGATCATAAATCTAAAACCTTCACTGTTGACAATGCTGTAGGAGTGTGAGTGTTATCGTTTAACTAGTGACCATGTTAACTGATGACATTTTTTATCTAAATGAGGTGTTTGTCATAGTTAAAACATTGTTTTGGATTGTAGAAATTAGTGCATGCAATTCTGACGTGAATCAATTTTAGGGTCCCTCTAGTGGTGGACTCGTTTTACATCTGCTGTGGCTGCAGGGAGACATTGCAGTGGCTCAACTAAAGTGTGCTGAAAGGGACAATAAAGCATGTGATTAATCACAATATTAAAAAGCACTAGGTGTGGATCTGAATTAATGTTGACAGGCCCACTTTTATGTCAACTTACACTATTATTTGCCATGCAATTTTGGGATAGGGTATCTGGAGTATCTAGCGATGCAAAAAAATGTGAAGTAGTGGCAGGAGTATCGATACTAAAGTATAGATATAGCAATACTTAGAAAGTACTCTTTTGGTATTGATTACTCTAATTATCGATACAAAATTAGTACTTTAAAATATGTCCTGCCACAACTTTTCCCCGAGTGCTTCCCTGCCTCCCCTCCAGACTGTGTTGCCTTCACTGCCAGGTCACGTGACTTTGAAGACAGATCAGACATGTCTACCCTACCATATCATGTGACTTTGGAGACCAACCATGCACAAGTACCAAATCTCAGCAGCTCCACTGGCATGTATATGAAAAAACAGCCATCCTTCTCATTCAATATGGCCTCCAAGTCAATTTCAAAATTGTAAGAAAATGTGACAAAAAGGACTCTGAGGCTACATGTAAATGCTACAAAATGTATGAAGACCAAATTCCAGAAACATAGAAAGATAAATATTTCTATTAAAATCTTTGATGACTTATATTTCTTAAATTCTCTAATTTACTCTATCTGAATTAAGAAATTGAAGTGATAAAGTAAAATAAATTTAATCAAAGTTAATACCTACATACATCATTTTATTTGCATGAAATGTGTACCTTATAAAAGATTGACAGTCCAACATTTTATTCTTTATTCAAAAGTATCAGTATTGGTAAAGTTATATTAAAATGTATCAGTATCAAATTTTAAAAATTGGTATTGCCCATCCCTACTGTGAAGTAAGCCAACCTAAGCTTTTGTTTGTGGTCTGTTGATGTCTGAAAACAAAATCTCTCTCTTCAGAATCTGATCTACTTGCATACATCTACAATAAAGTAGACCTTAACTGAGCATAGTGTCCAACATGTATTTACACCACACTCCAGCCTCAGAAACTCAAAGTGTCGAGACTTTATTTTCATGGAAACATCCCATCTCACTTGGGTAAAACTTGTTCCTGAAGTATGTTAAAATAAGTGTACAATCATCCCCTTAAAACTTTCGTTTTCTTTTTACAAAATTAGAAAAAAGCTTTTTAAATTTACATTACCGCGGGTCGCACTCACGGAGGCTGACAAAACGAACCCCCATGTTGTCTATGGCAACGTTTTGGGGACAGAAAAAGTGAAACGCGATTTTTAAATACGAACCTGCCCGCCGGTCCTGAAATCTACCTTGAAGGCAGACGGAGAAGAAGACAGACCTATAATCTGTAAAAATAATGGTTACAAAAATGAATGAATAAACCCTCACCTCGTCACTGCTGTAAATGATGTCTGGCTCATAATCCTTTTTGGACTTCACAGGCTCTCGTCGCTTGGTAACAGATGGGCTCATCCTAAAATCTGAATGCTAGATGTCACTAAAATTCCAATTTCTACACACTGCACCTTTAAAATATCAGGTTATCTTCAGATGTTCAGGATGAGCTAAAAGGTTAGCATTGTTGGCAGTTGACCTGCATCCTAACATGCAGTTGGGTTTGCGCTGGCGAGACAGTTCCCATTTGCATTTAAAGCGGTCACTCCACATTCTGAAAGTCTATGGAGCTGGTTTATACAGGGTCAAAAACCTCCTCTGGTTCTTGATGCATATTATATTCTGACCAAATCATGATAATGATGTTTCCTTTAGACCACAGGGGACTGAGTTAAAATGTGGAAAAAGAGTATAATGTGTCACCTTTAAAGTACAGTAGGGCTGCTACAAAACTTAGTGTTCAAATCCCTTGACTTTGACTTTGCCCCATTTGGTTTTCTTAGATATATCCCTGCAGGAAAGCTGGGGCTGATGTGACTGTATATATATTTCTCAGCTGTGGAAAACTTTGGCACAACAGTGACAGTGTTAAACCCAGAGTTTATACAGTTTTATACCCCGTGTCGTTCTCACAGAGGCAGGATATGAGACAGGAGAAGATGGTCCGAGGATGCACAGGGTCACCGCACAGTCAGGAGGGACACTCAGGATCGTTGTACATGGTAAAGTCCGTGGAGACGTGTGAATAAGTGAGATGTTACAGACTGATGAAATTCCCAGAGAGCCCACGATGGATAATGTGATCCCACCACTGTGATGCAGAAACCAGATGGAGAGGGGTGCCTTCAGATTTCTCATTCTCTCTTTCTTTTACACATCCAAGAACACACACAACCAGAGCGTACTCAGACCTACAGACACCCACACCCACTCTCATTGCACACACCTGTCCAACCAGAAGATATACAGCCCTCCAAGGGGAAATCCATTAAGTCTATGTAGTAAAATATTGTGATTTTTCTCACTCTCGTATATATTTCCTCGCCCGGACAAAGTTTTCCTTGTCTAATAAAAACGTATAAAAAAGAGCAAATAAACGTCCTTTTTTCAAGGTCCTTAGAAAATAAAAAGTCCCACTGCATGCATGAGCACACTAAAAAAATAAAGAGCTTAATCAAGGCGCTGAAACCTCAAACTTTTACCTATTACATCAGCTTTCAAGTGGACCCTCTGAAGTTGTGTTCCAGTCTGAGGTTTAACAATTAAGCTGTGGTATTCTGTGAATCCACAAAGCCTCTAACAGAGGGATGGTACTCCTGTTATCTGGAAGTGCTTTTTAATAGCGCTGGGACTCAGGCGGCCCTCAGGCCCCTGCTGACAGAGTCAACACAACCCAGGGCTGCTTTGCAGGTCATAAACACTCTATTGACAGTGGTCAGAGGCTTATTATCCTCAGAGCAAAGGACGGCAAGCTGGAGGTACCAACTTCAAACAATTCCAGGCTGGAGATCTGGAGTACAAAGCCTTTGTTAGCAGATCTGCCACCTTCTTGCTTTTATGTGCAGTCAGACTCAGCCCATTTACATGAGTCCTTGTGTAAGTTTGTCGATGGTTCAGTTCCTTACTTTAACTGTTATCCCGCAATTTCGAGCTCCCCCAACACAGTTACAGGGGATAGTAGTGACATTTTCCCTTTTCAGAAGATGGAGTATGGAGTGACCCTTTGAGTTCCTGATACATAATCAGAAGTCATCATAAGCATTTTCATTAACAGACATACCAGACATTTCTACTAAAGTGACATTTTAAAATGCTTATTCAAAATCAAAAGGACCATAATGCATTAAAATAACATGAAATTAAAAGACTATTGCTGTAAACTGATGGGCTTATTTCGCATCATTCTGGCTGCAGAGAAACGCTGCAGTGGCTTAACCAAACTGTGCAGAAAGGGAAAAAAAACCCCACACATAATCAGTCACAATTTAAAAAACGAAAGACACTGATTTTGGACCTTAGTGCTGACAGCGTTTGTACACTTCTAGCCACCAGGCTGATGATTCACAAGGCATTCTGGGAGATTTCTTATAACATTTGGTTTAGAGTGTGTTTCAGGAAAATTGCAGTTTGAAGCGCCATGTACCCCAAGTACTTCACAAATGCACAAAATGAAGGAGTAGGGTTAAGTCAGTGGTGGGCAACTAGTGGCTGGGGGGCCCCATTTGGCCCTCCTGCTCACTCTTTGTGGTCTGCAAGTCAATGTTATATCTCAAGATACTGCAAACATAAAGAAAATGTGATAAAATTGGAAAGTTAAATATGAAAAATAGAAATAACGTAATTATCTTGTATATGTCAGTTTCTTTTCACAAAATTTGAAACAGAATTGGCTGTAATTATTGCCATAAAAATCTTTCATATTTATCATTAAATTTATTTGTTTGAAAAAGCTAGATATGAAGGTAAAATACACTAAAATAACCTATAGAAACTTAAAACTGACCCTCTGTCAGAATTAAACGAATGTGGTGTTCTCAATAATTAAAGTTCCCCAACCTTGGTCTAAGCCAGGGGTGCCCAAACTATGGCCCAGGGGCCAAATGTGTCCCACGGAGCACTCTTGATTGGCCCGCAGCAAATCTTAAATATAAAATGAAATATGACTGACATTAAAACATGAAGGTTTTATTTGACTGGATTGTTCTTCTCAGTTTCAGCACACAGCAGTGCAACCATGCTAATTCTGTAAACAAACATTTTGACAAGAAGAATTTATCTAGTTTTTATTCATTTGTGACTAAACTTAGACAACACTGTAAATGGTAAACATATCGGCAACCAAAATAATGTTATCTTGATTTGTAATACCCTAATTAATGACCTCACTAAAAAGCAGCACCAGTGGTGTTTCAGGTGCATAGCCAGGGGTTGCCCCCTCAAAGTCCCCCTGAAATCTTAAATTGATTGGCTGTTTGCCTTGTCAACCACTAACTAGCCATACAAGCACACTCAGTCACTACTAATATCTTAATCTACATTAGGATGGTTTATAACTTTAATATCCTCATATCCTGCGGTATATAAAAATGGCCCCACCATTCTTATGTATTTCAATTTGTGGCCCTCAATGGAAAAAGTTTGGACACCCCTGGTCTAAGCAGTGGGGGCAAAGGGTGTATAGGGCCTGAGTCTAAAACTGGACTTCTAAAATGATATCATATAAATATGTTAGATTGAAATCATGCTATGTTTCTGTTTTCTAGATTATATGGTTGGCTGGCTGCCTCCTCTGTTTTCAGCCTCTGCATGGTCATCAATAAGTAATCCTCTATTGGCTAAGTGTGTAGTAATGTATTGATGTTTGATCAGGGCAGATATGACAAAGGAAACAAGCTTCATATCATTCCAATGTGGGCCAGAGGTCAGTGCTTCTTTGTGTTTTTGCTGCCTCTGCTCTCAGCGAGCGGCTCGCTGAGGCCGCTGCGGCTCAACAGTGCGGCGCTGGCAGCTCCACACAGATAAGTGAGTACGTACCCCAGGGGGCCAGAGGCAGCCCAGCCCTCAGTGGATGAGAAGTGTCTGTGCTGTCAGCTTTGGTTCCCAGCGTGGCCTCTCCTTCTCGGCCGCTCCTCCAGCCCCCACCCGGCCCCCCGCCCCCTGGCCCTTTGTGTGTGGACCCTGCTCCCTGTGGACTCGCCGCTCTCTGGCCTTTCACATGCGACTGTGTCCAATCACCCCGCTCACCCCCCTCTGAACCCGCAGCCTCTGTCTCCATCTCCAACCAGCTCCTGACCCTGACACACAAACGGCCATCACTAAGATGAAGAAAATGAATCACTTGTATGAAAGATGACAATGGGCTGTGTTATGAGACAAACTTTATCAAAACCTAAAAAGCCTTTGTACTTTCAACAACCAACACGTCATTCATTTACACTAAATGAAGCTTCAATAACATGTCAACTAAGATAACTTTTGGGTTATCTTATTTGAAAAAAAAAAAAAATCATGTTAATAACCTCCACTTACACGACTGCAGTTACACAGGCCAGTAAACCTTAGATTTATGCTTCTTTCACCACAATTAGAGTCAGAAATAAGAAACTTAAAGTCCATTTCAAGAATCTTTCTGCAAAATGATTGACCAGTTTCAGTGCCTATAAAAATAGTTCACCCCCCTTTACAGTGACAGACCTGTTTCAACAGAGGTCCAGCCAGTTGGGGCAAGTAGTCTCACAATTAGTGAAATGGGGATCACCTGAGTTCAGTGAATGTGCCTCAAATGATTGTAGTATAAAGACACCTGGGTCTGCAAGGTCCAGTCACTGGTTAATCAGTATTCATGGTGACCATTACACCATGAAGACAAAAGAACAGTCCACGCAACTCAGAGAAAAGGTTATTCAAGTGTATAAGACAGGGGATGGATACAAAACAATTCCAAAGCACTGAACATCCCCCAGAGTTCAGTTAAATCCATCATCAAGAAATGGAAGGATAATGGCACATGTAAATCTGACTGGATCAGATCATTCTCACAAACTGAGTGACCGTGCAAGGAGACTAGTGAGAGAGACCACCAAGACACCTATGACTACTCTGAAGGCATTACAAGCTTCAGTGAAACTGTTGCCTGGGTTCTTCACCAGTCAAAGCTTTATGGGAGAGTGGCAAAGAGAAAGCCACCGTTGAAGAAAACTCATTCAATCTTGACTAGAGTTTGCCAAAAGTCATGTGGGAGATGCCATAGTCAAGTGGAGGAAAGTTCTTTGGTCTGATGAGACAGAAATGGTACTCGGATGAGACTCTATGTTTGGTGGACATCAAACGCTGCACATGACCACAAACGCACCATCCCCACTGTGAAGTACGGTGGTGCATCATGCATCATGCACAGCATCATGCTGTGGGGATGCTTCTCAGCAGCCGGCCTTGTTAAGGTGGAGGGTAAAAGGAATGCTGCAAAATATACATAAATCCATGAGTAAAATCTTATTCAGTCTGCAAGAGAACTATGGCTTGGGAGAGGATTTACTTTATAGCAAGACAATGACCTGAAGCATACAGCGTAAGCTAAACAGAAATGGTTTAAAGACAACAAGGTAAATGTTCTGGAGAGGCGGAGTCAAAGCTCAGACCCCAATCCAATGAGAATTTGTGACTGGACTTAAAAAGAGCTTTTCACACCCAAATCCCACCCAACCTGACAGAGTTTGAGCAGTTTTGCAAAGAAGAATGAAGTCAAATAGCAGTGTCCAGATGTGCAAGACTGACTGAGACCTATCCACATAGACTCTGTGCTTTGATTGCAGCCAGGGGTGCATCTACCAAACACTGACTTAACGAGGTTGAAGATCAATGCTGTCACTTATTTTACATTACATATTTTTATTCAGTTGACATTACTTTGAAGAAATCTTTTTGTAACTGTGACAGCTTTGACTTTAACTGTTTTTATGTCAAAATAGTCAGAATTGATCGACCATGACTGATTTATAAAATCAGTAAGGGTTGAAACATCCAGAGCGGAGGTTGCTTTTATAGCCACTGTTGGTTTAAAAATGTTAATTTGGAGTGTAAAATGATACTTTTATGGAGCTATTATAAGTGATTAAGTTCAAACTTAAACCCTTAGGAACAATAATTATGATGTTAAATTTAAGAAAGAGTGCCAGTGAGTGACTTGACAGTATGAAGAGAGAACAAGAAAGAAAATCAGCTCTTCATGATGAGAGAAAAGCTTCATAAAAACAATCAGCAAGAAGAAAGACAGCATGTCTGTCCAACCCCTGTGAGAGAAAACAGTCAAGGCATCCGTCCTTCATCAGTCCTGTCCTCTCCTCCTCCTCCATGTTGTTTTCCCTCTCCTCCTGTGTCAGAGCTTTGCTGGTTTGTTAGTTTTGGCCCTGACCGCCCGAAGGCCGTCTCTGGGTTGACCCAACCCTGGGAGGATTGGATCACACCTTCCATAGCAGTCAGCTGTCAGATGCTGAGCTGCACCTGCTGTCTGAAACAGGGTGGGCCCGCCGACGCCGGCGCTGCCTCCACCTCTTACTCCACACGACCAATGCTGGAGCACATAATTACTGCCTCAAAGATGATTAGGCTGTTTACTCACAGCCATACGCACAGCAGATGACTGTTCGCTGCCTCTGCCCCTCCTCTCGCTGATGATGAGGAAATAGCTGCAGCCAACCAACATGCAGACTGTCCAACCAACAGGTCTGATGCCAGAAATGACCCATAGCTATTAGCTGTTCAAACATCTCCCTCCCACAACACTTTATCTCATTCAATAGACCCAGTAAGAGATATTTCAACTACAAGGAACAGCTTATATTAGTGAAAGAAGCAGGAACTGGCTTCAGGACTCTAGACTTTAGAAAATAATGCACAAAATCTGAATAACATCACACCTTGGGTTAGTGAAGCTGTCTTTTGAAGCCAATCTGAGGCAGCTGCCATTTTACAAATGCTGCCACACTAAAACTTTTAGTCAAACCAGACAATAATTAGTTTGTATTCTAACATACATGGTGCATGTGACTTCCAGGCTAAAGTGGACACTTGAAGGACAGCAGTTTTTTGCATGTCTGCACTGGCTTCATATAAATAAGTCACACATATCCCTTGGGTGCTTGAAGGCATAAAGCTGCAATAAAGGTCTGCAACAGGAAGCTCATGTTACGTACCAAGAAACAGAAATACAAAATTTAAACTACATTTCAAAGAAGAAATATATGTTGTGTTTTTGTATATCTCTGTTTCTTGGTACCTAATTAGAAAATGATGGACCTAAGCTGTGCTGGGTCACGTTTTTGTCCTCTATTTAGCTTGATAACTCACAGATACACCTGTAGGTCTAAAAAAGAGCATGTTGGCTTAGGACGTCACTTTGTCGCTAAATAAATCCTTCAACTACAGCGTGTGGTTTGGTGCAGGGTATATATTAGTATATGATGTATACCCACTTACGCAACAAGGAATTTGGCTGTGGTTAGCTTTGCTCTCAATATTGTATTTAATTAAAATAATAATAAATAATAATTAAATCAAGATTTAAATATGTTTAAGCTCTTGTTAGGTATGTTTTTCCTGAATATACTTGTGTGAATCGATAGTATGGTTAGATGTAAAAAGAGTGCAAGAATGCTGACTAGACATAACCAGAAGTATAAAAAATAATACACAATGTAATTTTGATTTTTTGGCCAAAAAAAGTAAAAAAAAAAAAAAAAAAGAAAGAAAAACATTTTTAATGTCAAAGTTAAAACAGTTTGTAAGGCCCACTCACTGGTTAATCAATATTCATGGCCACTATTACACCATGAATACAAAAGAACACTCCAAGCAATTTAGAGAAAAGGTTATTGTAAAATATAAGACAGGGGATGAAAAATAAAACATTTCTGAACAACCCTCAGAGTTCAGTTTAATACATCATCAAGAAATTCAAGGAATATGATGCACGTGTAAACTGTCTGGATCAGGCCGTCCTCAAAATATTGTGTGACCGTGAAGAAGGAGGCTAGTGAGAGAGGCCACCAAGACACCTATGATTACTCTGAAGGAGTTACAAGCTTCAAGGGCTGAACTGTTACCCTGGTTCTTCACCAGTCAAAGCTTTTTAGGAGAGTGGCAAAGAGAAAGCTACTGTTGAAGAAAACTTAGATTAAATCTGGTATAGAGGTCACCATGTGGGAGACTCCATGGGCGGGGGGGGGGGGGGGGGGTGTTCTTTGGTCTGATGAGATCACAATGTTTTTTTTTTTTTTTTTTTGCCATCAAACACTGCACATCACCACAAGCACACCATCTCCAATGTGGGCAAGGTGGTGGCAGCATCATGCTGTGGGGATGCTTCTCGGCAGCGAAATGAATGTGGCAAAATATGGGAAAATCTCAGGCTTGGGAGAAGATCTATTTTCCAACAGGACAAAGACTCGAAGCATACAGCTAAAGCTACACAGAAATGGTTTAAAAACAACAAAATGAATGTCCCGGAGTGGCCCGGTTAAAGCAAAGACCTCAGTCCAATAGAGAATATGTGGCTGGACTTGAAAAGGGCTGTTCATGCCAGATCCTGATTGAGACCTATCTACATAGACTCAGTGTTGTGATGGCAGTCACTTATTTCACATTATTTTTATTTAATTGACATTACTTTGTAGAAATCTGTCTTCACTTTGAAACTAAATATGTTGTATTTTTTTGTATTATTTTGGCCATAAAGCCATTTCATATTGACCATGATTGATTTATAACATCAATAAAAGGGTAAAACATCAGAGGGGTTGAACACTTTTTATAGAAACTGTATAATTGCATGTTTCACTAATTTCGCGATATATCAACATAACTTGTAGCTTTTATGTATCTCGTTGCACTGAATATATCTGTGTAATTTATTTCTAACTGCAAAATTATCTAAACAAATCAGCCTACTTACTCCTGAAAAAAGGGGCAACCCAATTCTAGATGATTGGGTGCATACATGTTGTCAGATATTACAATATGAATATAACAACCAAAAATCTTGTTGGGTTATTCCTTGATAAACCAACTGTGTAGGCTAATTAAATTAGCCTGAAATGTTCAGGTGCATCTACTTTTACCTTACCATCCTGCTTCGCCTCTCAGGTGAGTCTGCGCAGAAGAGGAAGGAGGAAGTTTTTTTTCTTCTTCTCTCGTTCGATTGTAAAAGTTGTTAATGCACAGTCTATATGGGTAACACCCCCCTCTCTCTGCCTCACTCCCTCCCCTCTCCAGGAGCCGTATTGAGCTGTGGGGCTGGGACATTCCTGGTTTGACGACCAGCTCCGCCGCTGCCATGATTTGCTGAGCAACTCGACACTGGCTTCAAAGATGCGTGTGTGGAGGAGGCAGCGTTCAGAAACGGACAGACACAAGTTACAATAACAGGTTACACAGTGAGCTCACCGAGCCGGGACGTTACGCTTTGAGACGAACACGAGGACCGAAAACTTCCGAGGACAAAACTCTTCACCACCTCCACTCCGAGTTCAGAGCAGGACCAGGGGGAGTTGTCGCACCTTGGCCCCGAAGTCTGCGCCGCTGCTCGGGTCTGAAAACTCTCTTTCCCCCGCTGAGTTCATGTTCCTCCCGTCGTGTCGCACTTTGAGCCCGGCTCTAATGGAGGGCCCCGTACGGATTTGCCTCCAGAAGAATGTGTTTGGCTGCTGATTCTCCCGACGGCTCGCAGCTTTTGCCCTCCTGTAAGAGAGGTAAGGAGGGACGGAGGGGAGGCAGAGGGGAGTCCCGGCTGGCAGGCTGGCTGACGGGGAGCGGGTTTGGGGAGGCTTCGGGTTGAAGCCTCGGTTTGAAGCTGGGCTTCTCCGGGAATAAGTGGAGGAAAAAGTGGTGTTCAGAGTAGCAGAGAGCTCCACGTTGTCAGTTTGTTGAGTTTCTCAAACATTTTTAACTTTGTAGTGTGGGGAAAGAGGAGAGCAGCGGCACGGAGGAGCAGGCTGCTAGACGGGGGCGCCCGTGTTCATAAGTTCAGAGAAAGAGAGGATATTCATGAATTAACTGTCTACATTAAAGCCTGTGGAGGTGCCTGAATATCTGAGGTAAATTACACAAATTTTTAAATATGGCGCCTTCTCCTTTACACCAGCGTTACCCTAACAATGACAATATGAGTCATTAATAGAGTAATGCGTGAAATTATGACTTATTTTGCTTTAGTGTTGACTTTGTTGACTTCTAGCTTATTTTGTATCTTCGATTATATTTGCAGAGAGTAAAGGACAATCATCTGGTTACACTAGAATAATTTAATGTCTAAAACCACTTGTATTCTGCTCAAAATTACCCAAATAGTCTCGTATCATTTGGCATTTCTGTGCTATCTCTCCGCGTCCTGCCACAGCTTAGCTCTGTTGTGTTTTAGGTGAAGGAGACACAAGAAAAGGTGTAAATATTTATTTGGTAAACACTTCTGGAAGGCAGCGGCTCTCCTCTGAACATGCCAGTTAAAAGCAGATGGCCTGCTTTTCTGCTCTAAAAGATGAAAGAACATTTTTAGAAATGGCAAATATGTCCCCTCCTTTGACACACCGCTGTCACAGTCATAAAAGGTGAAAATGGTCTGAACCATTACTTTGTTTTTATTATGGGGCCAACTTTCTGCCACAGTTACCACTGTACAGAAACATGGAGGCTTAAACTAATATTTGAAAATGTGCTTTTTCTTCCTCTCTCTTTCCAACGACAGAAAGCTTTTATTGTTGTAGATAAATCTCCTCAGGGTGTCATAAAGTTAGTTTGGTAATTCATGTTAGCTCTTAGATTTGGCAAGTGCACAAAGCATACAAAAGCAACTTGTTGCTGGTTTAACTGAAGGCATCTGTGCTGAGAAGAAATGTGATTTTAACTGATCGGAAATTTGATTTTAGGTGCATAAATATGACAACACAAGAGGCCAGGGACTGTCTGTAACATCTGTGTGGAAAAAGAAGGATATGGATGTGGAAACAGAGTCTGATCAAGATCTTTAGGCTGCTTTTGTTCTTTGAAAGAGCTCACATTTTTGTGTGTCACTCCTGTGCATATGGAACATGAAAATAGAAAGGACAAATGCTCTATATTTGTCTAGAAAAGTCCTAAATAACACACTTGAGTTTGAAAGTGCTTATCTCACTCAGGTCTTTCCGTGTTGTGATCTACACCGCTGCACATCAGGAACTTTGAGGATGATGGTTCGAAATGTAGAAGTTTTCAAGTCCTAGGTGTGTTTCAAACAAAAAAAAGCTTTTTTGGGGGGGGGGCTAAATGACTATTTTATTATTAATTTAGTTGATTTAATTGGGTCCCAAGGTGTGAAATATTTTATTTCTCTCATTTTCATTGAGCCATATTGACAGTACTTGTACATTTTTATTTTGAAAGTACTTGTACAGGAAATAATTAAGAGTATTGAGCATAATAAAAGCATCAGCTATCATACAGATCAGAATAAATACACGTCAGAGGTTGTCATGATAGCAGATCTTCACTACACAAACACAGATAAATGTAAAAGTTTAAACAATAAGGGCTAGCAATCAAATCTATCCTAAACCATGATCATGGATAATAAAATATGATGACTCCCTTAAGCATGCACATCTAACTTAGCTGTAAGAATTTGTGTCAGTCAGACAATATTTATGTTCATGTGCATGAACAAATCTGCACATACATGCTCATAACCCACTGCCAACCCCTCGTTTGCCTCCCTGGTGAGTGACCATAAACCACCACCCCTCCCCAATATTTTTATTTCTCTGTTAAGTACACCATACTCTCTTAACATGCAGGTTGAAAATGCCCATGCTATAAGTGTAAATAGAAGAGTCTGTCTGAGTTTTTCAGGGGCACAACCTTAAAGACTCCTGGGTTAAAAGTGCTATTAATAACGCCGCTGTAGAGTCGAGTTCCTTGTGTAATTTCCTCTGTCTCCTCTTCACCCCTATCATCAGAGCCTCACGGCGACTTTTGTTACATACGGGTAACCCTCACAAAACTGAACACTTAAAAGTTATGGAGAACAAAGTCCCGAATCCCTCTCCAATGCATGACATCCAGTCAGTGGGACACACATGGCTGCTCGCAGATAAAACACTTTCAAGTTCAAACAGTGGCTGGTGCATTGTTGTGTCGGTGGGGGACAAGAAGACACTTCCGATGCCTTTCAGATCCTTTCAGTGCTCTTTAATATCGCCTGAGCTTTTGACACTGGGAGAGAGAGATTTGCTCTTTGTGTTGGTGCTCGGACACTGACGCGTTCACTTAGGAGCAGAAATCCTCCTTCAGGTAGTCAAGCTGATGCTTTTTAGGAGGCTTTTTTGTGGGATAGTTTGATATTCTTCATTTTTAATGACTTTGTTTTAACCTGCCATGATTTGTGTTAATGTACATTTCTTTGAGGACCTTCCCCCCAGCTTTGACATTTAGTGCACTGTGCAGTGTCTTCCTTTTGGTGCTTTAAATCCTTAAAAATGGCGTCATTTCATTATATTTCACAGAAAATAAAAATGTTACTCCTTAGAGCATTAAATAGATGATAAAACCCAGGCTACAGAACTGTTAGGAGTATTTTTAGTGACTGAGTTGTTATTGTAGCGTGGGTAACTATGCGATTAGATCAGACAACGACAGAGCCTCAGAGTCATTTAGTTTCTTCTCACAGCCTCTTTCTGGGTCTTGTAGGGAAATTAATAAACCATTAGTGGCCGGGCTCTTATCAGACGGACCCGAACAAAGCACAAGTATGCCATTAAGAGAGCAGGAATAATGTTTGAGCCATTAGTGAGCAGGCTAATGATAAACACATGTTGCTGTAGGAGAACTATGTTAAGTGGGCAATTTGAATGTAAGCATGTGTAATGATAGCAGCCCTGCTTTCATAATGGCTCTCCTGATTTTTCTGATGCAGAATTACAATCTCAGAACCAGGGTCGCTGCAACAATGGTGAGTGAATGCTGAATAGCAGCAGATGAGGGAACACTGGGGTTTCCATGGTTATGATGAGGTCTGACTGAAGGTATGACCATTGCATCATTACACAGAGACTAATGACACACTATGCGATGTTTGTCTGTTACTAATAGGGATGCACAATGTTGTCAGTGTCATATCATTATTGGCAGATATTTGTATAAAAAGGCAATAATAAGAAATGACAGATATGGACATTTCTGGAGATATTTTGGCTGTGAATATCAGCATCTGTTGACTGTAAATATTGGCCATATGCACAAGTTAGTGGAGTTTCAGACTGGACCAAAAGATGTCATTTGAAGTCTTTTTCTTTGCGTATCTTCATTCTTTAAACCTTAAAGCATGGTTGAAGGACTGAAAGGCTAATTTAGATATCTGTTGGATAATCAGTTAGGGATGCAGGTTAAAGCAGACTTTAAAGTGTGAGGAATGTTGATGAATACATACATTCAGCTGATGGTGGTCTGTTGGTCCAGTCCAAAACTCCACCAACTTATTTGTCCATACAGCCAATATTTACAACTGATAAAGGCAGATTTTATAGCCATAATATCAGGTGTAAATATTTGCAGAAATGTTCATATCTGCTGATACAGATGATTCACTTTTGAAGCTAATACCTGCAAGTCTTGATATCATGCTGGTCATTCCGTGCATCCATAGTATGCTACTTTTGTCTGTTACTAATAGAGATGTACGATATTATAGGCGTGATATCAGGAGTGGCAAATATATCATAAGAAGTTAATAATCAGTATAAGCAGTTATTTAAATTTCTGGCAATATTTGCAACCAATACATTATATATATTCAACAGCCTATTTTGGCTGTAAATATTGCCATATGTCTGATTAGGTTTTTAAGATTTTGATAAGATTATGATAATATACACTTTATTGTCCCCCTGGGGAAATTTGTCATAGACTCCAAGTCCTGCACGCATTCAGCTGCCATCAAAATACTACTTCTACTACCAATACTAATACTACTACTACTAATAATACTAGTGATAATTTAGAACAATAAGCACAACAGTCCACCTTAATTCATAAAATCCAAAAGTACATGGATTAGTTCGTACCAATAAAGAAGCACGTACCAATGAGGACCAACAGCCCACATATATTCCACATACCGGTATTGCACAAGATAGGATAGAAATGTATATTTTTTTTAAAAACTGTAATGTCAAGTCACAATGAGGAAAAATTAATCCAATTAAAATATTAGTTGCAAACTTCTGCGAAAATTTTCATTTCTTCTGATTCTGATAATGATATGCATCCTT
This sequence comes from Cheilinus undulatus, assembly GCF_018320785.1. NCBI lineage: Eukaryota > Metazoa > Chordata > Actinopteri > Labriformes > Labridae > Cheilinus > Cheilinus undulatus. The sequence continues at coordinate 45,784,506 of NC_054866.1, read as the reverse complement.
ACCTGAAACCTGTGTTAATTGTGTCGACTTAAACTATGACTAAAAATGTTTGTCGACAGCCTCCATGACAAAAACTAGACTAAGGCTAACAAAAATAGATTTTTGATGACTAAAACTGACAAAAAGTGAGTTTAGTTTTCATCAGGATGACTAAAACTAGGCTAAAATGTAATATAGTCTTTGTCAGACATTCAAAATCTGTGATATTTCTCCACTGTGGGTAAATCTGACAAAAAACGATGCATCTATAACTCTTCTGCATCTCAGCAGTAGAAAGCAGGAACTTCAGGTGTGGCAGGGTGTGTAGAACTCACTCCCATGATTTGGTACCAGATTTAGGCAAGAGAATAAATGCCTGGACTAAAAGTAAAGACAAAAATGTGAGGACTTTTTTATGGACTAAAACTAGACTAAAATGTTTTTGCCTTTTCATCGACTTAAACTAGACTTATACTAAAAAGGGTAGAAATGACTAAAATGTGACTAAAACTAAACAATATTTCATGTAAAGATTAAAATTAAAAATGGCTGCCAAAATTAACACTGACTGAAATCAATGTAGAAATGTAGTTAAGACAAAAAAAAATAGCCCTTTTAAACAAACTTTAAAGTTTCAGGAATGATGAATAAAGACAAATAGGCTACTTCAGCTAACTTAGATCTGTTTGTACTGGCTTGAATTTAATAAATGTAAATGCAAATATGGCAATATTTAGAGCCAAAATAGGCTGCTAAACATATCAAATGTGTTGGTTGCAAATATTGCCATAAATCTGAATAAATGCTGGCTCTGATTATTATCTGAATGTTGGCTTTACAAACAAATATATAGAAGGGAGTGTCTCCATGTTTGATTTGGGCACCTTCCACATTATGATGATTTGTAGGGCGTACAGTTTGGCAGCAAACCTCAACATTGCTCCCAAAAGTAAAGTGAAAACTTAAATCAAAATGTCATGAGGTTGTTTCTTTATTTTAATTCCATAATCTTTTATTTTATTTCTCATAAGGATCCACCTTTGGCTCAGAAAATGCAAAATAACCTAAATTTGGGCTGTCACCTTGTTTGTCATAGTAATCATAATATTTTGACAGTCAAAATTAAGTCTTGCTCATTTTCTAAATCTCTGCTGGCTAATCCATTTCAGCTTCTTAGTTTAATAAAGTAGAATTTAGTGACTGTTGTTTGGGTGACGTTTGACCCCCCTGAGCATCCATTCCCAAGCTAAAACCTGGTGTGTTTTGAACTCCTGACACACAGCACTCCTCTTTCTCTCATTGCTCAGGGATTGAGTCATACTGCAGCGTTTTTATTCTGCCCTTAACTCCGCGAGCTTCAGCTTCCATTTGTCAAGGACGGAGCCGGAGCTCAGGCCTCATTAGACGGACAGAAGGGAGGTTTGGGCGGCATGCCAAAGAGCCCCCATGTTCAAGGAGCCCGGGGGTGCTGATTGACAACACCCAGCAGCCATGAGCAGGGGGTCGATGGGAAAGATGGGCAAGTCAGAGACAGAGTTTGAGTTCTTGTGACTGCTGGGTTGGTGAGTACACCCTGCAGCTGCAGCGCTAACACAAAAAAGCGTTCACTTTCCACCCTCGGTTTCCCTCCCTGAATTTATTTAAAGGGAAAGCTGTGAGCGGAGTGGGATAAATTGAAGCCATGTTGAAGTAGCCATGAAGGCAGTAGCTGAAGGTGTCACTTGTGTTTATGTGTAGCTGTCGTTAGCAGCACTTCTTATCTGCTCTGAGCTCACACTGTCATTATTTTAACTACACAACCCATGTGCTTCCCACTGGGACCCCCTCTCTCCCTCCCCGTTTCTTCCATGTCCCCCCTCCTCTGACAGATGATCCAAACAGCCCGGCGCTGACTCGCTTTACTATGCAAGCATGTTACTCCAGCAGGTTACAGATAGGCTGCATGCTTCGTCCGCTACACCTCCTCGCAAATGTCAAAGGTGGGCCGAGTGGAGCCTGATGTGTTCGGCAGCTTTCAACAGATGGTCGGATTGAGTTTCTAAAAATTCAGAACCTTGAAGGACCTGAAACTGGATAATGACTTTCGAGAGATTTAAGAAATGAAATGAGAAACATCAGGGCGTAATTGTTAAGACAAACAAACAGTTTTTGGAGCAGCAGAAACAGATGTTCAGCCAGCCACCGAAATGCAGCGAGACCAAACTGTACAGGCGGGAGATATGCAGGGCGAGGAGGTCTGCTTCTTCTCTGGAGCCAGTTTGTTTTCTGCTAATGTAATGGAAATACAGCCTTCGACTAAATATATATGTCTGTGTTCTCAATATGATAAGGGAATGTAAACCGATACCACACACGACGCTTTAAGGAGAAACACGCTGTCAGCGAGGGTACACTTAGTAAGAATAGTCACACAGCAGATTGTTAGGGCCATTTTTGTGACGCAGGGACACTTTGATAAGGACTGTGATTTTTTTTTTTTTTTTTTTTTTACTGCTGGAAAGAGTGACGTCCTGCAGCCTCAGGTCAAATTAAATGGAACAGGGCTGGTCAGAGTGGGTGCCTCGGCCCCCAGGTGGGCCCCGGAGGTCCTGCAGAAGGGCTGTGAGAGGTTATAAATAGTGCTGCATTATTTATCAATAAGGTGTGATTGCTATTACAGTACAATACAGGCTTCAGTGACAACAGAATGACATTGATTAAGTCAGAGTGTTAATACAGGAGAAGCTGGGGTGGAGGAGGGTTGCAAAAGACTGCAGAGAGGGCAAGCAAAGCATGGCAAGACTAGAACAGTTTAAATATGGCATTATAAGTGTGATTAGCCAATAGCATGCTTAGAGCAAATCAGCTGGCCACCAGCTAGTTAGGGCTTGCATAAGATCAGCTTATGTGATTATGCACAGCAGTGTGAGTTGTTACTGTGGACACAAAGCATCGTCTCCTTCAGTTGAAGAGGTGTGGACTGACAGGCTTTCAGAATGCTGCAGAGCAACCCGTCACAAGTGGCAGAGAATTCAAACTAGTGTTGTTGCGAATCTTTGATCTGAACTGAGCTCAACATTACTAGGAAACAGTTGGCAGTAGGGCTGCTCGATTATGGCAAAAATCATAATCATGAGAACATTGAATGGTATTGAGATCACAATTTTAAAACACAGTCACTTGTTGATTTTACAACATCTGGAACACATGCACTTTACTCAAGAGAGAACATGATTTGCAATTAGATTTTTTTTTGTCTTTTCTAGCTGTCATTAGTTTGCACTTCTTGCCTCTATTTTAAATTTGGCAGTGTGGCTATTCTGGGATGCCCCTGCTCTTCCATAAGCCTATGGGGAAAGCCTGAGGCTTGGAGAGAGGCAACAAAAACCCAGAGCAAAGATGACAACAGAATGACATTGATAAAGTCAGAAGCAGAATAAAGGAGGAGCTGGGGTGGAGGAGGGTTTCAAAATGTTTCTTGCAGAGGTAGCAGCAAAGAGAAGCAGGCTAGAGAAGCTTTAAAGAAGCAGCATGAATGCAATTAGCCTATTGCATGCTTACAAATTAATCAGCTTGGCTGTCAGCTGGTGAAGGATTTTGCTAAATTGGCTGATCTCAATTATATGGCAGGACTAGAGACTCAATGGCCCGCCTGAACTAAAGCTATATGCTCAATTTAGCAAACGTAGACACTCTTACTGCTTGAAAGAAAATATGAAAATAAAAAGTGTGAAAAAAGACAAATATATCAAAATAAATATATTTAATAGCAAAAAATCTACATTTGGAAATCATCAAGCATGGACAGCACATGTTCCTGCCCCTCCTGTGCCTAAAAGGAAAGCCTGAGGCAGGGAGAGACGCTGCAAACACCCAGAGCAGAGATGATAACAGAATGACATTGATAAAGTCACAAGTAGTTAATCGGTAAAACAGTTAAAATCATTTATCAAATTAGCCAGTGTGGGATTTTCTAGTCGGTTAATCTAGTTACTTATCATTTTTATCATTTTTTATAAACACAGGCTTGAAATCCCTGTCTGGCACTTTACCGGATGTAAATATGAGCTTAGCGATTACTGTGTAGTAGGAAGACCACGGTACGACAGTTCTCCAAAGTACTAAATGGAAATAAAGTGGTATGTAGGCTGCCAAGGGTTGAACTCGCGTAGAACTACTCGCCCGATGTGAAAAGAGGCCAAATATCAAAGCATGATATTAATCTGCAAAGAGGAACGTGGGTGGGTGACACTAGCTTTTAATGTTAGCCACACTGTCGAGAGTATATCAGGCTAACATCACACCTGCTGACACAATGACCATCTGAGGAATTTGACTGTTTTCTAGGGGCTTTCTCCTCTTAAGACTAGTCAGTTAAACGAAATGTAAATGAGCTTTTAGCCGAATAGGGAAATGGACGCTTAGGGACATCCTTGGTCAGAAGCAGAAAAAAGGAGGAGCTTGGGTGGAGGAGGGTTTTAAAAAGTGGCTTGCAGATGCTCAATTTATCAAAGTTAGACACTCTTAACACTTTGAAAGCAAGCATGAAGTTAAAATAAGTGAAAAAAGCTAAATGTATCAAAATAATTATATTTAATAGCAATAAATCTACACAAAGTATAATTTTATGGCCAAACTAACAGGGAACGGTGCAACTTTAACCACACGACAAATCTTATGGACAAAACCCCATATGATACAGTGATTGTTTCATCAAGATTATCTTGTTTTGATGATCATGGGAAGCTAAAATCATGATTGGAATTGAAGCATGATTAACTGCCCAGCACGTGTTGGTGGAGCCACAAAGTACATTTAAAAGGATCACAGAAAATATAGGCGACTTTGCAGATGCCTTATCAAAACAAAATAAATAATGGTTGCTTGTTAATTGTGTCTCACTTGACTCCTTGAATGCTTTAGTTAGGCGAATAACTCTGAAAGTTAAGCATTTGTGTTGAAATTCTCCATTTATGACATAAAAAATAGAAGGTTTGGAAAGTGGGCCCTAGAAGATTTTTGGGATCCTATAGGAGCTGCAGTATGTGTAAGTTTAGAAAAGACTTTATAGAAAAACCTAAAAGACTATGACAGACTGCAGAATACTTTGTAGGTAGTGAAGCATTTAAAGGAACGTGCAGGCCCTCTTTTGCCTGACGTTTCAAAGTTCTCTACTTCCTGTAGATGCATTTTATTATGAGCTCATAATCATTGAAGGGAGTGTTTTTGGCTCCCGCAGCAATATGTGCCTTTTACATTACCCAGAACACCACATGCATGAGAGAGAACATAAAGTTCCCCAAGAGGCTTCGACGTGGCATTTTACACAATACTCTCCCCTGGCCAAAAACAACAATTTTTCTCATAATTTTCTAGCAAATCCACGATGAGAGCCATTGTTCCACAGCCTGTCTGCTGTAGTTTTCTAATGATTCCTCAGCCCTGGGGAAGATTTCAGGGAGTGACCTTCTGTACCGAACCCTTGCTGACAGCTCTCACAGCAGAACATTCGCAGAGAGTTTTTTTTCCTTTTTGCATCCTCAGCATCTTCCTGTTTGCGAGATTCATTTCTTTTTCCCTTCCTGAAGCCGACCCTACTAAATATGCCTGACTGAGTGTGTCGCCTCAGCAAAGGCCCAGAGAGTTTCAGTTTGAAACTGTGAGCGACCGCAGCTTTCTATTTCAAATGTTGAACCAATAAGTCACATCTGACATGGGTTTTCTGCGAACCAGAATGTGTATGCTGTTGAAAAGCCAGCACAGGGATCAGCAAGACTATATTAAGGCAAAACTAGTGGCTGGCACTCCCCTCTGGCTGACAAACAGGCTACTTGTTTGAAGGGCTGTTTTCCTCCCAGATCAGAGTGTGAGGCTGTGCGGGTACTGCTGCTGGGCCTGTGGTTGCGGCTGCCATTTTGGGCCTTCTGTAGGGAGGAATGGAGCCCGTCATTTCTAAAAGATATTCAGAGGAATGTGAGGCGGAGGAATGAAACATATGGTTGCTCCTTTGTTGCAGTGGCATGCATTTCCACTTTGTAATGGATGCAAACACATCCCTGACTTTAATCAAGCTGCATAAATCACTGTCACGTCTTTGTGGGGCTTTTTGCACAGTAGCAAACACAAACAAACCTACACTAAGAATGCAGCCAGCATGCTTTCTGTACGTTATGCTCTCGTCAAGAGGTTGTGTTTTTTTTGGCGCCATCAGCCTACTACGTCATGTGCCAAAAGCTTTTCTCACCTCAACCAGCGCAGCGAGCGAGCAGCCTGGACCCGGAATATGCTGGAAGACTTGACCACGAGCCAGAAGTGGAAACTCACATGTTGAGCTTGTTGATGTATCACCACCGAGTTTGTTTTGCGATCACTCGATCGCCGCACAACAAGCGTGGAGTGTTACAAGGCGAGACGCATAAACATTTAGACAAACTAAATAAAGCTTTTACGCACTCTGTTTGGGACTGTGTATTTATCTTTGGGTCCTCAAACTTGTTCGCACAAGGAGGCCGGTTTGTTTGTTTGGGTTTCTGCGAGAGATTTGTGGAATCGGTGAAGAAGACTAATTATATTTTAAGCGTTTTACATGTGTTTGTTTTTGTTCTGCTGCCTGGCTGTGGAAGCAAAGCTCTCCGTCTTGTAAATCCACCCCCCTGGTAATACACCGCCATCGCTCCATTATGCGCCCATTTATCATCATGAGAAATGAAAATACTCTGTGTACTTTCTTTCTCACGCCTCTCAAATGACAAACAAAGACAATGGCCAAAAAGTCTCAAAGTTGAACCTTTTTGGATGGTTTTGACTGTTCTTGTCAGCTTCTATTGGGACACCCTGTCCTTCTGTTTTTGTTAAACATTACTTTATTTAATGTATGTTTAAATTTGAGAGTACTTTTGGTTGTCAGCCAGCAACCTATCAGAGAGATACTGAACAGAAACTGTTGTCTGCGTCTTTGCCTCTTGTTGCTGTAGAGACGCAGGCGGTGATGGAATCCAGGAGAGCTGGGGAGGGATGAGGGGCTGCAGTGGGGGGGGGCAGCTGAATCAGATCTCTGCGTGCCCAAAGTTCACAGCCCACACAGCAGCATTTAAAACCACTGATCACTGACTCCCTCAGAGAAAGAGAATGTTTATCAAGACATGTGGCAAACATAACTTTTCTCCTCTGCTGCATCGACCTGTTTCCCCATCATCCCTCTAATCAGCGCTGATATTTGGGAGTATGAATCTAGTGCTGGCCGACTGACAGAGTTTCAGTTTCCGTTACACATTTGGCTTCCTACAAGATAAAACCATCATGTGAGTTTGATGGTTACAACACAGCATGTGCTCTGATCCTCCCAGCAAAGTGGCTCTCACTTCAATTTAAGTGAGGAGCAGAGGGAGCCATGGTACATACTCTGATAAGTTTGAGAAGTGAAAGGCCTAACATCCATTAATTATCAACATTTAGCAAGGAAAAACTTACTTTTAACAGTCAGAAACCTCAGGCAGAATGACAGTCAGCAAAAAAGCCATCTGTAAAAACTTTGTTGGGTAGAGAGGGGCGGATGCAGAAAGACAGAGAGAAGAGGGAGATGCAGAAGGAGAAAACAAGGGAGAGGCAGAAAGAGGAAGAGGCTAAAGAATGAGAGGGAGATGCAGAAAATGAAAGAGGGAGACTGAAAGAGAAAGAGGTATATGCAAAAGAGAGTAGAGGGAGGTGCTGAAAGGGAATGATGGAGATGCAGTAGGGTAAAGAGGGAAATGCGGAAAGAGAGGAGAGGGAGATGCAGGAAGTGAAAGAGGGGGATTTTGAAAGAGAAAGGTAGATGCAAAAGAGTGAAGAGGGGCATAGAGAAAGAGAAGAGAGCCAATTGCAGAAAGATAGAGGAAGGAGATGCAGATTGAGAAGAAGGGAGATGCAGAAACAGAGAAGATGGAGATGCAGAAAGAGAAAGAGGGAGATGTAGAAAGATTAAGAGGCAGCTGCAGAGAGAAAACTAGGAAGAGGCAGGAGAGAGAAGATGGAGATGCAGGGAGAGAAAAATGGAGATGCTGGAGGAAAGAAGAGGAAGATACAGAAAGACTGAAGAGGATGATGCAGAAAGAGGGAAATACAGAAAGATTAATAAGGAGATGCAGGGAGAAATCAAAGGAGATGCAAGAGAAGAGAAGATGGAAATGCAGGAAGAGAGAAGAGAGAGATGCAACAAATGAAAGAGGGAGATTGCGAAAAAGGAAAAGGGAGATGCAAAAGAGAGAAGAGGGAAAAGCAGAAGAGAAAGGGACGTGTAGAAAGAGAGAAGAGTGAGATGTGCAAGAGAAAGACTGGAATACTGAAGGAGTGAAGAGGCAGGTTCATGAAGGGAGATAATGGAAGAGAATCTTGGGAGAATCAAGAGGAGAGAATAGAGAGATGAAGAAAGAAAAGAGAAGCAGAATGCAATAACAACAATAAGATAGACTAATTTCTGTCATGGCCTTAAACCCATCTTAAACTTGTTTTTATTAGGCTATATGGTGATTATTTAACGATGTGAAATTCCTGCATAAAAGCTCATATTATAAAGTCAGTGACTAACTTTGTGTGATCCGATATCTACTGAATAACAATAATCATAATAACTATTTCACTATAACTGAGCAGCCCTGTGTGAATCTGAGGCCTCCTCTGCCTCAGTGCCACGGCTGCACAATCCTATCTCCCCTCTTGGCTGGCATGATGAATCAGACTCTTGGCACATGCTGGAGATCAGTGTTATAACACACCCTGAGGGCAAGACAGCCCTCTTGTGCATTCCTCCTTTCCATCAGAATTACCTTTAACGTCTGAGCAGACGTTCCCCTGTGGGCTGAAAGGCCTGTGAAATCAGCCGGAAGGGCCCAGAGAGCTCCGACAATGGGGAAGGGTTGTTAGTTACATGCGCTTTGCAAAAGGTCTGGAGGTGGCCTTGTATGGTGCCGATACCCGGGGATCTGTTTCCAGTGTCCGAGGCCGCTATTGAGTTTCGCCCCTGTGGTTAATCCCGCTGTTCAGGACCTTGGGAAACAGCCGTACCTCCCTAGCCTCCTGTCCCTCCCCTCCACAGATTCCCAGGAAAACAAGACATTGCAGAACAATCTCCAATTAAGATGGCTCTTACATACTGTACCATTCAGTCCCCACTCTGTCTCAGTCTTTTACCTCCCCCCTCACAGCTCTCTGTTTGTGTCCTCGGCCAACCAGCCCGGGGGCAGAATTAGCGCTGTCTCCCAGGTCCCGGCCCTGGCACTTTGGGAGGGTCGGGCTCTGGTGAAGGGAGATATTGGGGAGGAGGGAGTAAGAGGAGGGGGGGATGTGTGTCCTTGGTAAACAGGGCTTTGTGGGATGTGACTGTCTGATCCCCAGGGACCTCTCCTTTCATTCCTCCTCACGTCTGATCCCACAGCACGGCCGTGTCGTCAGGGCTGTGGCGTCGCTGGGTTCTGGGACCTGCTTGGCCCCACCGTCACCCTGCACCTCCCGGATTGCTCACGCTCTGTCCTCCTGCTGACACACACTCAGAGAGACGGCAGTGTGGGAGAAGCAGACTGTCCTTGGAAATGTACCTCGTTCATCACAGCAGTCACTCTTACTTTAAATGATTTATCCAGGAGTCGGGCATTAACTTTCTGCAGCGCTTTCGTTCAGTCATTTAATTATCGATCCAATCAACCTCTAGAATGTGATTCTGTCCTTACCTCTCATTAGGGCTGGACGATATGAACCAAAAGTAATTCCTCAATACTCTTTTTTTCTGTAAAGCAGTAACAAATGGCTGTCACAGTATCAGAACCATGACCTTTGACATGATGCTAAAAGGTATATAATTTTTTTTCAGGTCTGATGCTGATAATTATTATTACATTATTACAAATAAGGAACTAAACAATTTATCTCTATCTCTGTCAGCAGGAGAAACAGAACAGAGCGGCACAAATGAGTTGATAATATTAAGAAAATTGGGTTGAAGTGGAAAGAAAGCCTTGCTCCTTACTAGCTCCACTAACTTTCCCAAATGCTGCCAACATATTGTACAATTTAGACAGTGAGAAGGAATATACCTGCAGTTTTTGCCAATTAAAAACACCCAATGTTGGTTGTCTTGGACTTAGATATGGTATCAAACGCGTCTCAATGCCTGAAAATTGAATAATTAAAATCCCAATATATTACTGCTATGATATTTGTACTGGCAGATAATAGCTTAAAAGTCAATGAACCATATTGGCATAAATGAACATTTCCTGACATTTACAGCTTTTAAATTTATCAGCCATGCATATTGGCACAATGTACATATAATATTGTATAGTTTTGAGTAGAATCAAAAGACTATGACTGCACCTGCTGTAGTTTTCTTCATTATTATCCACATTTTTGTTATTTTTCTCTCATTTTGTAACTTTAATTCCTTAAAAAAAGGCAAACAAAGCACACTCTCCACAGTACTGTTTGTAGTTCTCATTAAGGCAAGTGAAGCTTGGTTTTACAGTCTAAAGAAAATATATTTTCAATACAATCTACATGTACTACAAAGAAATTATTCATTTTCCATTACTGAATGTCTTTTTGAAAAAGAATTCAGTCATGATTATAGTGGAACCAAACATTGTCATGTTTTATATCTGCATCCATAATAAAAAGACCAGTGCTTCCCAAAGTGTGGGAGGGACTGTAGGCGGGCGAATGAGTTCATTTACAAGTGATGATAGAAATTTTTGATTGACTAAAATAGGGTGATATTTCGTGGCACAATACGTGTAGTTATTTTAAAATGCTGTTTTGACATTTAATGAATTGATAATTTGCTTTTATGGTGCGTTAGTTTTGTGATGTAATTTTAACCTGCAACCACTAGTTGGCAGCAGACATTTAGCTGTTTTACTCTTCTATCTTCTCCTCTCTTTAGAAAATGTGATCATGTGAGCCAGTATATATATACTATTAAAAACACACAATGTATCACCTTGTTCATAGTGTTGCATTATATCATGTCGGCACCTCTGTATTGTGATATGTATCGTATCGCCAGATTCTTGCCAATACACAGCCCTATCATTTACACGGACCAAAAATCACAGAAATAAACCAAAATAAATCACATTTTAAATGATCATAAAATACTTTATTAGATGTTATTATATTAAGTTTCAGAAGTAACAAAACACAGCCAGAAGTTTTAACTTGTGTTTATTATTTATTTTGTTGGTGGCATGGTTTAACTGGTGTTGGATTAACTAGTGACACTGTTAAACATTCTACAATATCACTGGCTTCTTGAGTTTAATGGGCAACAAAGTACATTTAAGAAAACTTAAATGTTTTTTTAAGAAGCCCAATTACAACAAAATAAATTGCAGTGACTCATTAACTCGTTGTGACCCCACAAACACTTTCTTAGTACTGATAATGTCTCTGAAAGCATTTGCACTGAAATTCCCTGTTAACAAAACAAAAATAAGATAAATATCAGGTAGATATATAAGTCTGTTGTTATGGTTGTACAGGTTTTTCTGTAGGCCCCAGAAGATTTTCAGATCTTAAATTGGGTTCCAGCAGACTGATGGTTGGGAAAGGCAGAAATAGACTATAACAAGAAGAGGAATGTTTATATTGGTGTAGATATCTGCATCTGCTTGAATGATTTTGGAAATATCTGCAAAAATCCAGTATTATACACGCCTATAGTAAATTGCACAAATGTGCTGGCAACATCGGGAAAAAATGGGTGGAACTGACAAGAAACACTTACTCACCATTTCCACCCACTTTTCTAAATGTTGTCAGTATATTTGTGCAGTTTAAGCAGCCTGGTTTGCCCTGGAAATTTTGGTCATTAAGAGTAATAAATTGCCCATTATTGGGTGTCCTGTACTCCTGTTTCTGCTGTGGAATGAAACAGTTACCAGTATTTGATTTTGCCTGTAATATAAATGCTCCTCATCGCATCTTAAAGTGCCTCTGTGAGACTAAACATTTCAAACAGAATATCGTTATCTATCCTAAGCAGTAGGCCTGGCATCTTGTTTTCTGGTCAATATATCAATTGAAATCTTACCCTTTATCTTGTTTGGTGATACATCGATATTGCCAGGCCCTACTTAGCGCCCAAACGTACTTTAAGTGATTTCTTAAAGTGATGTGCATGAACAGAGAAGTTTAGTCTTGTTATTATTGATTGACTAAGCCCCCTTGGATGGGATTCTGTCCGCATTTTCTCATTGTAAAACAAAGAGGACCCCTCTTCTTCCCCTCCTAATTCCCTGATTTGATTCCTAATCATGTCTGTCTTTCTTTTCTCTTTCGCTCGCTTTCTTCAGCACTCTCCCCTCTCTCTCTAAGTCTGTCCCACTTTTAATAACTTCTCAGTCTTTAATCAGACAGAGTTAGACCATACCAGAGGCCCAGTGTTTCCACTCATTAGTTTCCTCTGTGGCCCCGGGCTGCCTCAGTGGGCTCACCCAGACCAACAGAAGAAGCCCATAATGGTCCCCTGGAGTCTCTTCTCTTGGGAGGCTCTTCCCGAGTTTTCTGGGTCGAGCTGAATGCAGTTAGGCTGAATCATCAGTCAGTTTTGGCAGTGCTGGATGCGCGCTCAGCCATTATCTGTACGTCTTTATCTTCCAGCCAAATAAAGAGGGAGGAGAAATAAGTCTGAGCTTGGCAACTTTTCACCTCCCAGTGAATGTTTCACCTCTTTTTACCCTCGTCTCCTTTTACTCCTCTCCCAGAGAGCTCTTCTTTCAGTTTTCTCTCCTCTGCTCGCCTCTCATCTTCTTGTTTTGAGTTTATCTCCCATCTCCTGTCTGTGTCTTTTCTCTGTGTCTCTCTGTGAGTCCGTCGCTCTCTCTCTCTCTCTCTCTCTCTCTGAAGCTGAGGAATGTGTGCTGCAGATCCTCTGTCCGTGAGATGTGGGGCGAGTGCAGACAGGTTTGGGGTATAGCATGTGAATCAGCTTCAGTGCACAGGTCAGATTAGACCATCATACCAGAAAAGACTCGCTCTTTCTCTCACACCCCACTGCTCTCCTACTCTTAACGTCTTTATCTCTCACTGTCAGCTCCATCAGTTCCAGCCAGTTGTTACACTTTCTCTCTTTCTTTTTGAAGATAAACCTCTCTGATTTATTGGATTTGTATCACTCTGGTATTGAATCAGAGCTCATGATATCCAGTCAGTCAGTATGAGCACAGCTAAGTTGAACCACAGTTATAGCTCTGTCTTAGTCTTAGGGGTGGAAATTGATTTATGCACTACACTTTGCTAGGTGGCTCCTTTTAGCAAGATACTAGTTGGCATTGTTAACTAGTCTGTAAACAGCTAACCAGGTGTATGGGTTAGGCATGTAAAGCTCTGCACATGCCTAACACTTTACTTTATGTTTTAATGTGATGCATGCTGTTCCTCGAGCTTACAGTGATATTTTAATCCAGATGACAACCAGTGCTTGGTTTTGTTAGTTTTAAACAAACTTTTTGCATTACTTCATTACACACCAGTGTCAATTTTGTTTTCTTACTAAATAATAAAGAACCCAACATGGAGCCCTGGGGGATGCCAGTTTCATCTTTAACACAAAATCCTTTGTGATCTTAAGGACTATCACTAAAAATAAGACAAGACCAAAACTATCCAGAAAACATCTTTGATAATAAAAATTGTGATAAAACCCACCTTTAGATTTTGGCAAGGAGGCAAAGGATAAAAATGTTAGCACTGGACTATTGATCATTCAAAATGCATTATATTTCCTTGTCCCTTTTGTAAAAAAAAAACTCAACATTAAGGGCATAATTCAACATCGTAATTACATCCTCTCTGTCTTGCTTACTAAATAAACTAGTGATGGACATGCACTGACAGAGGAGAGAAACAGAAACAGTGCACATGCTCGGGAATGTTTTTTTTTTTTTTTCTAGGCCTGTCAATAGATTTACTTTTTTAATCGTGATCCATCTCAGAATTTCTGTTGTTATCATGATTTATCTTCACTTTTTGTTGCGTTTTGAAATTCCACTTCTTCGCATTTAAAACTGTTTCATTTAAGCTAACTGTGAACCGACTTCCTATTCGGATACGGACATGCTTTTATTTTGACGCAAAATAAGGAACTTTGGGTAGATTGAAGATTATGACTTATGATTATCAGCCTAGCCGGTTATTGATGCTGATATTTGGCAATTAGCCGATTATGAATATTGGCATTTTATTCACCGATAAGCGACTAAAACCAATTAATTCCAAAGAGCTACTTTGACTCCACTGCGAGGTGTGGCTTCCTCTCTGGGTTTGTTTTCACTACAGTCTGACCTAATGATCTGCCCACAACACTATCTGAGTGGAATGTCACACGGTGACCAGCCAATCAGCACTGAGGCCTGGGTGGCACTGACAAAAGTCGTGCGTGGCATCATGTCCTATTTCCTGCTTCTACGGTGCTGCTGTTTCTCATGTTGACGGAGCAGTTGCTTAATTATTTATTTTCCTCAAATTTTTAACATGCAGTTTTAGTTTTGCCATGTTAGGTACATTTAGTTTGTCATGACAATGCAAATATTAGTCATCGGCCACATGCACCACTAAGAATTGGTATGGATTTCAGCCCTGGAGAACCAATATTGGTCGACCCCAAATTAATGCTTGAACTGAACCATGGAAAAGAAAACTTGCCATGGATTGTAAATTTACTATAAAAATTATTTAAAGTGAAATGAGACAAAGTGTGCTGAAAGGGACAATAAAGCAAACCATTAATGTGATTAAGTAAAATTTATGCACTAGTTGTGGACCTTAATTGATTTTAATTAAAGCTGACAGCCTTAGTCTTAGCTTTTTTTCTTATTTGTTGCCGCAAAAGAGAGAAGCAATAGTTCTTTTTTTGCAGTAACAGATTACTTTGCAACGAGTTTACCTGAACACTGATGACGCCAGACTTCTGCTATAGCAATTTTAAATTATTTATGCTGTTTGACTCCTTGGTCAAAATCCTGGTGTAGACATTTGAGCATAGTCTAGTTTTAGGGATTCACAGTATAATCAGCAGGATATCCATATAGCTTAAAAAGTAAGTTTGAGGTATTAGCAGATATGATATTTTTGGCCAATACAGCATCCTAAAGGCTGAAGTTTTAAGTCTGAACCTAGTTTATACATCAGTATTGGTATCGGCCCAAATCAATCCATGAATATTGGCATATTGCATTGCATCCCTATCTAGTTTACTTCAGAATGAGGCGTATTCATGTAAAAGTAAATGCTCTCCAAGCACATTATGCTTTGGGACACTCCATATACTATGATTCCAGCTGGACTGACATGTCATCATACACTTTGAAAGTTCAGTTTTTGTTGGACTAACACAATAATTCAACTTTCACTGACTGCATGTAAACATACTGACGCTGCTTCTTGATGCCTTTTATTCATTCAGCTGTGCGGTTTTGTGAAGCAAAAAGCCCCCCACCCGCACTCCCGCCTCAGTCAGCAGCACCAGTTGTGACCTGTTCTTCCTCTGCCCTCCAGGTCTTTGATGCTCCGCCGCGTTGCTTTTGTCCATGTTTACCCAATATGACAGGGATATGGGCCAGCCCCACATGCGGGCAGATGGGGCTTTAAGTAGTTCCTGCAGAGAGGAGGCCAAAAAGAAGTGCAGGTGCTAACCCCCCCTTAAAACTCAAACCCCTTTCCCTTCCCTGAGGGCAGCCTGTCAGTGTGTTTATTTTCTCCTGTGTCATCACCAGGGATCCCTCTTGTCCTACGAGGGGATGTATGGAGCTACTCCTGCATCTGAGTTATGTATCGCTCCCAGGATGGGTAAATAGAAGTGCTGCCTTTAACCCCTAAATCTGGATTCCTCTGGAAGGGGACTTGACAGATAAAATCCAAAAGACACAAACAACCAAACAAAGATAAAGTATGGACGCAGTGTTAGAGAAGAGCTGTTCCTTGCCTTTGCACACTTAATCCAGGTGTCAGTCAAAAATTTCCCAAACATACATAGGTCATCCCCCTACGCCTAAAAACAGGAACTTTTCCACTAGAACTCACTGACACCAAGCTCATTTATTTTCATAAACTGTCCCTGTGTCTGTATATCAGCTTTCAGCGCTAAAGTCTGTTTTTTATGCAGGATGTCTCTTCAATTTATAGCCGGCCGTCCTGCCTTGAGATTGGCCAAGCATCTACAGCATA
Organism: Cheilinus undulatus; assembly: GCF_018320785.1. Lineage (NCBI taxonomy): Eukaryota > Metazoa > Chordata > Actinopteri > Labriformes > Labridae > Cheilinus > Cheilinus undulatus. Next base: position 45,768,351 of record NC_054866.1, on the reverse strand, counting down.
AGTGCAAAAACAGAGAGTAACACAAGATCAGATTTGGGATTGGAGGAGGAAATCTGGAACATACTTCTAGTCGTAAAGTCTGGAGTTTTGAGTAGGAGAGCCGAGGAGTGAAGGAGTGGGCTCGCTGTGCATCAACCAGGGGAGACGACTCCCAGGTGATCAGACTTTATTTGATGCAGACTTCTCCAGCCTCGTCTTCATGTCTGCTCAGGAGGAAGCAGGACTTGTCTTTCCATGCAGCCAGCATCAGGACGTCTCTGTGATGTGATGGGGGATACAAGATATCCTCGCAGTGGCTGTCTCCACTGAGGCGGCTTCATGGTGGCGGATGTCAGAGGAGAGCCAAACAGATAAGGAGCAGGAATGATGCCCCTGTGTTTCCTTGTTGCGGCAGATTGATGGCTGAGATAGAAAGCTGCGAGTGTGTTTACACAAGATCACCCGGTCCGGGCTGTGGTGCCCGACCACTACGCCCACTGTGAGGGAGTAACTGGTTACGATGAGACAGTGAAAGAAAGGAGAGAGAGTTACAGACCTCTGCTCCAGTTTCCCATCACAATTGTGCCAATGTGCCCGTGCTTGGCTGTGCATTTTCATCCAGCCGTTGTTATTATTGTAATTATATATCATTATTCCGGCAGAAAGAGAAAGATAGTTTCCACTGATGACATGGGGGCAGTGTGCAGGGCCTGTTGCAACTCGTGGGATGGAGAAACGCTAGCTTGCAAGATGTGGGTTTGATCTGCCTGAATGAGCATGCTCGCACTTAAACTGGAGCCTGAAATGCAAAGCGTGCACATGCATAATGTCGGATGTTCAATCCTGGGGTGCAAATTGCAAACTGTTGATGTTGCAGATCAGTCAGAATCAAGTTTAAGAAAGCAGCATGGTTGCTCTTAGTGTTTCTTCTGCCTTTGGTTTTGTTAGGAAGTGTGTTAATCCAAGCAAAACAGTAAAAATGTGTGAGGTTGGGGTTGTCAAAATGTTCCATTCCTCGATTCTTTTTCATACTTTAGGTTACCAAGTTTTTCTAGCATTTGATTGTATTAAAAAGCACTGATGTTTCAATAATACTTAGAGGGATGCAGATTTGTCCTGCTTGTCCCTCCAAACTCTCTCTCTCTGCTCTTGTTTCCTGACTCTAAACACTGCCCTATCTAAATAAAAGACATAAAAGCCCCAAATAAATCTAACAGAAAAATATCCCATCAGTTAAAAGCTGTTGCAAACAAAAGAAAAAGCATGCATATGTTACCCATGTATTAAAGCAAGAAATCTCACATGTAGGGTGTCTAGGACTTGTATTTTTCTCACACTGGTATCAGAACCTTTTAGACTTCTACCAGTTTTGTATCAGAGTTTAAAATCTGGCAACCCATTAGAGACTGAAACTAAAAGAGCCAGAGGTGACCTCTGGGGGCTGGTCCAGGGCCACCAGACACCCGCTGGTTCACCCTCTCTCTCTGCTCTTCCCAGACCTTTAACCCCGGGGTGAGAAGGGGGTGTGGGCCAGGAGCTGAGAGAGTTTATTATTTCCTGCCTCTTCTCTCCTCCTCCTCCTCCTCCTCTTAGGATGCTGTCTAAAGAGGGAGAGATGAAGAGAGTGGGAATGAGCACACGTGTGAAAAATGTATGTCAGTAGTTGAATCATGCAAACAACAAATAATCAGTGCTAATTACAGCTGTGATTAGAGCCCTGTCATTAAACAGCTTTAATAAGAATGCTTATTCTAAAACAGTAGACTTTGACTTGAAGAGTAGTACAGGAAAAACTTGGCGTTCTTCACAATAAAAAGGATGTGATTCAAAAAGATGATTGTGATGTTTAGAATAGCTATTTAGTCAATTACAGGTTTGGATACAGATGTTTTTCTATCACTTCTTTTGTTGTGAGACTATCACTATGCAGACATTTTCTCTCATGTTTGACAATAAAAACAGATAAGAGTTTGCTGAATAGGTGACTTCTTCTTCTTCGCAATATAAAATCTCTTAATTCAGCAGTTAAAAACCAGATAACAGCATTAAATCAATGAGAGACAACAGATAAACACGAGCTGCTGATATCAGTTCATGCCGTGTTATTTATCAATGACTGACCAATTGCAGTGGTCGACTGATTATCAGCCTGGCTGATATTTGGCCAGTTATCAGTTTTATTTCACCAGTCACTGATAAGATTAATCAGTCAAAAAGTAATCCAGTATACAGCTGAACAGTTTTCAAAAAGAATCTAATTGCAATTTTTTTATCCCCACAATAATGCGATTGCGTTTTTGTATGTGGTTATTTTTAAGTTCCTCATCTTATGTGTTGTTCAACAAATACCGGAAATAAATCATTCTGTATTATAGCCAGCACAGTATTAGATAAATTAAACTAGGGATGAAAGATGTGAAAAAAAATCTACTTGCAATTTTGACTCATATGGCAAATTTGATATCAATTGCTTTACAAAGAGGATGATAATTTTTTGTTATTCTCATTTTGATCAAGAAAATTATTTACATGAACAGGAAAAGTAGGATTTTTGTAAACTAATTCTAAAAAGACATGAATGTTTGCATAATGAATAGAGTATTAAATCTCTGCTGCAAAAAATTGTATCAAACTGGCATTTTTCACACATTTTAGGTTAAGGAAATATTGCACTGTCTGCGATTTAAAAAATTGCAGCAGGCAATATTGTGATCAAATCTAATTTAAGATTATTTACCCAGCCTTTACCCAGAAGTATAATGAATTGTTCTGAAATGCAGTTTTATTGTATTATCATTATTGTGCATTTCATAATTACAGAAGGAAGATTTTCACTTCAAGACTTGGAGTTGTATGAGATTATTTTCCCTCTGTTATATAGTGCTTCCATTACTTGAGTGAAAAAGGCGCTCTTGTACTATAGGTTGATAAATACATGTATTGTAACAGGTGTTAAGATTTCAGAAATAAAGCTTGTCTTTATTGCTATTTTACATGTTAAACTTTACTGATTTGTAATGAAAGCCTAGTTTTTAATGGACTGATTTATATATTTAGTTAACCTAACTTTTGCATAACTTAAATTTACTAGTTGTTCATTTTTACTTCAGGTACATACAGTGTTCATTTTGTGCACTAAAACTATGACTAAAAGTGTTAATCCCCTGCCCTTTTCTATAAGAAAAATTAGACTAAGATGACCCAAAAAATAGATTTTTGATTAGAAAAACCTCAGACAAACATTAAGTTTAGTTTTCATCTGGGAGACTCAAACAAGACTAGAATGTTTAATCTAAAGACTTCAAACTGAGTACATATAATTTCCAAATATTTTTCCTCAGTCTCATGAACTACTAATTCAGTCAGGACCCCACTGCCAAAAAACACACAATTGTCTGTTATAAATGTTTTTCTTTATTAGCAGTTATTAATTTGCCATTATTCTATTTGCCAGTGTGGCTATTCAAGGATCCTCCTGCCTTCCACAAGTCTATTTGGAAAGTATTAGGCAGGAATAGCACACATTCCTGCCCTCCCTGTGTCTACAAGGGAAGCCTGAGGCAGGTAGAGAAGCTGCAACAAACCCAGGGCAGAGCAGTCATCAGTGACAACAGAATGACACTGATTAAGTCAGAAGTAGAATAAAGAAGGAGCTGGGGTGGAGGAAGGTTTCAAAAAGCAGCTTGAAGAGGTAGCAGTAATGTGTAGCCAGGCTACGGCTGTTTAAATGTGGCAGCATGAGTCTGATTAGCCAATTGCATGCTCAGCGCGAATCAGCTGTCCGTCAGCTGATAGGGGCCTGTGTGAGATCAGCTGATCTCAGTTATATGGCAGCACTTGAATCTGTGGCTTGTCCGAACTAAGGCTATACATTTGATACGTTGGTATCAGCTCTGATACGGATCAGTCAATCCCTTGTCAGTAGGGCTGATATTGGCTGACACTGAATCAGTGCATTGGTGCATACCTATCACATATCTGTATCAGTATTGGCTAAAATGTAAATAGGCACTTTTACCTGCAGCCAGCTGCACAATGTCAGCATGTGCATAAAAATGTTTTTTTAAAAACTGCAAAAATACTCCTCAAACAAAGAAGAAGGAATGAAAATATCCAAATGAGACTCTGTGGCTCTGATTGTTACTACTCATTTGACCTGAGCATTAGACCTCCATGGCCTCTATTAACTTAATTTAAACTCTTAATCTAAATGATACCCTATATCTAATAAAAAACATATCAATACAAGTAAAAAACCTCTCCTGGCTGTAGGCTGGAATTGTGACCATATTGTCATTTTTCTTGCCTTGACTGGAGGCTAAACAGATTAACCTGCTTCACTGTTGAGCCAATGAAGTAATGTTCAGGTTAAAAAATGTGGTAAGAAACCTGTTCAGCTTCACTGATCCCACCCAGACATCATCCTTTTAATATGACCCACCCCTCAGCCCTGGTCAGCCCTTCTGCTAATGTCTGCAAGGCACCGAAGCGCCAGTGTGAATATCACAGCTGGACGGCCATTGTCCCTCCGGCCGCAGGCTCAAACCCTGGTTACCAACCAGGAACCTGGGATCAAAGCCTGCCGGATTACTCGGAGAGAAAAGAGGAGGAGGTGCCGCAGTCGGAGAGGTCGGGTTGAAAAGGATCGAGGAATGCTCCTAATTACGTGCCCTCCAGTGTGTCTGTGCCTGCACTTCAGGCTACAGTGAACCTATGAGGAAGCAACACAGTGTGACAAGAGAGTGATATTAAGAGTGAGGGGACAGTCTCTCCACAGCCACTCCATTAGCAGGAGATCTCCCCCAGTGGGAGAGAGGAGCAGGGGGGCACAGAGGCTGGACATTCCTGCCGCCGTGGAGACCCTGGAGAGGGGTCAGAGGAGAGGGTGGGAGGTGGAGATCAAGGAGTGTGTAAAGAGGATGTGTCATGAAGATTAGAGGGATTGTCATACAGGATTCATTTGGAAACTAATAGATATTTTCCCACCTCTGAAATCATCCTCCAGCTTTATTTCAGTCTCACGCTCTCCTGCTCATGCTGATGTTGTCATGTTTGCTTGCAGAGCTCTAGTCTGATGTGTTTTTCTCTTCTTTGTGTGTTGCAGGTTTGCAGATCAGACGAGGGTGTACGTGTTGGGCAACACGGCTGCTGGCAGGGGTCAAAGTGCACCATGGACAGTGGCCTAAGGGTCCTCCTGTCCACTGTGCTGTGTCTCAGCCAGTCGTTGCTCATCAGCTGCTCATGTAAGATACCCTTGTAATACTCAAAGACATGAGAGTAACACAAAGCATCATTTGTATATAAAAAATGAAAGAAGAGAAAAATCTGAGTAAATTTTCTGATGTGAAAGCTTTCTTAGAGGTGATCAAAGATAACCCAGATCTGCATCTGTAGTTTTCTTGGAAGGTTTCATAGTTTTAATTAGCATAAAGTCACCTGTTTACTACAAAAATAAATCAAAACAAATATGCCACTGCATAGCAAGTAGCAGAAATATCAGCTGCTGAAAAAGGAGGGTGATTAAAGTGACTTTAATTCATATAACCAAACATGATTAAAAACTACAGGTTTTCATTGATCTCTGGCTGCTGTTTGTGCTGGAGCAGTGGTTTTAGAATGATTTTTAGCCCAAGGCACGTTCAAGATCAAGCCAGGATCTTTAGGCACATCTAATCCATATCCCAAATAGCCTTTTTAACAAATTACAGTATCTTTAATTGATGTATAGCTGTAGTAACACCATATGATTGTACAAATTCCCATGTATCATTTAGGATTTCTAGTCACTTTCTGGACTTTAGAGCTGATAGCATTAGCACATTAATCTTGATTAATTTAGGTCATTCACTGGTGCATTATTTTTTTAAATTGCATTCTTCATCGTCCCTTTCTAAAGACTTTAAGTCACTGTATCCCCTTCCTGCAGCCATAGTGATGGAAAAAATAGCCTTCAATTTACACATGCAAAAACTGTGTCCACCAGCAAAATGCACTGAAGAGGCATTTGCTCCCTCTCGAGTTAATCAGAGCACTTCCACCGCCCCCACACTTTTCTAGCTGTGGCACATCCCTGAAGTGCCACACCACTCCGATTCGTTGGAGATATAGATAGCACAATGTACAGACTCCTTAATGAACAACAAAAGGTCATCAGGAGGTCAGTGGGTCACAGCGCTACGACTGCACCAATGACAAAGAAAATAAAATGCAGAATTTCACATGGAACCACTCTGCCCTTGTAGCAAACAAAAAACTTTTAACTTCATAATGCACTCACCCACGGTGGAAGCAATAAAGTCATGGACTCATGTCAAAATGAGCATCAAATCAACCTCTACAAGGCAAAATAATCCACTGCGAACAAACTATTCCTGCGTGATCCTGGCCCTCAAGCTTCTCAGGGCTGCGCTGAGCATGGCTCTAGACATGCTTCCTATGTGCAAGGTCTCTCGCCTTTGGTTGGACCAAAACCATGGCACTGAACAGCGCGGCGTAGCTGGTGTATTAGAAGATTACAGTTGAGTCCGCCACTGCTCTTTAAACTCATAGACAGCTCAGTGGACAAGTCAGAAGTCATCTTGACTTTGTCTTATCGGTCATTCACCTTTTTACTGTTTTCTTATTCCATAAAAAGTTTATTTCCCATGGTTCAGTTCAATTCATGTTCCTAAATCTACCCGAAGTTATTAATTTTCTTTCAAAATTAAAGCAAGTTAAATCCAACTGGCAGTCATAACCCAGAACAAAATTACAAAATAAAACAGCTTTGAATACAAAAAGTGGAATTTCAAAATGTGATGCAAACGAGGCAGATACATTAATGGGATTACAATTGAGATTAAATGTGTTTAAAAATTATTTGACAGCCCTAATCACCCCCAAAAATATCAATTTATAATCCTCTAAATCTATCATATGCTTTTTTGAGCTGGCAGAACCCACAATCTCATTTAAGAGCCCTTCTTTCCACCTTTTCAATGTTGCCAGCTCATAAAAGTTGAGTTCTTCTTCCCTCAGTAATGTCCATAGAGTCTATTTTTAATAGCCCAATTTAATGGAGATATCAACAGGAAGAGTTATAAGATATAAAGGAGTCTTGTCCTTGCATTTGTAGCATTTTTTAGACCTGGAAATTGTGTAACAGAATGGACACATCCATTTAGTTTCTCCTCTGCCATTGTTGTTGAAAAGTCTTTCCTGATGCTGTTTTTTTTAGATTAATTTTTGGTCTTTTTGCCTTTATTTTTGATGGGACAGCTAAAGAGACAGGAAATATGGGGAGAAGAGAGTGGGGAAAGACCTTCAGGAATTGATCTGTTACCAGTGTGTCTAGGACTCTAGCCTCTTTGGGCGTCTGCCCTACAAACTGAGCTTAACTGGCATTCCCACTTCCTGGTTTTGATTGGCTAGTGTGTCATTCCAACTATTTTTAGTTAGGAGCAAAATGAACACAACGGCAAAATACAGCTGATGGAAACCAATTTGGAAACCTGTAGTGAGCGATTTATGGCAGAGGAAAACAAAGATGGGTCCTCTAGAAGCCAGAGTTAATCAGTTAATCAGGATAATTAAATTTAATGAAAAACAAAACTGAAAATACAGCTAAGAACCTGAGACAGTCCACGTTTTATCCCCATCTGCACATCTGCATGAGAATCTTTGGTGTTTAATGTCAGTCAACTGAACATTTATAACAAAATAAACTGATATATACTGAATCTGTGTTTTTCTCTCTTGTCTCCTCAGCTCAGTACCCGTCTTTCCACTCTGAGCCATCCTCCTTGGTCCAGAGTCAAGGCTCTGTCGCTCATCTAAGCTGCTCAGTAAGTCCTTCATCGGCGGTTGTTTCCTGGCGTTTTCAAGGTCTTCCCCTGGACCCGGACACGCTGCCTGGTGTGGAGCTCAACCAGGGCTCCCTCATCATCTCCTCCCTGACGCCCAGCCATGTTGGCGTGTACCAGTGTGTGGCACGCTTAGACCACGGGCCCGCCATCGCCAGCCGCCACGCACACGTGGCTATAGCAGGTACGGATAAAGAGAATTACCCCTCTGTGCACACTTGAGCTCACTTCAAAGCTAAGCGGTAAATAAAGAGAGGAAGCTGCCTTGAGAAGAGGAAGGCCATTTTGTGAGTGTCGAACACTTTGAAAGAATGCCCGTCCTCGGCTGCCTGCTGCTGAGTGGCTGACGGGAAGGAAGCAGTAGGAGTTTCTAGTCGGGCGCGTGTCCAAATGCCTCTTGACCAGTATCCTTAATGAGCCTCGGGCCTTCCTGTGTAGTTTGTTATGATCCTGCTGGGATGTTGCTTGCTATTGGACACTGCACTGAAGGGTCGACCCTGATCTGGAGCCGTATCAGGCATGAATAGAATCACTTACAGCAACAATAAACAAACCCAGTGATCCAACACAAACAGCTCGACTCAAGTAGCGCTACTCGCCTTCATTCATCACTGTGATACTCAGCACATGTTGAAATGCCCAATACTCTGTGGAATAAGTAAGTCCACTTTTTCTCTGTCCCTGCAGAAATATCAGAATATGAAGACGGCCGACGGCGGTCGTTATCAGTGCAGGAAGGAAGCAGTGTTCTTATAGAGTGTCCGCTACCACACAGCGTGCCTCCAGCCCTGCCCAGACTGAGAGTCCGAGGGGAGCGGATAGAAGTGTCAACAGGTTAGTTAAATCGCATGTAAAGTTTGTCCTTTTTGATATTCCAAGTGCCTTTCTCTAAGGTTTGGAGGTATAACAGTGTATGCTTCAAAGGTGCAAGAGACTATCAAAGCAAATTTGTGCCTGTCTCTTCATTAGGATGGCATAATAAATCTCAGTTACATCATGTTGTCAGTATGCACATTTATAGACCTATTGCTATAAAGAAGAAGTAAAATTATCCAGTGTGAACAAACAATGCTACATACATTTTATCTACTGATTAAAGACCTGGGCATGATGGCCACACTTTAGCACCATTTTAATGCAGTTAAATGAAACGCAACTAGAGTGAACTGAGACATATTCATTTTTAGTTGAGCTGAAGGAAGAATCAGAGATCACAGGTTAGCATGAAAACTGCACTCTTCTATTACCTTTTTTAGCCATTAAAACAAACTGTTATTTAATTCAAGTACTGTATAAAAATATTACTTTTAGGGATACATGATATAATTGGCATTATAAAAGCTTAAAAATGTTATCAGAGGTTTCTGCCAATATTTACATCTGACATATCAGCTGTTATTATCAGCCGACATTGGTTGTAAATATCAGTTGCATGCTCACATAAGTTTGCAGAGTTTTAGGCAGGACCATCAGACCAAGGATTGAAACTTTAGATCAGAACTACATTTAAATATAAGTACAATATTGTGCAGCCCCAATTAATCATGTTATTCATTTTAAGTTTTGACATATGATATGTAGGGATGCTCAGGTGCATCAGTTTAACATCAGTATTGGCTAGTATCAACTAGGGGTGGATAATCAAAATTTACACTCAATCGCAGTTGAAATCTTCAAATCACAGAGGGTGCAATATGTCTTTGACCTGAAACGTGTTTCAAAATTCTAGTTTAATACATTTTTGAAGCATAGATTTTATGCTCTACACATGCAAATTTCAAGTGTCAATTTTTCAAAAAAATCCTACTTCCTTGGTTTTGTATGTTGTCTATTAAGAACAAGAGACATACAGTGATCGTTCCCTTCATTACGACAGTTCATCTTGAATATGCAATATGAATAAAAATAATCGCATTTACATTTTTTCCCCCAAATTTTTCTGTCTTAGTTTAATCTTCCAACTATTGTGTTTGTTATAATATATAATGATTTATTGCTTGTTTTTTGCTTGTTGAGGAAAACACAAGATGGGGACCTTAAGAAATAATCGTATTTTAAATTGCGACCACAAAATTGGGGGAAAAAAAAAATCTACTGAGGTTATTTTCCCACCTCGTTCAGTCCTAGTATTGACCCTTTTGACAGACATCTGCAAATAGTATGGGCAGGAACTGATGCTTGTTGAAAACATTACAACTACTGTATAAAAGCAGCGCTGGGGAGGAGAAAGAAGCCACATGGAAGACAAAGTCACTGTCTGTACATGGATGCAACATTAGCTATCAAATACCAGACTGGTGCTGATTTAGTAGCTAAAGGGGGGGGGTATTTTGGATTCTTGGCTGAAATATTACAATCACTCATATGCAAAGAGTAGTAAGAATAGCAGGTAGACAACAGAACTGTCAGGTATAGTTAAAGCGTTTTAGTTATTCATTGCACTTCATGTCATTGCAATTCTTAATAACTTAAACCTACATTAAACATTTAGCTCATATTATTTAAAAACGGCGTGACTTTTAACTTTTTTTGTTGTATTTTGGAAACTAAAACAATTTCATCAGTGTTTGCAATTAAAACTAAAGAGAAAGTACTACTTCATAACTTGTATCAGTATTATTTTAAATTTTTTGTTTTTGAGTCAGGATTTCATCTGTTTTCTGCCCCTTTTGAAAAAAATTTGCCCTGCAGGAAATGTGTCCTGCAACGACAGCACAACAACACAACCTAAAAACCCATACATAAAACGCATAATAATATGAACCAAAATTCATCAATCACATCACATCATTTATACTGAATTACCAGAGCTCATTAACCAGCTGAATGCTCTGTGCTACAAATGATGTCCCGCCTCTGTGTGTCCTCATCCTGGGTGTCCCGTACCAGCCCATGGTGTAACGCATACATTACCCAATACTCAGAAAGTCATGTTTCGTTTCTGAAGCCTTTGTTTCCTTCTCTTTTCAGATGACTATTTAGTTCTTCCGTCTGGGAACCTCCAGATTATTTCCGTTTCAGCCCAGCATCAGGGCATGTACAAATGTGGTGCGTTCAACCCTGTTACCGGGGAAACCATCATGCAGTCTCATGGTACTAAGCTATCAGTGAAACGTAAGTCTGATGACATCACATAATTTTTTTATGTACCAGCTTTATTTTCTTTTATTGACTTATAACACTTTGTGATTTTGTTTAGATTCGGACTCCCCCTCCCCAGTGAGGATAGTTTACCCCTCCACTCCCATGAATGTGTCGGTGCAGCAGTCTCAGTCCCTGACGTTAGAGTGCATCGTGTCTGGTAGTCCTGCTCCGGCAGCTAAATGGTTCAAAAATGGTCAAGAGGTCACACCAGGACCTCTCCTCCGACAACAGCACAACAACCTGGTCTTTGTGACGGTGACGAGGAGTGATGAAGGAAGTTACACGTGTGCTGCTGAGACGGAGCAGGGCACTGTGAGCAGCGCTAACTACACTGTGAATGTTCTTGGTGAGGAAAGAGAAACCAGGCTGGGGTGTGGGGATATTTTCAGAAGACTGTATATAGATGTTAAACCATTGTTTTCTCTTCATAGAGTCAGTGTCGATCACTGAAGGTCTGACAGATCAGCTCGTCTCTCCTGGCTCCTCTGCTCAGTTTACCTGTCTAGCTAAAGGAAACCCCTCCCCAAACATCACCTGGCTGTTCAATGCTGAACCCATCGTCCCCTCACATCGATTTCAGATCTCTGGATCCTCGCTTGTCGTGACAGATGTGACACCGCTGGATGAGGGCGTGTTTCAGTGTCTACTGGACAACGGCATCAGCTCGGCACAGTCGTATGGAGCGCTAACAACACAGACAGGTGTGTATCAGTCATCTTTTCAGGTTTCTTTTATCAGCATTTTAGGACACAATGCATAAGAATGGGACAGTCACAACCAAAAACATGCAAAAAAACTTAAAATACAGGGAAACAAACAAAACCAACCAAACAAATGTAGCTGAGATGTATGCCGATCATGTTGATATCAATAGTCCTAGAATTTATGATACATGAAGGCATGGAGTACCTTTTTATCCAGGTACCTCAAAAATAATGTGCCTCTTTTCAGTCGGATTGTGTTAGGCGTTCCGTGTTTTATAAGCACTCATGTTGTTGGCACCGATCAACAACTCTCTCTTTTGTATTTGATGTCCATCTGACTTCATGCTCTATGTTTACTATCGGTGCTACAGCTGTGTTTGTTGGGCTTCCTCCTCCTGTCGCTCCATTCCATGCAACAATCCTGCTGATGTTGGCTCAGGCTGTCCTCAGAGTTTCCCCCCACACAACAGGATCAACAAAATCAAGCCTGAGCAGCTATGATTGTCTTCCAAGTAGATTGTAGAGGGAAAGATCACTCTTAACACACCACAACAAAATCACTTCGGAAGATCTGTAGAACCATCTGATTATTGTATCTTTGCTGACTTTGGTTGGAAGGGAGGAATCTGTCCCATAATCATGAAAAGCACAGAACATGTTAGGTGTGTCCCTCTTAAATTGTCATTCTAACCAGAGGATCAGTACAGGCAGTGATGTTGTGCATGGTATATGAGGGTATATGGAGTTAACCCACTTTCTTTTAAGTCTCCATACAGTATTTTAATTGCAGCCTTTTGCAATTATGTGTTTGCACAACTTGTCATTGCATTGAACATTGCAATTGTGCAGCACTTTTGTAAACATAAAAATATACAAGATGTATTTAAGACTTTCAAGACTTCTTGTGTGTTTGAAAAATAGTTTGCTTTAAGATAATGTCTCAGTAGTGTTTTTATTAATCAATTCATCAGTTGGCCTATTAAAGTTTTACAGAGGCCTATCAAGTCCCTCATGGTTGTAGAGCACTGTATGATATCTTCATCAACCTGTTTAAGCTAGTCAATATCCTAAACACAAAAATGTTCAAAACACAAATGTGGGAAAAAGAGGGAAACAATCATTTACCTTATTTAAGCTGTTAGGAGGGAACATTTTTGACTGTTTTGTGATGAAAAGAAGGAAAACTATGCTCATAAGTGTTGCAAACTAGTCTTGGGTAAGTTTTGAGCCAGACTATTGCAGCATTCCTCTTAAAGGTGAGCTAAAACTAGTGCTTCACTGAAAGTGGGCGCCAGTTTGAGGTCATAACTATCAACATGAGTGCTTACGCTGTAACTACAGGACTTTCAGAGCTCCAAAGTTTATACGTACAAAAGAGAGCAGTTTTAGAAATGCCACTCGATTGTGAAGTGTTTCTAAAATTCTCGCAGGTGTTGTAAAGGGTTAAGGCGTCCCACCAGGCGGGGTCTCTGTGTGCCTGCTCATACAGTATCTGCAGGGAGTCCTTCTCCTTGAGTGTGAATGTCTGTGTGAGAGCTGGTAGGAGAGGCTTAGCCAAGGCCGCCCTCCTCCTGAGCCTTGAACTGAGCCTGAGCGTGAGAGTGAGCTTTGTGCACGCTGTCGGGGATAAGCCCCCGGACCCTGGAATGTAAGGAGTAGCCGTGGAGGGTTATGACGAGGAGCAGACCACCCAGCTGTCAACATCATACACAACTGCCTTTTATTTATTAACACATCACAGCCCTCCCCCTCATCCTCCATCACCCCCCTCCCCGCTTCCCCAGCCACTCTACGCCACGGCCCCATTCCTCAGCTTGGCCCACTATCTGCCTGATGATTAATACAGCTACACGAAGAGCACGGGGAGTACAAATCACGCAGACGAGTTCACTGCAGAACATTTGTTCCCCTCTCACAGGAAGAAGAATGAGATTTAATATGTATCCTGCAGACTCGACTGATATGTAAAAACAGAATTTGAAGCTGATAAGCGGGATATGTCAGCAGAGGTAAACACTCTGAGGTGGGTTGGTGTTTGTGAGTTTTTTCCTGCACCAGCTTCAGGAGCTTATCGCTCGCCCTTTGCATTCAGAGTAAACAGTGTCATTGATGTGTGCTGTTGTAATTCATCACAGAGAGTAATCTGAATTATCTTTAGTTTTCTGTTTTGTTCCCATCACTATGACAACCTCCTGTTTTCATCCTTAAAGTGGGATGTACCACAGAGGAGATGTTGTGCCCTTAATCTGTCAGACCATTGGCTGTTACCTTCCAGTCGTTCCCATCAACATGACACGTCTGTGCTCCAGAGCTCCACTTTTCTTAACCTTCTCTTTTTTTAGCCAAACTAAATAATAAGATAATTATTGCTGTCAGTGTTAACACATTAATCACAATGACGTTATGGTCTGAAAATAAAACATTCATTTTTTTAAAATCCCACAATCATAATGTTTTGTCATTTTAGGCTTATTATAGTTAAGAAACTGCAGCAGAGCAGAGGCTGGATACTGCTCATCTATTTTCCTGCTCTCATAGTGATGGAAAATAAGGACATCACTGAGCCTTTGAATTTAACTTTTTACCTTTACAAACTCTCAGACACGCTGTGATTAAAAAAAAAAAAACATTGTGTATTGTTTTTCTTGTTATCGGATTACTCACTTTTACTCACTACTTTGCACCACAGGTCAGATTTTCAAACCCATGTACTCCACATTCACACATTGATGTTAAAGGCTGCTACGTAGATTGGAAATCAATATTGGCTCATTTATTCATAATTCGAGAGGAAGTGAAATGAAAGTTGTAATCCCATGTACAGTTTAATTATGAATGAATTCTTAGTAATGTAAAGATCAGAGTAAAACATGGATAAGCATGTGTTAAATACAAATAAATTTATGATTTATATAACCTATTATAAGTGGGAGTATACAAGTGGAATAAACTATTGAAATTCAGCGATTAATCATGATTAAGAAATGTATTGGTTTGACAGCCACAGTGGATTTGTTAAAGACAAAAGTGTTGAGGTAATTGATAAGCCTTAGGGACTCACATCTGTCCCCTACGTTAGGTTAAGCTTTTTAAGGTGCCAAATGTCCTTAAAGAGCAGGAAAATACATCAACTTGTCTTCCATAAAGCCTAACTCTGCCCAGACTCTCCTCCCTGTTGGTAACCCTTCATGATTCACCTTCACATTTTCTCCCAGGTGTTCCTCTCTAATGGACTGACCTTTTCTGGGAAGGACCTGGCAGCAACTCTCTGTCCAGGTGTAGCGGTGCTTACTCTAGAAATATCACTCCCCTCCATCAGGATAGCGAGGACACCGTGGCCTTAATTGCCTCCTCTTGTGTCAGTGTGTCGGAGGAGGAGCTGCGGCTGTGGCGAGGCTGTGAGTCAGAGCTATGGAGGGCAGAGGGAGAGTTTAGAGGACTGGATGTATTGCTGGGCTCTGATTCGCTCCGGTATTTTAATGGTTGGCGTGTGGAATGTGTGGCAGCTGGCCGCAGTCCCAGGATCAGGTCTAGTGTTACCAGCTCTGGGCCTGTTTGTTTAAGTGAACCGGTGCCGCACACAAAACAGCGCAAACCTGGACTCGGGAGCCTGCAGGGGTCCCTGTGGCAAACCTCACTGCTCTTACCTCCTTAACTTCAGGTTTTAATATTGAATCATGGTGCTCTTTGACCCGAGTGGTGTGGCTCAGAGTCGTGCTTGCTGCTCATATGGGCTGAGCTCAGTGTCCTCCAAATGTCTGTGAAAAATTCCACCCAGGCTCTGCCAAGCTGGTGTCAGCCGTAATAAAGCTCCCAGCCTGCAGGATTTGCCCAGGTGGACCGTGTTGGCTGTGGCTCAGATTTAATGAAAAAAACAAACAAAGCATGATTATGTGGTGTAGCAGAGGACCAGCTTTTTCTTGTTATTTTATGTAGATTAAAAAGCTTGTTCCAAATGTAAAACTTTCCAGCACTGCTTGTCCCCTGTTGACATGTTGGGCCACCTCTGTAAGCCGCTGACTGAGTTTCATTGTTGCTGTTACTTCAGCTTTTATTACAGCATGCTTTCTGCAGACGTCCAAAAGTCAGCACACCTTAATATTAGCATAAAAAAGTCTAAAATCAAAATATATGCATGCATTTTATTAAATCATGCATGCAGTGTTTGGCTAATGATCCTGCAGCATAGGGTTAGGTACCTGTCCTAGGCTCTCATTGTTTGGCAATACCAGAAATTGCAGGCAAACTCCTGTCTAGATTTCACTAAACGAAGGCAACCCTTTCAGTCAATTCTATGTTATAAGCTTTTAATTTTTATCAAAAGCTCATCAACTTAAATTCATAGCTACTCTCTTTCTCAGCTGCACTTCTTCCCATGCAGCTTGTTTTAATTACAGCTTTCTTCCAACCAGATTTTTTACCCTGTGTTGTCTCCAGGCACAAAAAATATCTTCCCAGAGGCCTTCAGAAATTCCAGTAAATTCCTCTGCAGTTGAAGTAAATAAGGAAGATGTTCATTAAAATAGTCTTCAACCAATCAGATTTAGTGTACTCACTGATATGCCAGGGCCTTGTACTGGCCCAGGTGTAACTTATTCGGAGGCATGCTTTGCATTTCAGTCTTAATTTACATGTGAGCATCAAACTATAAAAGTGTGTGTATAAGAAAGTATTGGGTCAGTGACATGATGTGGATATTTTTGTGTCTGAATCACTTATTTCCTTTAAAACTGCGTATGTTAATTTGTTCTATGAAATCTACTTTGTAGAGTAGTTTATCAGTATATTTGAATAATGTAATTGAACTCATATTTTGGCACGTCAACCCCTAAAAATGTCAGCTTGCTTTCCTAGTAAATGAAGAGATTATTGACACTGTTAAAAGTGAGATTTTAGCTGTGAGAAATTCATATTAGAGTAATGATTTTATGGTTGAAATCTTTGAAATAAACAGTAACAATAAAGAAACAATAATCTTATTGAAATGTAGCATTTTAAAGCTAGTGAGATAATCAATATACTGTAGTCCCTGAATTTGCGTTTTCTTAAATATCAGGGCAGCACAACCGTGGATGTGTAGAACGATGTTGCTGGCATCTTTAAAAGTGATTTTAAAAACATGCATGGTGGCAGGATGGACTTTTTTGCCAATTAAAACATAAACAGTCTTCACTCAGGTGACATGAGTGGTGTCATGGTAACTTCATCTTCTTTCTCCCCTTGGCGGGTTTGTAAAGGAACTACGTTCATACTGAGTTCAGACGCAAGTGGGCCCAGTTACCAATTGATGTTCCTAGTATGAAAGCAAGTCAGGGGGTGAAAAGGGGAGGGGGAGGAAACGCACTGCAGCACAGTTTGAAACAATCAAGCCCAATATGAAAGGACCCTCACTGTCAGGACATAAAACCAAGGTAAAACTGCAAAAAATGTTACCATGACAATCTTATGTTAATTTGAAAAATATATGCATCCACTTTCTAACAAGAATAAAATGTATGTCAAAGTATTTACCTTTTTAATTTGAAATTAGTTGAAAATTTCAGGAGGTACAACTGGTATTATTGATCCCTTAAATGTCCCTATTAAAGTACAGCAAATTTTTGCAATCTTACCCTCAAATTCCACATACTCCATCTGCACAGTGATCTGGATGCAAAATGCTCCCCAGACCAATTCCCTCCCTCTTTTGTCAACTTTTGCACAGCCGCAGCACACACTCTGTCCATCTCCGTCATGTGCCAGAAGCAAAACTCACTCCATTCTGATCTACCTTTTCTCTGCAAAAGACCTAGAAGATCTGCAGAGTCCATTTTCAGTGGAGGCTGCTGCCATAATGCATCAGTCCACATGGAGGAGACTGACCCAAACAGGAACAAGAACTTACAAAGCATTTGGTCGATTTCACAATACAACACAGTAATATAAATCTTGTCACTTTATCTACACTGCTACAATGTCAAAGCAGCATAGATTTGAGAGATAGACCTTGCTTAAGGGCCCACAGTGGATACTGAGTGTGCCCCTGATCTCCTGTGCCGAAGTCAGCACTGAGTTATCCAGCTACAAGTCAACAACATTATGTCCTGTTGCAGTTCAAAGGTCAGTCAGAGCGCCACAGAAGTACCAAGATGCCATTGATAAGAGATGTAACTTTTTGACGTGGAAAAAAAAGGATTTTATTTGACACCACAAATCTGTTCTAGAAAACATAAACCTTGTGATTGACTAGTGTACTCTTTCATGGTTAAATGTAGGAACAGCCAATCAAAATCAGAGAGGCAAATGGATTTGCTCTCATGTTGGTCTTTTGTAGTTCTCCTGCAATCTTGTGATCCCTCGTCTCCAGCTGCTCAGCTCTGCTGCTCATCGCTTTGGAAATGCCAACTGTCAGTTAAAGCAAAGCCGCTGAACGCACTGGATGCTGCCGACATGTTTTACTGAATTTGCAAGTTGGTGTGCATGAAGCAGATCAGTTGAATTTAGAAGAAAGGAGTAGTATTCAGGGATGGAAAACTGACAATAAACCTTTAGCAACTCAAACTGACTGACTGGGAAAGTATTTCTTTATGGTTCCTGGAAAGTTTTGGAAAGTCTCAAAAGGAAACATCTTTAAAAGTGAAGCTTAACAAAGAAATATTTCTATAGAAATATTTAATATGGCCAATTAAACACAACACATATGCACTTGATTTTAAAGCTTATAAAGAGGCTACTTTAGGTGGAAAAATGTAAAAATCTGTTATTTTTTTATAGAGTCAGGAGCAAACAAGGAAGATAGTCACTGATATTTTCCAGTATTGTTAGTATTAACCCAGCTGTACTGTAACATGACTGTTACAATCATAATTTTATAGTCTTTTAATTTATTTCCCAACAGATCCACTGCTAAGCTCCACCCCCTCGCCATCCCTACACCCCATGCAGAGTGATGAGGGCCATGAGCGCTTCCTGACCAAAGATGAGGGTGACGCCCTGAGCGTGCCAGCTGAGCGGAGCAGCGACCGTCCGACTCCAGAGGCTCCAATCATCATCAGCCCGCCACAGACTCACAAACCTGATGTGTATGACCTGGAGTGGAAGGCGGGGCGGGATGGGGGAAGTCCAATCAGCGCTTACTTTGTAAAATACCGTAAGGTGAGAGCCATTTTTCACTCCTTTCTTGCCATTGTCTTAAACCACACAGTGTTTCCCTGAAGTGTTTTTCCTAAATCTAACTGAAAATGGGCTGATATAATATGCCCATTAAATACAGAAGGTTAATCCAGGGCCTTTGCTGATGGAAAGCTCGGTCATTTTCCTGTATTTGCGTCAGTAACAGGCTCTCTCTGACTATAAAACTGCAGCGATATGAGTTAAGACTCTGTTGGCAGCCGGACCCTGGAGTCGGAAATTGTGACAGAAATCTCTCAGGGGTTGTTTCTGAGGCTGTTTTTTTTTTTAATTTATTCTCAGAGAAAGACCCACAGATGATTTTGTTTTCCTGATCGGCATATTTAGTTGTCGTTTGTGTGTATGTGTGGTCGTCTGTGTGTTCAGGTTGATGAAATGGGAACAGTGGTGGGGAACTGGCACACAGTCCGTGTCCCTGGCAGTGAAAAGACACTCCGGCTGTCAGAGCTGGAGTCCTCCAGTCTCTACGAGGTGCTGATGGTGGCTCGAAGCTCAGCAGGCGAGGGACAGCCGGCCATGCTCACCTTTCGAACCGGCAAAGGTAAGACCAACTATTATTCTCTTAATACAAATGAGAGGTTGAACTTAAATGACCGGCTGTGGTGGGGCTTTCTGCTGCTATCTTTGAGAACAGCTGACCCCTACATGACCAAACCGCACTGTATTTTCCAGGGAAGTTACAATAGAAAAAGGAAACTCTTCTGCTGCCTAAAACATCAACATGATGTGAGGTTTCAGAGTCAGATTCTGAGTTAGAAAGCATCTGGACTTTTCTAAAGTTCACAGACATTCAGGAAAAAATGTATCAGAGTAGAAACATGCATTAATGATAGTCTCATGAGAAGAAAAAATATTCGAATCACTTTGCATTTTTGTGTAAGGAATGCAAGAGATCATACTCCAGCTTCAGGGTTGAATATTTGTGTATGTGCACTGAAAGCAAATCCAGATGTAGACATTATTATACATATGAGAGAGAGCAAAATAAAGTTCTGTTTTAACCAAAATTTCTGATAAAGCAAGCTAAATAACTAACAAGAAACATGTTAGGATGGAAGTTAATTTATTAATGCTGTAGTACAAAGTACTCTTTATCATAATGTTTAATATGGGGATGGGCACATTCAAATAAACTATTAGAAAAGGGATGTCAGACTTCATAGCTAAGCCATGATAGCTAAACCAGAATATCAGAGAATAAAGAATGAACTGAAATAACTTTAAAGGAAAAATAATTTATCAACTACAAAATAAAGGTGGAAATTGGCCAGAACAGGTAAGAAAGTAGCAAAAATTGGCAGAAAAGTGGTTAAAGAGTGACAAACCTGGGGTAGAAGTTGCAAAACTATGGTACAGGAGGCAGAAATGTGATAAAGGTGGCAAATTCGGTATAAGAAAGGCAAATAAGGGGTGAAATTTGGCAGAAAAAATGTTGCTTGGCAGTTAAAAATGGCCAAAAAAGTGGCAAAAACATCAAGGATTAGCAACAAAAAGCAAAATTAGCATAAAAGTGGTGAAAAGTGAATAAAGAGTGACAAAGCTGGGGTCAAAGTGGCAAAACTATGGTACAAGAGGCATAAATAAAGGTGGCAAATATGGGATAAGAAATACAAGCAAGGGCCAAAAATTGGCAGAAAGAGATGTTGCTTAGCAGTTTACAAATTGGCAGAAACTTAATGGATAAGAAACAGGGCCAAAACTGGAAAAAAAGGGCAAAAATTGGTTTAATTGGGAAACAAATGTAGCGAAAATGGGTGAAAATAGGAATGAAAAGAGGTGAAAAAGTGGCATAAGTAAATAATTTGAACATGATAATAGCTTGAAACACTTTTCAGCTCTAAAATGAGGTAACTGTTAGCCTGAATTCTAGCACCAATGCTACAGATCCAGCTGACATGCATGGATATCATCAATAAATCACAACTAGGGAGGGCCCATTCTCTGTGTTTTTCAGGGGCCCAGCAGGCCTCTTCAGAGGTATAACTCCTTGTTCTGAGGTTCTCTGGTGCATGTCACCCCCCACTTTTCCTGTCCAACTTCAGCTGCCCTATCAAATAAAGGCAGATAAGCCTAAAAATACCCCTTATTTAAAAAAAACAACATACAAAGATGAATGGAAAACAGTAGAAAACTGTATTCTATAGCCTTTAACTAGATCTGAGGGTGCTCCATCTTTAAATGACAACCTCCTGCACATCCAACTTTAACCCAAAGAAACATCATGTACAGATCACTGTCATAATCATAGTCAAAGTTTGTATTTCTGTACTTTCTCGGACAAAAAGAATAAAAAGAACTGCAAATGTTCCATAAACAAAATGCAAAAATGCTGTACCACAGCAGGGTGGAAAATGTTTTCTGGTCAGAAATATGTGAAAATCTGTCCAAACCCACAGATATGATTATATCCCAGGAGTGGTTCTTTTAGAAAATACCAACCAGTCCAAAACCAGGCTCTTTTGTCTAGATGCACAGCCGTGCAAGACAGATTTCACTCATCCTTGGTATGGTTTCTGATATTCTTTTGTATTTATTCATAAATCTGTTATAAAATTCTCCCCATAAAATGAATATTTTATAAAAGGCCTGTTTCAAAACTGTAACACAAAGCTTTGCCATGCATATTTACTTTGTAGAAATAATTCAGCCAAATAATATGTTGGAACCTGCAAGAACGCTTGGCTGCTTACTGAGAGGTTGGCGGTATGAGAGACCCAGGGACCAGGAGAGCATATTTATGGGGGTGGGAGTATCTCAGTCTGGAAAGACTAAGACCTGGGGTGGGAACTGAGGTGTCAGTGGTTCAAATATCATCATAGACCACAATCAGTTCAAGGGTTGGACTACAAACCTGATGTGTTTTTTAATCATGTCTTTTTTAAGAATCATTTTAATGTAGTCAGCAGGAGGTTTCAGTCATCTTTTCTATTTCAGAAGTGTTGATTTGTACACATTTACACCATCCACTTACCCAGTCAACAGCAGAACTAATTGTAACTGCAGCGTTGTTGAATGGAAACCTGAAACCCACCCTGATAAAACCCTGAACAGCTCCGAAAGCCAGGAGGAAATTTTAGATTTCAGAGCCAACATCCGGAGCTGTTCCATGTGCGTTTGCTGGAACTGATAGCCCTGGAGACCTTTTGGACCTTGTTTTTCTAACTCCCAGCTTTTCTTTTTCCTCCCTTTAGAGAAGAGCACCACCTCCAACAAGAACCCGTCAAAGCCTCCCGTCATCTCGATGGCACCCAAAGCTCCAGAGGATAAAACCCCCAACACCCACTTTGGTGTGGTCATACACGACAGAGGTAGGTGCAGACACAGGCGTGCTCTGTCTGCAGAGCGTTTGGCTGCTGCAGCTGCTGGACTGTATGCAGACGATGTTTGTGTGGAGATAATGTTCCTTTCTGTCGTGAAGATATTTATTGTGGAGTTCATGACCAGACTGTGCTGAATAGATGTCAGAGTCTCACGTTTTGATGTGGTCTGCTTAGCCTCTCTGCGCCTTGGAGTGCAGGCAGTGAGACGATAGTTGACACCCTGTAATGACTCTTTGGATGAGAGATGCTGTAAGCTGTGAGATAGCACTCTGCTTCAGGGTCAGATGTGTGCGTGCGTGCATGTTTTACTCCCATTACGAGCAGGCCAAGTTTGCAGAAACCACATTGGTCTTTTCACTAACCCTCTTTCTCTCTCTCTCTCTTACTCTCTCCTGCCCTCTCTAACTCTGTGGCTAAGAGCCCAGGCAGTAAGTACACATTACTCACGGCATGCCGCTTCACTCTGATGTGTTTTCTCTTTTTTCTCTTCCTCATCCTTACATGAGTTGAATGCAGTGATGATCTTTGCCAGCTCTCTGTTGTGTGCTTTAATTTGTCTCACAGTCATGTTTGCGTGACTTAAGTTTATTCTGTGTTTATTTTTGTGCCAGTGCCCGAGGCTCCTGACCGCCCCACCATCTCGATGGCGACTGAGAGTTCGGTATATGTCACCTGGATCCCGAGGGCCAATGGTGGGTCTCCAATCACAGCTTTCCGCGTGGAGTACAGACGTGGGCGCAGTACAGAGTGGGTTGTAGCTGCAGACAACATTTCACCTCTCAAACTGTCAGTGGAAGTCCGCAATCTGGAGCCTGGTGAGATTTCAGATCATTTACAACTGTTCTCTGCAGGCCGGGAAAATTAATAAAATAAAATAAAAGTGTCTTGATCCTCCCTCCAGTCAGAGAATTTGGAAGAAAGACAAATCAAAAATGATAAGTGATCATGTTAGACTTCCTTGTTTATCTGTCTGTGATCTCTGTCTACTTTTATAAGTCGTGTCTGTTAAACTGATGAGGAGCAAGGCAGCAAAGAGATGCCGTGATGTGGTCAGCGCTGTTGCATCACAGCAAGAAGGTTCCTGGTTTCAAACAGAGCCTTTCTGTGTGGGGTTTGCATGCTCTCCCTTTGCATGCATGCATGCTTGGGTTCCCTTTGGGTACTCTGGCCTCCTCCCACAGTCCACTCACATGTTTGTTTGGTTAATTGGTGACTCTAAATTGCCAGTAGATGTGACTGTAATTTTTTTGTCTCTATCCATCCATTTTCTTCCGCTTATCTGGGGCCGGGACACTGTGGCAGCAGGCTGAGCAAGTCAACACAGAAATCCCTTACCCAGCAACACTTTTTAACTCTGTCTAGGGCAATTCAATCACAGCAGGGGCAAGATTCTGAATGTAGGTCTAACCTGAGATCCAAACACGGTCAACATTTAACCATAAAGTGTTATTTGTACCAGTAAAAAATAATGGGGAAAACTAACTGAGCACTGATGATAAATGGTTTTCAGACTTAAAAACGTCAAAATTATAAGTTTAATGGCTCAAAATCTGAGATGAATGTCAAACTTATTAGTTCAAAGCCAAAATACTGATTTTAAAAGGCAAATAAATGAGATAGAATCTCAAAGTTGAGAGTTTTAAGAATGGAAATGTTACAAGAAATTCAAAATCACGAGTTTGAAGGGTAAAAAAATTAGATAAAATTTAGAATTGTCAGTCTAAAAGGTCAAAATATTCGATTAAAAGTCAAAATAAAAAGTCAATAAATTTGATTTTGAGAAAAATTGAAAATATGAAATGAAAACAAATTGATTTCTTTTCCTCATTCCTGACTTTTTTTTTTCTTTAAAGATTTATTTTTGGGCTTTTTGTGCCTTTATTCCTTAGAGGAGGACAGTGGATAGAGTCGAAAATGGGAGTGAGAGTGGGGGGAGACATGCGGTAAAGGGCCACAGGCCAGATTCAAACCCCGGCTGCCTGCCTACATGGGAGGCGCCTTAGACCACTAGGCTATCTGTGCGCTCCACATTCGCGACTTTTAATCTAAATATTTTACTCTTTACTTTCTCAACTTTCAAAGGTTAAGTTTACATTTATATACTGTAGTTAGTCTGCAGACCTCATACCAGTGGGCCAATTACAATTGAAATATGATATGATCTTGCGGGCCGGGTACAACAGTACCATGGGCCAAATTTGGCCTTGAGTTTGACACCCCTGGTGTAGGGGATCCCAAACAGGATATGTAATCCCTCCAGCACATTCTGGGTCTTCCCCAAGGTCTCCTCCTAGCTGGATGTGCCTGGAAGACCTCCAAAGGGAAGCGTCCAGGAGCCACCCTGATCAGGTGCTCGAACCCCTTCAACTGGCTCCCTTCGATGCAAAGGAGCAGCGAATGTCTGAGCTCACCTTCTCTAAGACTGAGCCCAACCACCCTCCTAAGAAAACTAATTTCGGCCGCTTAAATCTGCAGTCTAGCTCTTTCAGTCATTACCCAGAGTTCATGACCATAGGTGAGAGTTGGGAGGCAGATCGACTGGTAAATCAAAAGCTTTGCTATTCAGCTCAGATCCCTCTTTACCACAACAGACTGGCACAACGCCTGCAGGACTGCTGATGCTGCACCAGTCTACCTGCCGATCTCACGCACACTTCTACCCTCACTCATGAACAAGACCTGAAGATACTTGAACTCCTTCACCTGAGGCAGAGATTCACTCCCCACTTGAAGGGAGCAATCCACCATTTTCCAGCAGAGAACCATGGACTCGGACTTGGAGGTGGTGACCCTCATCCTGACCGCTTCACACTTGGCTATGAACCACCCCAGTGCCTCCTTGAGGTCCCCAGCTGAAGAAGCCAACAGAACCACATCATCTGCAGAAAGCAGATACAGAATTCTGAGGTCCCCGAACCAGAAACTCTCCCTACTGAGAATGAAGAAACAACTCTTACTTTGGCTATACAGGGACCTGATGGCCTGCCGCACAACCCCAAGACTCCATATTCCTTCAGTAACAGTTCACTTCAAACTCAAAGTACATGGAGTTTGATTATCTTTTAGAGTTTGAAAATATAGTTTCAAGGCAGTTTGGTGGGATTTTTTGCAAATAATGTCACGGAAGACTTAACTTTTTTATTCTTCATTGAGGCTGCATTCCCAGCCATATTTCCTGATGTACTTGACAGGCTAACAGTCACTTTTTCTCAGCATTACTCTGCTAAATAAATAAAAATGTGTTTATTTTTATTTCATCAGGTTCCACCTACAAGTTCCGTGTCGTGGCCATGAACATGTATGGTGAGAGTCCTCACAGCATCCCGTCTAAGCTGTACCAGGTTCCTCAGGCCAGTCCACGAATCGCAGACCGCCCTGTTGTTGGACCTCACATCTCATCCACAGACGCCATCAGCGACACCCAGATCATGCTGCGCTGGACTGTGAGTACTGTGAGGACAAACTTTATACATCTCTCTTTAATTTTAGTGGTTATCTTTTCTTTGCAGTTGTGTTTACCTCATATACTGTTAGTTTTATCGTGTTTAACGCCAAAGTGTAATTTTGTATTTAGTTTGATTTTACTGTTGATGTTGCTCAACATGTTGCTGTATCTTATCCTGTTTTTGCTCCGTAAAACAAAATTTCCCCTCATAGACAGTTAAGATCATCTATATCTTGGGTCGTCACATAGGGCATGAAAGCAGAGCTGTTAGATTTTATACAAACTTAATAATAAGAAGAAAAGGGCAAACCTAAATCTTCTTTCTTCAGCTTTAAACTGTTCTAAAAGTTGTTTGCACACAGATTTCCTGTATAAAGAGGGATTTTTCAAGGCATTCTGGCACGAACTCCCGTTTTCACCTGCAAATTTACTTGTCTGTGGAAATGATGGATAACTCTTGGCGTGCCTTTAACTGTCTGTTATTTCTGCAGGGTTTTTAAGGTCAAGATTTGGGGCTTAAATGGTTTTGGAATCAAAAACCTGCTGTTCCCATGTGCTTGTTTTTGAGTCTGACTAAAATCCAAGTCTTAAATGTCAAAACCAAAAGCAGCAGGATTACAAGGGCTTGCATAAAATGAAAATAACTATCAAAAAGCAAATGCCACTAAGAACAGCACTTGATTAAATGAACCTTGTTGCTTTCTGCTGCCAGCGTATAACCAGCCAGTGACTGTGTTTACATAGACTAAAGTATCCTGGTTATGAGCCTTGTCACAGTCTTGGTCACATTCAGGATATGATGTTTACGTGCACACTGAGAAAGCTGGTCTTTCATATCCCTGTAGCTTCTTATTGGCTTAGCACTATTCAGTTATCCTGACCTGCCAGATAGACTGTTTCACGTCCATTGCATGAGTTATATGTCACATCCATCTGGGCAGCATTTCATTGACAGTGTTTGGGAAGAGCAGAACTAAGAGATGAAATGGTTACCAATATCAATGATAACTATGATCAAATTGCCCCACAGTTATCATATCCTTTATTGTTGTTTATTGTTTATTTGGATCCCCATTAGCCACTACCTAAGTAGCAACTACAGTTCCTGGTGTCCACAAAGGAAAACACAAAAAATCCATGTAGATTACAATGATAAAAGTCCAGACAGGATAAAGATACAAGATGACACCAATAAGGCCAAGATAAACCTACATTGGCAAATAATGTCAGAATATAGTTTACATTGTTACGTTTCCTCTTACAGCCATGAGTACAGTAACGTCACAGTGAAACAGTGGTATACAAATAATAATCAAAAAGATTCTAGAATCGTAATCAAACATTTGGACTTTGGTTAAGCTTATTTGGAAGGAGTCTGGGTCATATTTGAATTGTCATGTTAGCCGTCAGTGTTAACTGCACTTTCATAGCATGGCAAATAATGTCCAGATGGCATGCTACATGGGTTAGTTAACTGAGGTGAATGGGGGAAACAAAAGAAACAGAACAAACTCATACTGTAGAAGTAGCATACACTCACTGTCTTTAGCTGCTCCTTTGCTGACCAAAACATCCATGAAAAGTCCTTGCAAACTTTGGAATAGCTCCCGTTCATTAAAAACCTTTGGCTGTCAAGATTAATCTGGATTAAGTATGACCACAATCAGTGCACTGCTCTTTTAATTGCATACTTATTTTCACTTTCAAGAAACATGGTTAAGCCTCTGCAGCTTTTCCCTGCAGCCACTATGTTAAATATGTCCACCACAGCTCCTTAATGTCTCATTTTTCTTTAAAAAGACGAGTCAAAAATCACCTGAACCAGGTATTATCAAACATGTACCTTTTTACTGCTCACTTATTTCCATTTCAGAATGTAAAAGTTCCTTTTTTCGGTCAGAGTCTTTAATCTGCTCTGAATCAAAACATCAGGTCAGTTACTGTTAGTCTAAGACAGTAGAAAAATCCAAATTACACAAAACAGTTTAAAATGCAAAATAGTGGAATTTATAAAGGGTGTGATTAATCGCGATTAACTACAGAAATCCAGGGAGATTTATCCCAATTTAAAATTTTAATCCTTTGACAGCCCTATTCAGAACATCTATCTAGTGTTGAAATCCCCATGAAATAAAAATTGAAATAATGTTCATAAAATGTCATGGTGTGTTCACATGTATACCAAGAAAATGTTAGTGAATATTTTTTTTAAAGAATAGATGGAATAAATCCAGAAATGTGTTTTCTTTTTCTGCAATATAAAATCGATATCAGAGATAGAATCATTTTTTACTTAACATCTATCTTATACAACTTCTGTTAAAACATGTTGCCATTTGTCTTGATGAAATGATTTGAGATGGTGAATCGATTTTCAGATTTTCAGCTAATCACAACAGTACCTTGATAAAACTGATAATCGTGATATTTTAGGTCCTGAATATCTTTCTATGAAATTATAATACTGTTACATCTCAATGGGTGATTGGACAAATGCTCTGTCCGTCATATCCATGATGGGCCACTCAAAGCAACAAAGCATATAATGTAGTAGGCATTCACTACCCTGGGTGAAAACTAAAGAAAACAAGATGCAAGAAGACAGAAGAACTATAGAAAATAAATCAAGATGATTTGGAATCTGATCAGTCCATCAGCTGTTCAAGATTAATATTCAGTGCTAACCTCACCTTACTAGTCATCCATCCAGCCATCCATTATCTATGCTGCTTTCAGGGTCATGGAGGCTGTAACCAGTCTGAGCAATAGGCGGGATACAACCTCTACTGGGCGCCAGTGAATCCCAGGGCTGATATAAAGAGACAAGCGTCTGCACTCATACTCCCACTGCTGGCAGTTTTAGAATCATTAATTAAACTAACAAGCATGTTTTTAGACTGCAGGAGGAGGCTGGAGTACTGTGAGAGCTCAGGCATGTCTAGGGAGAACAGACCTGTCTGATGGAGATTTGAACCAGGAACCCTTTTGCTGTAGGGCAACAGCGACTGCACCATCAATCCTTTTATTTAAAAAAAAAAAAAAATAGTTTCTTCATCACTCCAGAAATAAAGCCCTCTTGTTGTTGCCATGTTTGCTTTAAAAACCATGTTTACATGCACAAACACAAAGCCTGATATCTAAAACATTCAATCAAAACCACTATACTGATAGAACCACTCAGTGATAGGAAATGTGGGGGGGTGGGGGGGTGGGGGGGGTTTGGTGTCTTTTCCTGCTGGCTCACCTGTGTTTAAGCTTCTGTTTTTTCTCTGAGATTCAGTCAGACTTTAATGGAGCTGCGGTGCTGATTAGAGCTCCACTTGAACAGAGATTAAGAGGCTCTGTCCATCTGCATTTTGATTCGGCTCTCTTCAAAGCTATTTGTCCTCCTTGTAGCAGTTTGGGCCTGCAGATGGATGCAGATAGTTCCCCACGTTTACTTAACCTCAGACGCTCTCATTATTTCCTCAGCCCTCAGACAGACAGAGCAATCACAGCCCTGCTCTCCGTCCTGTACATCTGCTGATAACAAGCCCGGCCATTAGTTGCTGGAAAATTTCCTCTCTTTGTATAATAATTGCTTTCTAGATTGCAGTGGTCTAATGTAATCTTTTTTTCCATCCCCATGCAGTATAATCCCTCGAGTAACAACAACACCCCGATCCAGGGTTTCTACATTTACTACCGGCCCACAGACAGCGACAACGACAGCGACTACAAGAGAGACATAGTGGAAGGTAAGTGGAAACAAAAACACCAATGTTTGCGTGTCTGTTTCCACCGCAGGTCGAGTGTAGCGGCTGTTTGTCGACAGTTAGCTCGCTGTGCAGATAAACTGGGAGTTTGTAGGTAATGGATACTGGGCTGTAGTGAAGAGGGGGCATGTGTGCTGTTTGATTTATAGAGAGTGCTGTCCCTGGGCAGCAGGGCTTTCTGAAATCTGTTTTTAATAAATGGTTGCCAGAGCTGAAACATGAGCCGGAGCAGAGGAGAGGGGCTCAGGTTGCTTGGAGGAATGCTAACAGTGGAGCCTGGTACAGGAAGGGAAGGAGGGTCGGCCTCTCACTCCGCCCAGCTCTTTAACATGTGGACGGCTAGTTTTCCACAAACGCCATGGTCACCGTCAGGGACGAATGTCTCCAGGGGAGGTTATAAATGAGCACTGGTATGGTAGAAATCTAAAGATTTAGCTTTAAGACTGGCTGAATTCAGTCAGTCTATAGGTCTATGTTAATCAATAAGAGTTTTTTTGTGAAGCATTTACTCATAATAATGGTTATCCCAAGACTCTTCTCAAAACAGCAGGCCTAGACTGTACTCTAAATTCTCTATATTTTCTGCGCACATCTGATTCTTATTTGTCTGATATTATTACTTTTTAAATGTTGCCTGCTACGTCTCCTCTATTCGTTTCAATTGATTCACATATGAAAGCAGCCTGAATCAGATCTGAAAACATCTGAAAGATTAGATATCAATGTGACTTGTTTTTGTCACACTCATGAAAAATCAGATCCAGGTCACTTTGGGCCTCAGCATGAATGCAGCCTTTGTTTTATTACTCTGAGACCAAACATGAATCCAGCATGAGCAAGCACTTGGCAAAACTGAACAAAGTAATAATGGCATGGACGAGCTGCCCTAACCAGGCAGAAACCTCGAGCAGAACCAGACAGGTTTATCTGCTCAGGAGCATCTGCTCCGACTGTGTTGGGCTTATAGAAGGAGTTATGGAAAGAGACAAACAGAGAAAAAAAACAACAAATAAAGCAGATTTATGCCTGCAATGCCACTTATAATAGTAAAAATTTACATTTAAAAAAATCACAGCACTGGTTAAAACCAGAAAATGCTAAAGGCCCACTGGCAGGTTGGCAGATATTTTCACAACTTCAAATGCTTCAAACATAGCATCAAATTTAATTTGGGTATTCCTGGGTAGGTTTTTGACTCATTTCACCCAGAGTTCTTAGGGGTTAAAAACAAACCAGTTATTTGGGCATATATTTGTAGGCTAATTATATTTATGCCATGCTATTACCACCCTCATCGTTAGATGCTTAATGCAATCAGGCCAGTTTGTATAGAAAGGTTTTTGCTAGTGATACATGATCAGTATTTTTTTGAACCGATAGCCGATAACTTCCTACTCCTGATGGCCGATAACCATCACTGTCGTACATGGACTGCGGAACCGGTAGGGCCAATAGGGCCCGGGCCTGACCAAAAATGGATCAAAAACATAAGAAAAATAAGGAAAGAAAAAAAAATTACCAGGGAAAAACACCAGCTAAATAAATCCTGTAGGCCTGCTGCATCGTGGCACAATAAATAATTTGATGTGTGTTCACATACACAAGGATATTTTGGCAGAGGTGGATGTTGCGGAGATTGCCAGGGACTTCACTCAGCTTAACAATGGAAGGAGGCAGTTCTTTGGCAGCAATTGAGAAGTAGTGGTGAGTTTAACATTCATCTTACCTTTTATTGTATGAGATCACATACGTATTAATCTTCTAGTTGCAGGATTTCTGCAACACTAATAACAGTAGGTCCGCTGGTTGTTTGTTTAGGGTTGTGTTTCTTTCACTCATGTTTGTGTGCGCGCAAGTTGCGTTTATGGACTCATAGCATGGGGGTGGGCCCCACCAAATTTAGATGTGCTCCGTGGTCCATGCTGTCATGTTATACTCTGCGTAAATACTGAGTAACTCCACCAGCACTGCTGTGTTATTAGCATTAGCCTCTCAGCAGCTGAGGCAGCTTCGTCTTCTTCTCTGGGGATTAATAGGGGAATCACTTACCGTGGTGCCACCTACGGTCCCAGAATGTGTAGTCTCGTGAGAAGGAAAGCAAACGCCTCTATTATCAGTGGATTCTATCAGTTAATGTTTTATTACTGGAATAACAAAAGTATGTAAAATACATGCAATATCAGCTGATAATTTATCGGCACCGATAATTATCATGCATCCCTAAATTTTGCCAAACAAAAATTAAACTAACAAGCCAGCAGTAAAACCCAACTAAAACCAAACTGAATTTGAACACAGAAGTTCAAATGTAATAAAAATAAAAACTAATGAAAAAAACAAAACTATTAAAACCTTGCAGTGTGCCGGTGCATGTGCACAGTAATAGCCCAACAACACAGTAAGGGGGCATTAAAGCTGTGCCTTTTGACTTATTTACAAGGTTTTAATGCAAATTGGCACACTTTTCAAAGAAAATGAATATATTCTTTAAGATGATATTTTTTATAATGCATAAAGAATTATTAAATGCATTTATTCTTAAAAGGACTTTGAGATTTCTCTTTATTTCCATTTGCCATGATGTGAACAGACTCAGTATTACAAATCACAAAATCAATAACAATCACCTAAAATGTTGAAAACTTTTACCACAGAGGTTAGAAGTCATACTCATAACAAAGAGAGAAGAACTTTTTTAATCTGTTGACTACAACGATGGCATAAGACCTTTTCTATAAAAGGGAAAGCTTGAATTTGATTCTATGCAAACTTTTCCTGTGCTGCACTTTGATCCTCCTTGTTGTCATGTCAGGCTGCTCAATGTGTGCTAAGGTTCACTCCCCTGCCCTGCTCCCTGCTGTGACTCTGCCCTCAGATAATCCTCTTTGCTCTGGTGTGAAATTGCCTGTCTGAAATCTCTGATCAATCAGAAATTAATATTTAATGTGGTTTAAACTTTACACTGCAGCGTGGAGTAGATGTAGCTCTGTTTTTACTTCTTAAATCTACCTCTGAGTGGAGGTCGCTCATGTGCTCTGATTTATTATTCCTTGTATCAAACAAAGCACAACAACAACAGCAGCTCTCTCAGCCTCATTTGTTAGAAATGAAGCATTCCTGTGTCGGAGATTGTCGTCTCATCTGTGATTACAGAGCACGTAGTCGTGTGGTTGTGTGTGGCGGGGCTGCAGCGGTGTGTGTGAATATTGGAGGCGAGCCAGCACAAACATGAAGCTGCCATATATGGAGCTGGTCTAGAGTAAAGCAACTGTCTGGGCCCTCGTGGGACTGACGGAGTAAGAGAGAAGGAGGAGGGGGTGGGGTGGGTGAATGAGAGAGAGAGAGAGAGCATGAAAGAACATGACCTCTATGAATGTGTGAGACAAGAAGAGAAGAAGAAAGAGGATGGACGTGATGGTTGGGAGTTTACACAGTGAGTCAGCAGCAGCAGGAAGTGATTCTCACCTTTTACCTCCTTTGTATCTCCTCCCCCCTCTCTTCAGGTGTGAAACACTGGCACATGATTGGTCACCTCCAACCTGAGACCTCCTATGATATCAAGATGCAGTGCTTTAATGACGGCGGAGAGAGCGAATACAGCAACGTCATGATCTGTGAGACCAGAGGTAAGAAAGCTGCACGAGAAAATGAGTCACACTTAAAGCAAACCTCCTTTTTTCTCTGAAGTGCGGGCATGTTCCTGCAAAGGCAGTAACTTTAATAATGGGTATGATGGCCATAATTACACAACATAAATGCACCCAGTTTTATGAGACCAACAACAATGGTTTGCATTTTATAGTTTGGCTCCGTGTTATTTCTCTCTATTGTTGCTGGCGACTAAAAAGCTCACTCTCTCTCTCTCTCTCTCTCTCTGCAGCACGTCAGTCCCCTGGGTCACCCAGTCAGCACCCCATCACCCCACCAGGCCCCCACCCTCAGGAGCCACCCAGCCCACCTGGGGGTCTGCTGTACCTGATCGTGGGCTGTGTTCTCGGAGTGATGGTGCTCATCCTGTTGGCTTTCATCGCCATGTGTCTGTGGAGGAATCGCCAGCAGAACAACATGCACAGTGAGTTAAAGACATGAAGGCAAAGCTAGCACGAAAGAAAGATGGCTGCTGCTTGCATCAAGTTTTGGAAATAGGATTGATGGCTCTATTTAGGAGTTTTAAACTAATTAAGTCATTTAGACCTGATGAGACACTGGTGTGCTTCTACTGTACCTTTAAGACCTGATGCAATATCAGCAATCTTTGCTTAATTTGCTAAAATGCATGCTGGAAGGCTCATGGAATTTATTTTAAAAAAATGTTAGCCTTCTTTATACAAGAAACCTGTTTCTTTACAGTTAAATCCACTGGTTAAAGCTTTCAAAGGTGTTTTATTCCATGCCCCTGTTTGCTACAAAGGCTGAGAAATAATGACTTTAGTACAAATTAAAATGCTATGCAGTTTTTTAGAAAGGCTTTAGGTTTTAGAGTTTGTTTTTAAACAATGCTGAGGTTTAAATAGTGTTTTTCAGGGCATATTTAGGTCTAAAAGGGCTGCATGGTGGCGCAGGGGTCAGCGCTTTTGCTTCATAGCAAGAAGGTTCCTGGTTCACTCAGCCTTTCTGTTCCGAGTTTGTCTGTTCTCCCTGTGCATATGCGTGGGGTCTCCCTGGATACTCCGGCCTCCTCCCACCACCAAAGACATGCTTGTTAGGTTAATTGATAAGTCTAAATTGGCCGTAGGTGTGAGTGTGAGAGTGCCTGGTTGTCTGTCTCTATATGTCAGCCATGGAGACCAGTCCAGGTCCTAACCAGCCTCTCGCCCAATGACAGCTGGGACAGGCTCCAGCCCCCCATGACCTCCAACAGGTTAAGCAGCATGAAAAATGGATGGAAGGGTTAAATAGTCGTCTGCCTGTGGGAAAGGTAGCCAGCAAGTGGGTCCAAAAGCTCGCTCCACCTGGTTCATTAAACAGAGTGAGGCAAGGGTAATGAGGGGGCATCTGGGGGTCTTCCCACGGGAAGTTTTGAGCATCCAGCACTTAATTCCCTGCAATCTGAGGAATAATTAAGAAAAGAAATGTTATGAGAAGTAAAAGGAAAACATGATAATTAAGTAATTATTAAAAAGAAATCAGCTACTCTGAATGAAGCTCTCATGGTTGCATGTTTACATGCTTATTCTGTTGACTGCTTTAAATGCTTAAAATCAAATGAAGACTTTCAGAGACGTGGAGTCGTCTTTCTGTGGGAAAAATCAGCCAGCTAGGGGGTCCTAGAGCTTACCCCACCTGGTTCATTAAATGTTGTGAGGAATAAGTAATAAGAGGGCAACTGGGGGTCCTTCCACAGGAAGTCTGAGCATCCAACTCTTAATTTGCTTCAATCTGAGGAATAGCAGGATAAGCAGCAAGTTGTGGGAATGAAATTATGTAAAAGGAAAGCATAGAAATTAACTAGATGTTAAAAAATCATCTACTCTGTGAATGAAGTTCGCATTGTTGCAAGATTCAGCCAGTTATTTTTCCCATGCTTGATTTAAAAAACGTGCCATGTCATGGTTCATCCTTCTTTAAACTCTTAAAATCAAATAAAGGCTTTCAGGGTTATCACACACCTCACACAGCAGCCACACACAAAATATATAATGAATGATTTTTCCCAGTAATGATTCCTGCAGATCCTGGAAAAGTCTTAAAGTCCTAGATTCAACTTTTTAAAATTTAAGGCCATAAAAGTCTTACGATGTGAGGTGAGAGGTCCGAAATTATAGAAGGCAGTGTGACTATGTTGTCTTTATCCAGTCTTCATTTTCCAGCAAAATTTTTTAGATTTTAATCATCCTTTTTATGCTTTTAAGAATGTTGTTAACAAACCTGCTAAAATGTGTTATAATAAACATCATATATAGTATACTGATTACAAAAGAGACATTAAATTGTCATGAATAATCAAATTTGGGTGATTATAACCAAAGAATCTGCTTTCCTTTACCATTTATCTGATAAACAGTGTGATAAATTTGGCCTTGTGTACTGAAAATCTTGCATGCCTTTCATTTCTGACCTTTTGCTGCAAAAAGTGTTAGAATTTTTCTTTTGCAATCCTGGTCTTAAAAAGTCTTAAATTTAATTAAAGTGTGTAGGAACCCTGGTTAAAGTAGAAAGGACACATTTTTAATCTTTAATTTCTTTATTTACAGTTGATAAATTGTTGAAAAAATCCTAATGAACAGGAAAAGGAAGTCACAATCTTGTGATAAAACTATTTTAATAAGTCAACAGAAGGGGAAAAAGTAGCAGTATCTAAGTGACTTCCAGACTATTTGGCTGAATGGTGCTTATAAAAAGCCCTGGTTAATGAACAGAGATCTATATTTTCTCCTATATAACCAACAAAGATTGACTTTTTCTACTTATTAGTTTCTAATGTTTGAAACCACTGTGATGAGGTAGGTTTACACAGCAAAGGTTCCTGTTTCTTTTTGTTTTTATTGTTGGATTATTTTTCAGCACTAAAAAAACATATATAGCAGTGAGGCAACTGAGGCTCAGTAGGTCATCCTGCAACTGGACAGTTAGGGGTTCAATCCCCGGAGCTAGGCATTTATCCATAATTTGCTCCCAGTGCTTTGTCAGTGGCAGTAAATGTGTATAGATTGATCGCAAATTAGATTAAACCGCAACACGGCCTGCTGCTATTTACAAATTGCAGAAGTTCCGATATTTTTTTAACTTGAAATTTCTCAAAATACAATTTTTTATATTCATTTTTTGCAGCAGAGATTTTATTCACATTATGCAAACATTCAAGTGTCAACACAGCGGTCCATTTAAATATGAAATACTTCTCACTAATCCCTGATTGCATCAATGCTGATGTGCCACGCTGCTGCTGGCAAGGCTTCAACTCCTCCACCCCAGCCTCCTCCTTTATAGGCTAAAACTTGTTGCACCCCTATAGTCTGATTCATGCTATTATGGATTAATTGCTTCTGACATAATTTCCTTGTTTTCAATACACATTGTAATAGATTTATCTGTCCATATGGGGGTTTCTAGCTATGCACTCACTGGAAAGTCAAAGCATGCTGCTTGACTAACCCAGGGAGCATCTTTAGAGCAGATTCTTCTCTCCTAAGTAAAACTGCATATCCATTTTACAACAAAATGGTATAATGTATGATGAGCATGTTCTGACTAAATGTAGGTTAATATATAGAATGATTAATTGCTTGAATCTGCAGAAAAATATACAAGATGAGGAGCCTAATAATAATTGCATATTAAATTGCAGTTGCAAGATTAGAGAAAAATTGCAATTAGATTATTTTTGCAAATCCTTCAGCCCTAGTATGGATGCATTTAAATGAGATTAGCTAACATTGATGGCTAACTTTTCATAGCAGACTCTGCCATCAGTGTGTGAATGAGAAATGAATGGAGTGAAAGGGTGCGAATGTGTGAGTGTGACCTGTGGTGTAAAAGCGCTTTGCCTCGTCAGACAGTTAGAAAAGTGTTGGAACAGCATCTGCTGTGAATGTGTTAGGTGTTTGAGAAGACAGAGAGCTGATAGAGAGAAACAACCCGAACAACAACAATAAACAGGACAGATTTATGGCCACCATGCCAGTCATAATGGTTAAAGTATGGATGGTATTAGCTGGAACAACTATGCATGATAGTAAAGTGATCATTCTTATTAGCTCTGGAACTTTAATGAAATAAAATGAGGAGGACTGGTGTTGGTTAACGCTGCAGCTGAGGAAGAGCAGCTTTCAGATTCACTTTAACATTTATACTGAAAATAGATGTAAAGCTGATATTGATAAGCAGTTATGGAGGGATTCTTTAGATATCTATGGCTGTAGAAGCTCTCTTATATTTCCAGTTTTCATCTTTAAAAAGAATAAAACAAAACTGCTTTCAAATGAAGTCAAGGCATCCAGTAAAGAGATAAGAGGAGCCTTTTTGTCCAGCAGCAAGATTCAGTTTTAGTAAAAGTTCTACCCCAGAGTTTTAAAAACATATTTGACAGAGTATGTCTGAACTTTTAATGAGGCTGCAGCACCGACACACAAAGGATTAAATCTGTTTCAGCTGTTTAAAGACAGTTGGCCTTAAAGACTGCTCATGCAGCATATTCCAACTGTTTTTAGTGAATTTATTGATCCCACAGAGCTGACAAAAGTGTTTGCCATTGTTGGAAGGACGCTTTATCAGACCGGCTAGATCTGTAAATATTTGGGGCTTTACATCTTAAAGATTTAGGCACAAAGTCTGCGTTGAGTCACAGGTGCTCAGAATTTACTGGTGTTCCATGTCATCAGAGGGAATAATAGAAAAGAGCTGATATTTAATACCAGGGGAAAATAATGTCTGTTTTACTTACTAGTTCTGGCAAATGGAGTTTTATGAAAGTTTTTGTCTCCTTATGTATAGAATAGGTTATACCTTTTCAGTCACAGACTTTAAAGTCGTCTTAACACAGTTTGATTTTATTGCAAGGGTAAAAATCTGGCTAATATCTTTGAATTAGGTTTATTACTGTAATAAATACTAGAATAACTGCTATAGATCATCAGCAAAAGCTAAAATTTGCATGGAAAATATGGAAAAAGTTTCAAAATAACAAATAAGCCTAACAAGCAAAGGCTCTTTGATTTTATATTTTTGAATGTGGAAAAGTATGAAAAATGACAGAAAAATTTAAAAGCTGTGTTTATAGAAGTACTATCAGCACAACAAACCTTTAAAGTAGTGTATACTCTCAGTAAGAAGTGACTATTGAGAGTCAAAGTCATTTAACTTTATTCATTTATATGAGCTATGGACTTACTTGGCTTTGGAAAGTGATTAATTGAACATTTAATACTAACTTAGTTGATAACTTAAGTAATTCAGACTTAAAATTGGTCCCTCTTCACCATCTTTTCGCCCCCCTCTCCTGTAGAGTATGACCCTCCTGGCTACCTGTACCAGACAGCGGAGATGAACGGCCATGTTCTCGAGTACACCACACTGCCCGGCTCCAGCCGCATCAATGGAGGCGTCCACGGGGGCTACGGGCACAGCGGCCCCATGTTGCCCCAAGGGTGCCATCACCTCCACCACAAACTCCCCAATGGTTTGGCTCTGCTCAACGGCTCAGGCAGCCTGTTTTCCCCCGGCCACCCACACAGCCACGACGGCACCCTGCCTCACAGCACCCGGGACTGCGAGCGCTCCCACCCACACCACCACCATAACGTGAGTGCTGCAGACCAGAGAACATGAAGTACCGTAAATATAGAGACGCCTTCTTAACGGACAAACATTAATGAGCAGATCAGCAGGTTAAATTTAAGGCTGTGTTTTCTAAAAGCAGATTTTTGTGTTTTATTTTCAGGGTGGAGGCCTGTACACCGCTCTCCCCCAAACAGAGTCGTCTGACTGTATGAGCTGTCAGAACCTCTGCAACAATAACAGGTAAGAAAATGCTTTTATTTTTGCAAATATCAGAGGATTTAATGGTATTTAAAGTTCATTTAAACAAAGTTTGTTTCAAGATTGTAATACAAAAAGAAGACTGTGTTATTCACTACTGGGGCCAAATTTCATTAGATTCAGATTCAGACAACCTCATTCAGGTCCACAATATTCCACACTGACAGATCAACAAGAATTCAGTGAAGGTAAGTTAAAAGATAATTTCTTAAGAAAATAATAATTAAAAAACAGAAAGTCGCAGTATATAAACAACAGTTGAAGTGTCTGCAACATGAGTGAAGCTACCAAACCAGTTAGAGAAGTCCAAACTGTGGGGACCAACTTTAACACTGCAAGAATGGTGTACTGAACTCTGTGGAAGAGCATTTTCTGGGTCAAAGTTCACCTTGTAGTCTTTGTTAGTCAATCATAATAGATTACTTTGAATGGCATTATTGTTCAAAGTGAAAATGTACAGATATACAATATAGATACAGGAACAGCATACACCCCTGCTCTATCTGTGCCTACACGGAAAGCCTGCGACAGGGTGAGAAGCAGCAAATGCCCAGGGCAGAGCAGTCATCACTGACGACAGAATGACGGACAAAAAAAAGGAGGAGCTGGGCTTGGACGAGGGTTGCAAAAAAGTGGCTTGCAGAGGGATCAGCAAACAGAAGCAGGCTAGAGCAACTTAAGAAGGCAAAAGGAGCTGGCAGGCATCAATGACAACATAATGACAGACAGAAAAACGGCAGAGCTAGGGTGGAGGAGGGTTGCAAAGAAGTGCCTTTCAGAGGGAGCATCAAAGAGAAGTGGGTTAGAGCAGTTTAAAAAGGTAAAATGAGCTAATCATGTGCCTCAAACCAAATCAGCTGGCCGTCAGCTAATGAGGGCTTGCATGAGATCAGCTGATCTCAATTGCATTGCAGCGCTTGTATTCAGTTTTCTGCAAACAAGCAAAGCTTTTCACTTAGAATGTCTCTAAAACCATTTTGTTGCTGTCAGATGAAACTTAAGCTCGCAGTCGACTGCCCTTAGAGGAACTGTTGCAAAGTTAGTTGTAAAAAATGCTTGATTTATTTATTTAATCACAGGAACATGTTGAAAAAGCTGACATGGATTCTTGAGCTCTAGTTTATTTTACCACATGATGATATTAAATCATAGTATTGTGCATTGTCTTGTTTTTTTTTCTTATATAGTGCAGGCCTGAGATAAAAATAGATTTCAAAATCCAAAATAATTATATCTTGATTGTAAGATTCACATGGTAATAGCCTATTGAATTTCACAGCTTTTATTTGGTGAGTTAAGGACCCAGTATAATTAAAAAACAGGTGGTCAATAAACCATAGACACTTAGCAGTGTTTGATGAACATCCTACTCAAACAGCAGTGATACATTTAAACAAATGTGAGTGCTACTAGTTTTAATTGCGTGATAATAAATATGACTGAAAGTTAAAGAAAAAAATATTCACGATTAAAAAAAACAGAAAAGTTGAGCTTCAAAGCTCCTAATATGAAGCTGAGTGAATGCACATGCTCACTCAAACTGCCCCCCCCCCACCCCACCCCCCCACCCCCTTCCTCTCGTCCTGTTTATGTACTTAAGGGTCCCCAGCATCACAGTTTACCCAGTGTGCACCCAGCCAGCAGACCTAATGAGCCCTGTGTTTATTTACCTCCGGCTGCTGGGAAAAGAGGGGGTGTGGTCGCGATCCAATCATGAACCGATAGAGGGATGCTGAGTTCAGAGAAATGCGGCAAAGCACGCAGCGTGCAACTGTCTGAGTTTGGGAACTTCACCGGAGAGTGAAACCACAATGTGTCACAGTTATTTAAAGGCAGTTTAACCGGAGCTTTAATCTCTGGTTCAACTGTTGAAAATGATTTTTACAGCTGTGTCAGGGAGCTCCAGTTGTGTTAGAGCTGTCATTGTTTTCACACTGTTCGGAGTATTAACAAAAGGGGTTCTGTGTTTGGGAGAGAAGCCACAAATATCTGCAGAGAGGAAGAACTGGAGTGGTATTTGAGGCACCACTGAGGGTCAGTCAGTGTCAGGGAACTTCTTAAAGCAAGTCATAAACATGTTTGTCCCTCTTTTCTTTCCATCTCTGTCTCTGAGCAGATGTTACAACAAGGCCAACGGCACGTTCTCCAGCGGCACTCTGCCTTTAATGCACCGTGTGGCGCCATGCCAGCAGGACGGGCTGGAGATGGTTCCTCTGGGTCAGGTCTCATCGCAGTGCCACCGCTCTGACGGTCAGATGCAGTGTGGCGAGCAGGGGGCCGACGCGGGGTACCAACCAGATGAGCACAGGGAGTCCTCGCCCTCGCAGCATTCCTGCTGTCTGAGCGCCAACAATGAAAACTGTCCAGCAGACAACACTGGTGAGACTCCTCTCAGCGCCTAATAGACACTAAATATTACCATGAGTTTTCCCTTTTTCTGGTGGTTTGTCATATTTTTGTTAAACAGCACCAGGGAGTTATGGAAAAACATTTGATCCTGTAACTTTTACAGATGGACAAATGCTTTGTTAATTCTTCACAGGAAATAAGACTATCAATCACAGCCAGATAGTGAACGTAAAAACATTTAGGCAGAAAATACTAGAATACATTTTTAAAACAGATGAAAATATTTTTAAAAATCCCCACAAAGGTTATCAAAGAACTGTTAGAATAATAATCAGTGTAAAAAGAGTATTTCAGTGTGCAACGACAAATTAAAACAGTCAGAATAAATCCAGCACAGTTTGTATAACATAATTCTTCTATGAAAAAATAATTTTCCACAGAAAACATCACCTTCTACCAGATGTGTTTATGCATTTTGATTTGTTAGTTGGTCACCAAGAAAAGAAAAACAAACCTAATAAAAGAAGGGCATAGCCTCAGTGACATCACCCATTAGTTGCTTTAGTGCTGTGGTTCTCAACTGGTGAGTCAGGACCCAAAAATGGGTCACAGAACCCTTTATATTGGATCCCGAATGTGTGCCTAAAAAAAAAAAAAAAAAAAGCCAAAAAAATAAATGAAACTCTTTCGAGACATACATACTTTTCCTTTCCTTGATTTAATTAAGTCCAGACTGTTCTGTTTCTCATTAAATTAATCTGATTGGTCAACAATATTTTGAAATTTGGGTTGCAGTTTCTCATTCAAGAGTTGATGGTGGGTCCTGAGGCTCCACCAGTTGAGAACCATTCCTTAAGTGGGCGTTTCAGATCTACTGATGGTGGTTGCCATATTGTTTACAGCAATCCATCCGGGTACTTCGCCAGCCCATCCCTTCTCTGGGTGAAACCATTTAATCAAAATGAGTGGCTGAAAATGGCAATGGGCCTTCAGCAAAGTAAATCTTGAAATAGAAATGATAACAAAAAACAGCTGATGGTTTAGTAGGAGCACAAACCCAGTAGACAGTAAGTCCAACATAAAAATTAGGATTTTTGTTGAACAGGGATCAGCATCAAAACAGTATAAAATAAACTAAGTTAAAAGTGTGTAGGAGGATCTCGTCACACCCTTCATCCAACTCTTACTTTTAAAACACAGTAAATATTTTGGTGATTATGTTAGCAGGCAGATAGAGCGATCACTGGCTTAGTCAATAGGAACACATCTCCGGTCTCACTTTACTCCTCGCTAGTTTCATCCCAAAACTACAGAGCTCTTCTTCTACAATCCTTCATACTTTGAGAAGAAATACTTATCAAAAATAGTCTTTTGAAGCACAAAATGCAAAACAATGGTGTTAAATCATTACCTGGAAGGGTTAAGAAAGAACAGGAGTTTTCAAAAAAATTCTCAGAAGATTATTGGACGAATGTTCTGTCTGTCTTCAGTACAGGCCAATCAGAGAGATGAGATAAAATAAGGTAGTCAGGCATGTGCAGTTTCTCTATGAACTTTGAGAAAGAGTTACTCGCAGAAGCTGGCTAGGAGATGTGCAGAAGCATCTTCTCTAAGATATTCTTTTAATGTGGCTCTGTTTTGATACAGAAATGTCCAATTCTAATGA
The DNA here is from genome assembly GCF_018320785.1 of Cheilinus undulatus. Lineage (NCBI taxonomy): Eukaryota > Metazoa > Chordata > Actinopteri > Labriformes > Labridae > Cheilinus > Cheilinus undulatus. The sequence goes on along the minus strand of NC_054866.1, from coordinate 45,725,501 downwards.
AACTGTTGCTATACTACAGCTACATCCGTGCCAATAGCTGCACTGGAGCCATTTCTAAATGACGCTGATTAGTCCAAACATTTTCATTTCCTGACAGACGTTGAGTATTGAAGCTTTTCAAGATGGATTCGCCTCATGACTGGCAAATCCATCTGCTTTGCAGGGTTAGTTTGATTACATAGCCACCACTGTTTTCTAATCTCCCACCATTCAGTCTCGGGGCATGTTTTTACCCAAATGGTCACGGTCATTACTGCTCTTATCAGGTGGAAATGCTGACTCACACTAACCTTTAGTCAAGCAAGTAAATAACAAAGTGGTGCAGTTGTGACAGGAATTTAGCAGCCTTGTAAACATCTACAAAATGCCCACCTGCTGGTCAAATCAGTTTAGACGGCACATTAAAAAAAAATGGGGTAAACATTTGGTGATAATTCCACTGTCAAAAGGAGCTCAGCAAAAAAAAAAACTGAAAAGTCAAGTAAAACTGCCTGAGTCATGTCCACGCGCAGGAGAAAACAATAAAAGGTTGGACATGGTACCCCTAAAACCCTTAAATAAGACACTTCTAATGTTTTTAAGGGGATTTGGATTAAACAGACACAAAATAACAGGTCTGAGCAGTATTTGGAGCAGTGGTTCTCAACTGGTCAGGCATCGGGACCCACCACCTCCACCTCAAGAGAAATCACAACCAAAAAAAAAAAAAAAAATAGAAAAAATAATAATTTATGTCATGAATGTTATTTAATCAGTAGTCACTGGTTAAATGATATTCCTGGCTACCATTACATTATGAAGACAAAGAGCACTCCAAAAAATGTTGATGTTTTGACCCTAAATAGAAAACATATCTAACAAAATGACAGGACAAAACAAACACGTTAGAGAAGCACATCATTGCAGAAAGATTTGCATGCATACATCTTATTTTACTCAGTTTTCCCAAGATATCTTGAAAGCTTTGTAATCTCTCCAAGAATTTTCTTGTTATCTTGAGTAAACCAGTTTTATTCCCCATTAAAAGGGGAGACAAACTGGTTGAAATCTCATAATCTCAGGAAAAACTAAAAAAAAAAAATACATGTATGAAATTACTGTATGCCATTTGGGGCTTCTGTAGCTAGATTTTTGTCACTTTTTTTTTTTCCTGGCACACATTTGAGATCCACTCAAAAGAGCTTACCAACCCACCAGTTGAGACACACTGATTTAGAGGTTCACGCAATCAATTTTACTGTTTTTCTGTCTTGTTTGCGAAGCTAGGCTAAATTCCTTATATTAAATGAAATATGGCCCACATTAAAGCATGAATCTTGTGCTAGTCTGTATTGTTCTTCTTTGTTTCAGCACGAGGAGCTGCTACCATTCTGATTCTGTAAACAAACATTTTGACCAGAAGATTGTACTGATTTTGTTTTTTTTTTGTGACTAAATTGATTCAACACTGTAAATGTAAAACATATTAGTAAACAAAATAATAACATTTTGATTTATAACTCCCTAATTGATAAAGGCGGCAAATAGCCGCACCGGTGACATTCCAGGGGCGGAGCCAGTGGCAACCAGGGCCAACCAGGCCCCTCTGAAATCTGATTGGCCACCCTAGAATCATTAAAATTTTCCCTCATCAGTCATTAATTAGCCATTTCAACAGACCAAATCCCTAAGCGAATCTTGACCTACATTAGACTGGTTTTACTAACAGAAATACTCTAATAGTGAGGTATATGAAAGTGGCCCCAGCATCCTTATATATTTCTGTATATGGCCCCAATGGAAAAAAAATTGGACACCCCTGCTGTAGAGAATATTGTAGCAATCTTTCTGTAACACTCAGCAAAGAAAGAAAATAAACATATTTCCAAAATATGTCAAAGTTTTGCTTTAAGGCATCAAAACTTATAGAGAACAAAGTGGAAACATTTGTATCCCTGGTGTTGTGAAATCAGACTCTGTTCTTCTTCATGCTTCTCTTGTAAGTTTATATATGATTACCAATCACCATGTTGTATGCAGACAAAGTATGCAGCGTCACCACAAATTACACTGTGGGCCTCTCCAGGATCTGTCCCTGTCTGTTTTAATATGAAGCACAAACTAAACTCTCTGTCTCTCTCTCTGCAGCTGAAGAGGAGCTGGAGTGCGAGGACATGGAAGGGCCTGTGGTGTGCTGGGAGAGTCTCGGCCTGCCAGACTTGGACTGTGACGAAAAGCCTGGGTGGATCTCCAGCAGCAGCCTGGCAGGAGAACTTATCCAGCCGGGCCCACAGGAGGTCTGAACCAAGCCCACACACAAGCGTGCTCTCTCTGGCCCTCTGCTGCAGCGTGGAGGGGTGCAGAGAGACCGGACAGGAGTGGAAATATGACCGGCGATGGGATAGTCAGAGACACTGCACGTTACGGTGACAAGGACACAAAATGTCGACAGACTGAACTGAGATGAGCGATGTGGGAAAAGAAAGGAGAGAGAAGCCAGATGGAGAGACGAAGAGGAAAAAAAAGTGCTCACAGACAGACACTATATCCCACTGGAGGAAAGACTCATAAAAGATCAAAAACTCTTTAGATGACTTATTTATTTTTTGTAGTAGTAAAATATTATTTCATATGAATGTATCTGTTTTAAAGGAAAAAGTTTGTCTTTTATATTATTTATGCCTTTTGGATGAGAAATACTTTTTATTTTTTGTCGTTTTGTCCCTCTGTGTTCCACCCAACGTGGAGATTAGCAATTGTCTGTGTAAAGTTTTGTAATAATATAAAGAGAAGATATGGAAGAGTAAACAACAAACTGTTTTCACTGTCTTTACTCAGCTCTTTGAGCAGCGCCCAGTGAATGATTGCCACAGTGAAATTCCCGGCCTGGGTCCAAACCCATCGATATTTCTGGCAGGCCTTTGATGCGGTCTGTGATGGGCTGTTCCACTGCAGTGACCCCTGAATGGGGTGAACACTCCCTTCACTGTTCAGATTAAGGCTGCTGCGCTCTGCTTCACTGAATACTTGATAGCTCATCACTTTAGGTAAAATGCACTGTTGCTTTGGGAGCTCTGCTGACCTACTGGCCCAGAACTGTTAGAGGAGAGGGGGAGTTACACTAAGACAGCAGTTTACATGGAAGGAGCTTAAAACTACGCTAACAATAGACCTTTGAGTGGTCTATTTCACCCAGAATTAATGCACATTAAACAATAAACACATTCTCATGTTGTGTCACTTTAGACTGCAATTAATTATTTTTAAAATAAATTAAATCAATTAATCAGACCCATTTTTACATCATATCCATCTATTAATAAACAGACCTCAGAGTTGTTGATTCAATATGAATAAATAATTTAAAAAAGCTAAATGACTAACCAAATGTTGACTGCCTTTGCTACATCAGATAGCTTTAACAGGGCATGGAATAACTCACAACAGTATATAAAGATATGGTGTTTATAGAAGATGTAACCTCACTCTTCACTCACATACACTTAAAGGTAACATATTTTACCCCTTTGAGACAAGTTTATATTGGTCTCAGAGGTCCCCAAAACATGCCTGTGAAGTTTGTTGCTGAAAAAAACACTTCAGTATCTGATTTTTGCATGTCTTAAAACTCCTTGGAGAACAGCATATAAGGACACGTCACAGCGGCAGCTGATGCTTCTGAGGAAGACTGCAAATGACAGTCGAAACATGTCAAGGTAAAAACATCTCTTACAATAAATTGTCTGGAAAAAAAAGAAACCCAAGTAGATTATCTTCCAGGACACCACTGATGTTTTTACCCAGTCATGATGTTACTGAAAACAAAACTGTGTCCATCAGAGATTTCACAATAGAGATTTATTTTTAGGTTACCAGTGTCTCGTCCCCATTATGAGAAAATGGCTGTTGATGAACATTTCTGCTTATAATTTCCATTAATTGTTGATCAGTTGAAATAATTAAAGTTTAGTAATTTTGTGTGTAAAATAAACATTGAATTAGTTCTAACACTTTTATTCATTGATTATCAGATTTATCAATCTGTTGTTGCAGCTTAAGTATAAATCGTGTTTGCACAAAGACTTAAAAACGTTTTATTTTTTACATCTATCCTAGCGGTTTAGAGCGGTGACTCTCATCTTGTGGGTCGGGACCCCAAAGTAGGTCGAGCAGCTCTTCCCAGTGGGCCGCAGTGTGCCAACGCAGAAACTGTCAAAAAGTTCCTATACAGAAGCCCTAAGTGGATATAGAGTAAATTCATTCATGCATTTAAGTGGTCTTATTGAAACAAGTAAAGTTCAGGATTTGTCTTGAAAATTCTTCTTATTTATCTCATTTTCTTTGATGTCAAAGCTGATTCTCCCAATATAATGAGGAAATTGGTCAAGAAATTTCCAGATTTCCATGCTTTCTCAGGAAGAGTGAAGTTAGGTGTATGCATGGCTGTACTTCTATTATGATGTGCTTTTTAAACATGATTGTTTTGTCCTGTCTCTTTGTTCAGTATGTCAGTGTTAGATTTGACAGCTCTTATCATTTTTAGTCTCAGTCTTAGTCTTTAGATTAAATGCCTTTAAGTTTTAGTCACATTTTAGTCATGTCTACTCTTAATAGTTTTAGTGGACGGAAACTCAGAAACATTTTAGTCTAGTTTTAGTCCATAAAAAGTCCTCACATTTTAGTCTTTACTTTTACTGCAAGCATTTATTGCTTAATATTTGTATCAAATCCCGGTAGTGTTTTCTATAAACTCTGCCAAACCTGGGGTCCCTGCTTTCTACAGCAAGAGGCAGAACAGTGACGGATGCTTGTATATTGACAGATTTACCCACAGTGGTGAAATATCACGGATTTTGATTGTCCAACAAAATCAAATTTCTTAGTCTAGTTAAAGTCATCTTGACGAAAAATAAACTTAATTTTTGTCAGTTCTAGTCCTCATAGATCTATTTTTGTTAGTCTTAGTCTTAGTCTTTCTCATGGAAAAAAGGTAGTTGACAAACATTTTTAGTCATCGTGTAAGTTTACAAAATTAAAACTGCAGTATGTTTTTTTTCCATTTAGGGTCAAAACTGCATCCTCCTCCTTAAATAAATGCGTGATTTAACATTTTCAATCAAATTTGAGTCGTGATTTCTCTTCAGGAAGTCGTGGTGGGTCCTGATGCCTGACCAGTTGAGAACCACTAGTTTACAGCAGTTGTTTTCAACTGGTCAACAACACCCACAGCTACTCACTTAAGAGAAATTGCAACCCAAATGTTCAAGCACTCCTGAAAAATTTGGCAGTTTTGACCCTAAATGGAAAAAATGACCAAAGAGACAGGACAATCATGTTTAAAAAGCACATCCTTACTTTCCCCCAGACAGCATGGAAATGTAGTCTTTTCTCTAGGAATTTCTTCGTTGCCTTGGAAAAACCAGATGTGTTCTCCAAAGCAAAAGAGAAATCTCAAGATAATTTGTAAAACTTTTTCATCACTATTGGAAAACCTAAACATAATATTTAAATTACTATACTAAGAGCTTCTGTTGTCACGTTTTTTTTCCTAACACAGTTGTGACCCACTGGGAAGAGCTGCTCGACCCACTTTGGAATCCTGACCCACCAGTTGAGAACCTCTTGTAAAGAGTGTTAAAAAAAAGGAGTCTCTTGCTTAAGCTTCACCCCCTCCACAGGCGGAGGTTGGTGCTCTCAGGGAAGACAGAAACATTAAAAGATGATTCAGTGGACTCCTAAACATGGGTCAATCTAAACAAGATACCTGAGCATGCCAGTCACTTTATTCAATTTAATAAGGTGCAAAAGACACCTCATTCTTTAAGAACATAAAGTGATTAGTACTTGCATTTCTTCATTGGATTGATCTCTTTAAGAGTCCATTGAATCCGTGTTTAGAGGGTTTTTATTATTACTGTTCAAAGCAGCAGCTTCAGCTCCTTTCTCTCTCTCTCTCTCACCACACCTCTACTTTATACACAATGCTGTGCCCACACCATGGATGGCAACCATGTGATTAATTGATTAAGGCCAAAACCTACCCACAACCATATAAACCAAGGAAGACTGCACTGAAAAGATGTGCTGTATTTCTCCAAAATGCTTTGCAGCACTTGGCACAGCGCTGTGATACACAAGCTTGTTAAAATAATCTAAATATATGAGAGGCTCTGACAGGAGTGGATGGACCCAGTACTTGCTTTTCTTTTTCCAGGAGTGAAAGAACCATAAACTCATCCTCGCTGCTTCGTGGCTCCAGTTTATCTCCTTCTGCCAATTTATGCATTGAGTAGAAAAATAAACTCATCAGACACAGTGTGCGAAATTTCTGAGCTTTTTACACTGGACTGTGGATCCAAGACGCCCATCCTAAAGATACAGCCTCTGTGCAAAGGCTTTTAAAATACACCGTTTGATTTCATTGTATTTAACCAGGTAAAAATTGTGAGTGTGAATCTCATGATCAAGCTGTAAAAACCAGTGAAGATTACTGTGAACACCATTCAGAGAAACTGACTTTTTGAAAATAATTGTCACACAAGGTGATCTGCACTGCGTCTGGGCACACTTGGACCACAAAGTCCAGTTTCAGTGCGCTGCATTGCACTAGGCAGTGGTTCCCAAACTGGGGTCTGGGTACCCCTTAGGGAGCACCAAAGATCTCAAGAAGGGCCAGGTCCCTGTCTGCTCTGTTGTCAAAATTAGATGTGCATATATTTTGATAAAATCCTGATTAGAAACATAACAAACAAAAGTGTATTAGAGCCACCCTCAAAGATACAAAAATGTAGATCTATTAATTTTTGAGGTAAAAAACATCGAATTTTTTGAAATAATAAAATCTTGTATGAATAAGAAACCAAACTCTGAATTTTAAAGCTTTAAAAATTGTAAAGTTGCAAGTAAAAACTTGAAATGAATGAATAGTAAATTTTGGCATTAGACACAAAAAAAAACCCTTGACTTTACAATCATAATGTAATATTTATTACTTTAAGTCAAAAATTCACAAGAAATGAAACTGAAAACTGGTTGGATGGAACCTGGAGAACATCTGCAGCTTTCAAAGTCAAAATTTATTTTTTTCTTGTATATATCTGACTTTTTAAACTACAGGATTTTTAGTTTATTCTTGTAAATTAACAGGTCCGCATTATTGGTTTTTTTTTAAGTGGCCCTATAATTCCCTGTAATAATGGATAGTTCAAACATAGATCATTTTGCAAGAACAAGTATGAAGGCCTTTTGAGTTTGAGTCCTTTCAACAAAAATGAAATTTATGTTGAAATTTTTCACGTGGGTCCTGGGGGCTTAGCTTTTTAGGAAGGGGACAAGTACAAAAAGGTTGGGAACCACTGCACTCAGGCTCATTACTTCCCTTATCTTGGATGTAAGAAGTGTGTTTGGGAAAAGTACAGTTGCTTGTGCACGCACTCAAGCGTGGGTGTGCAGCATGGACATTTGTTAAATAGATTCAGCCGTTCCTCTGAGTGATCATTTAAACAATGCCAGTGTTAGAGAACTGTACCAAAATGACCCAAAATACCCACAAAGTGAGTAAAGTAACTGTCATTTCTCCTTCGTGCCTCATTGGGAAGCCGAGCATCTTGTAAACAGCATTTGTCATAATACGGCATGATGGCATATCAGTACCCAGGCCCGGCTGGACTTGGAGAAGAGTGAGTGCACGCCACACTGAGGAGGGGTTCAGCGAAGTAGAGTGAGTACATTTCAAGCTGGAAAGATTTAATATAAGTTCAACAATAATTTATTATACAAGTTTAAAAATTCTGGAAACTGTGAATGTCTTTGGCAAATAGACTAACCTGACACGCCAGATGGGAAAGCTTCAGTAGGAAACGTTTGAGAAAAGGCAGGGGCTTTGAAAAAAATCAGAGTGTGACTGGGTGAACGTTCTGTCTGTCACATCTCTACGGGCCAATCAGAGCAACAAAACACGTGACGTAGCCACGTGCGCAGCTACCGAGGAATAACACGAAACATGAGACATGTAAGTACTCGACTTTTGTCGTTTTTGAAAAGAAAACAACTCACTGCTGTTCTTTGATCTTCTTTTAATGAAGAAATGTCGTCAAGTTCTGATAAAACTTACCTTTTAGCAGCATCCGCGCTAAGCTCCTCCGCCATAATGTCTTGCTGCTGCTTGTTTACATCATGACTCTGCCGTGCCTGAAAGTACTGCCCCTCGTCGCTGATTGGTCCTGTCACTTTCTAACCGGACCCAAACGGTTCAGATGGGAGCTTAACAACATGGATTTGCCAATGAAAAACAAAGATATGGGCGTATCCACCTGCTTTGCAAGGTTACGAATAGACTCCATCTTGATGTCTTTGTGAACTTGATGGGACAGTAAGGCTCACTGCCAGTGTTGCCAGATGAAAAAACAGCAATATCGTACTGCAGCTTTGAAATCGTATTTTACAAATAACTATCGTACATGTACGCAAACATGAGCAATGACCTAAATACTACAGTAAAGCACTGTCCTGCACAAAGCACTGATGCAGCAAGGAGCATACAAGACAGCAACTGTGTGCCTCACACAACATAATGGAGAGCAGTCCATACCGCAAAACAGTACTTGAGTCTTTTTAGTTTACATGTGACGTACACGAGCCGCAAGGATGACTGGATCGAGGGAGATCGGCAGAATGGGATTGGCTCAGAAATTAAGTAAGTAGACACCCATACCAGCTGGTTACCAAAGCAAGGAAAGGGAGACACGTGAATAAATGACCATTAATGAACAAAAGAAGTTCCTGCTTGAACTTAAGCCAAGTTTAAAAAAAGCATGTTTTTAATCCTTAAACTGTGCTGGAAAATTACAGGACATGAGTCTCAGAGGATTATGATATATGAATGCTCAGTTATGTTCTAGGTTTGAAATGCACACACCGTATTTTTGCAGGCTCTCATTACTTGCAGAAACAAAGTTAACATTGCAATATAAATGCGGAGTGTGTTGAGCAACGCTGCAGTTTGAGCCAGAGAAACAAAACGCAATCAGAACTCTACTCAAACTTGGAGCAATAATAAAAGACAGCGGCCTTCAGTGGCCTTAACAGACGTGCGTGAGTATGTGAGCAGTGATGGTTGTATGGTTTGAAATGCACGGATCTAATTTTGTATATAAATGGAGCAAAACTGAGCCTTAAGAGGGATTTTTATGGGAAAAAGTGTGACTTTTTCAAGCGTTTACAGCAGCTTGTTGTTGAAGGAAGAGATCTTTAAAGTCAAAACATGCACATATGAAACCAACACGGTCTGCATGTTTGGTACCAGAAAGGCGTAAGTGTCAAATATATATTTGTAATTTGGGTGAACTATGTCTTAAAGAAACACACAAACTGGGAAAGTTGTAAAAAATTGCCATCTGTCTCAGTTTAACGACATTACAATCCAGGATTTCTGGGAACTGTGGGCTGAGCTGCCAGCTGGGCCGAGGACAAACTCGTCTGAGTTATGTTTGAAATAGAAGCGGGAGCGAGTGTGATGCTCCTGATGTGTGAGAAAACTGTAGATAACTCATTCATAAAAACGCTATCCTCTCAGGTTTCAGCCAAACACTTTTTCAGAAGGCTTAAAAGCCTCCGTCAGTTTTAAAATAATCTCCGTGCTGTGCTGGCTGATTGGAGTTGATGGGATTGCAGGCGGGCGGATGACAGGGCTGGCTGTGCTTCACTGAGGATGACTGTGGTGCAGGCTTTCCACGCTCGGTGCCTGTCTGCCTCTGCTTGTGCCAGAGTCGACTGCCAGTCCTCAGGCCCCGGCTCGCCTGGCATCTCTCCTCCCACTGATGCTATATGGGATATTCCTGGCGCCCGGATTTACTCACCCGCTGCTGAGGCGTGGCCTCTTCCGGCTGGTATTTTTAGTGCGATGCTGGCGACGTTTGCTCACTTGACTTGACTTCAACTATCAATTGTGTTCTTAAAATTCTAGCTGTGAAACCTTGAATGTTTTCCTTCAAATCAGAAGCGTTTGACAATGCTCTTCACAGTTTCAGAGTTCCCTCTCACCCTTTCTTAGAAGCTCATCTTGGAGTCCGTCATGGCGCCATAATGGAGGGAAACAATGGGTAGGAAATGAAGCTGGAAACGAAAGAGAAATGGTCCGGGGAGGGAGAGGGGATGCTGACAGATGCAGGCTGGGCTGATGAAGAGAAGATAAGGCCAGGGTTGTCTCTAAATGAGCTGCTTCTCCATCTCCCACGTCTATCAGTCGGCACTTTGCCTCAGCCCGGCCCTGCACCCTCTACCCACGCAGCTACACCCCTTCATTAAGGAGCCCATGGGAACAAGAAAGCTCATTGTCCACCCTGGAATTTCTGCCCTCTCGCTGCAGAGCCGACCTGTTAACGCCGGTCCCTCTCCCCTCCGCCCACCATTCTTCCTCTCTCTCCCCTCTCCAGCACACCCTGAATGAATGCAATTCTTATGAATCGGGCAGTGTGTCGTTTACTCGCTTGATTCAGCCCCGGGCGGTTTCATCCTTGAGATGTCACAAACCGCAAGTGAAGCATGTTGTGGTTGGATGGACTCCAACAGCATTCCTCTGGGTGCTTGAAGAGATGAGCTCATATACAGCATTAGACAATGATAACCTATATGTTCCTAGAGGATGTACGCATTTGTGTTATCCTGTTCCAGATGTTGAAATTCAATCTGGTTTAATCGTTGATGGAATAATAACATTTGGATAACACTTTACAGAAAGGAAAACAAACATTTGTTCAGTTACAAGGAAACTAATAACCAGTCTAATAATAGAAGAACTATCAGCTGGGACAACAACAGGGATAATGGCGTCTGTCCCATTTCCACAGATCGCCCTGGTCACCTGCTTCAGCACTAACTGGTTCATACACCAGCCTTCTGCTAGAAAGAAGCCAGTTAAGTGCAATCAATCAAGGTCCATAAGTAATGCAAAATATTCTTTAAATTGTGATCAATCATATGCTTTATTGTCCCTCTCAGTGCACTTTCCATACACACCACAAGCTGAGGGAGCTGACTCCTGCTGCTCACTGAAGCAGGTGAGAGAATAAGCTCAGTGCAGAGTCAGGTGTGTGGCTGATTAGCTGTGATCACTTAGGTGTGGGGAGGTTACAGAAACTCTTGGGCTCTAGTGCGCTGTGCTGTCTCACTATCTCACCTTCAGAGATAAGGAGAGCATCTCTTGGGGTTTTCTTCTGTTTTGTGTGCATTGTGAATATTTCTGTTGTGAATAATATAATATTCATTGTGAATACTACTTTCTGATTCTTGGGGGGGGGGTTGTGGACAGGCCAGGGGCAAATAATTTTGCTAGAACAGCCTGAAAAAGTGTATTTTGCGTAATATGTCACCTTTGATATTAGGAACAAGAGCTTTTTGAGTTTTACTCATTACTAGTTTGTTCTGAATTTCGTTTCCCCTCTCCCTTTTGATGGCTTGTGATCTTAGTGGTTAAACTTCCAGGTCTACTTTTAGAAACTCAGGTCTGCAACTGTGTCCCACTACTTTCAGGCTTGACAACTTCAGCATCTCCCTGCAGCCACAGTGATGTAAGATTAGTCCACCACTGCTTCTCAATGCTCTATTTCACTTAAAAAAAAACACTTAAACTGCTCAGTGGACATGTCAAAAGTCATCTGATAAATATTTCACTTTTTCTGTTTTCTATCTATAACAATTTCCTTTTACCATTTTTAGTTCTCATCATTATCTTATTTTTTAAGATTTATTTTTGGGCCTTTTCATGCCTTTATTTGATAGAGGAAGGACAGTGGATAGACTCAGAAACAGGGAAGGGAGTGGGGAGAAGCATGCGGCGAAGGGCCACAGGCCGGATTCGAACCTTGGCTGCCTGCGTACATGGGTACCACCTTAAACCACTCGACCATCTGTGCTCCGTCTCATCACTATCTTTGATCTACCCAAAGATCATTATTTTCTTTCAAAATAAAAGCAGGTCTGTATTCAAACAGGAAATCAATTACCCTCAGTTCAAGACAGAATCAAAATCTGTACTGAACTTAAATGAGATGCAGCAACAGAACAGCAGCTTCCAGCAGCAGTTCCCCCTGCGTTATACCGTCACATCCAACATTTACACTGTAAAAAGAATCTAGTTGTGTCTTTCATGTCCCATTAAAATAGTCAAAATTACAAATTCCTCTAGAAGTTTTCAGATATTTTAGTCAATGTATGAAGTCAACTAAATAAGTATAAAATCAAGTCCATTTTTTTTGACTAGTACAGACATTTTAGGCCAACTCCATTTCAAAAACATTGGGGCACAGTGTAAAATGTAAATAAGAACAGAATGTAATGATTTGCAAATCTCATGAACCCATATTTTATTGACAAAAGAATATAAACAACATGACAGATGTTAAAACTGAGACATTTAACACTTAATGAGAAACTGTAGCTTATTTTTAACTTGATGGCAGCAACACATCTCAAAAAAATTGGGATTTGGCAACAAAAGGCTGGAAAAACTAAGTGGTACATAATATCATCAAAAACTTCAGAGAATCTGGAGAAATCTGGCCTTGTCAAGAGACAAGGCCAAAGGTTAGTATTGGATGGTCATGATCTTTGGGACCACTGCATTAAAAACAGGCATGATTCTGTAATGGAAATCACTGCATGGGCTCAGGAGCAACTCTAGGAATTGTTGTCTGTCAACACAGTTGTCCGTGCCATCACAACAAATGCGACTTAAAGTTGTATCATGCAAAGAGGAAGCTATATGAGAACACAATCCAGAAATGCGGCTCTCTTCTCTGTGCCAAAGCTCATGCAAAATGGACAGAAGGAAACTGGAAAACTGTTCTGTGGTCAAGCAAATCAAAATTTGAAATTTCTTTCGGAAACCCTGGACACTGTCCCATAGGCTAAAAAAGAGAAGGAACATCCATCTTGTTATCAATGCGAGGTTTAAAAGCCTGCATCTCGTTCAAATTTTAAATCCAGAGGTGATTGTGCATTTGCAGTGGCAGCTCCTAAACTTTGGAACAATCTTCCTGGTAACATCAGGTCTGCTGAATCTGTAGTTTCTTTTAAAAAGCTGCTAAAAACCCATTTTTATAGATTAGCTTTTTAAAAAATCTCTACCCCCCTCTCTTTTACTTTTGTGTGTATGTACATGTGTTGTAACTGAACATACTGTATGTTGGTTGTGTTGTTTATTGGGGTATGTTTGTTTGCTTATCCGTCTGCCCCTTTTGGGTTTTGTATGCATTTTGTAACTGTGTGTTCTTAAAAGTGCTGTATAAAAAAGTTATTATTATTATTATCATTATTATTATTATTATTATTATTATCTCTGATGGTAGGGGGTTGCATTAGTGCCTATGGCGTGGGCAGCTTACACACCTTGAAAGGAACTATCAGTGCTGAAAAGTAGATAGAGGTTTCAGAGCAACATATGCTCCCATCCAGACAACGTCTCTTTCATGGATGGCCTCACGTATTTCAACAAGACAATGCTAAACCACATACCACATCCATCACAACAGCATGGCTTCACAATAAAATAGTCGGGGTGCTGAACTGGCCTGCCTGCCGAAAACTTTCACCAATACAGAAAAATTGTTGTATCAAAAAAAAATAAAAAAAAATAAATAATCCAGCAAAGAAGACCCAGGACTATTAGAACCCTTAATCAGATAAGAATGGGACAACATTCCTCTCCCAAAACTCCAGCAACTGTCCCCTCACTTCCAAGACATTTACAGACATTTGTTAAAAGAAAAGGGAAAGCTACGGCCCTGTACCTACTTTTTTGAGGTTGCTGCCATCAAATAAAAACACATGGGTTTTGGAGATTTGCAAATCATGCACCCTGTTTTAATTTATACAGTTCCCTCTCTCTCCTGATCTTTATGTTCTCTAATGGTTTAGTTCCTCATTGACTCCAGAGTAGCTCTGCTGCACCTGTTGGACAATCAGGAGCTAAAAACAGACCCGCTGTCTTATCACGATCTCAGCTGCATCCATTTAAACTCAATCATTCTCTCTGTTAACACGCTCCACCATTTAAATGAAACTGTTCTGCTCTGGGCTGGTAATGAGTCTGCTGAAGTTACACCTGATGACAAAAGTTAACTCTCACAGCATTAAAGTTTCACACCAGAGTCAAAGAAATCCAGAGAGCCACACTTTTTGAAATAAATCAGCTCTAGAGTGATTTTAAATCAACACCTGCTCCAGGATGTGTGTACAGATATGAGTAATGACATGTTTATTTTATTAGCGTGAATTGTTTAAGGGAACGTTTGTTTTATGTGCTCAGCTTCTGTCAGAGTCTCTGTCAGTTCAAAGGAGCTCAAATGTTCCCAAGGAATGAAAACTCCCAGCTCTAAGGTCTGTCAGTGTCTCAGTGACAGTGTGAGAGTTTATAATGAACACACTTAAAGGAAGACAAACAACACAGCAGGCTGCTGATTAGAATTAAGCAGAAACAGTGATAAGCGACATAAACTAGGAGAAAAACAAAACAAACTAGTCATGTCTAATGAAGCAGCCGTCCAGATGGTTTCAATAATCAACACGGCACAAACCTGGTGAAGAATCTGAAACAGAAACCACAACCTCAGGTCCACACGGTGTCACGCTCCGTAAGTTTATATGGCTACAAAGATGGCAGCAGACAAAAGCTCAGTCTGTGACTGATCAAAGTCTTTCAGGGGGTCTCACAGTCCAGTCTGGTGCTAAAACCCCGCTAAGACAAAAACCACCTTCTCTCACTTAACCCGTGTGCTGTTTACCCCTGTAGTTTAGGCTTCTTCCCACACTTTCTTCGTCTATTTGTTACAAAGATCTTGTTGCATAAACCCCAATGTATAAAGAGGAATGGATTATTTTTGCAGACTGAGAGACAAGCGTTTACAACATACATTACAAAAGTATTAGTTAATCCATAAACGGCCTCTTTACATCTCTGATTATGTAGCTTTTTTTTAAAGATTTATTTTTTGGGCATTTTTGTGCCTTTATTGGATAGAGGAGGACAGTGGATAGAATCGGAAACAAGGTCAAGAGTGGGGGAGAGCCATGCGGTAAAGGGCCCCAGGGTGGATTCGAACCCCGGCTGCCCACATACATAGGGAACGCCTTTACCCACTAGGCCACCTGCACCCCATGTAGCTTTTTTTACAGTGGTACTTCCAATAATCTCATCGGACCAATAGCTAAGTTGGGGATTGTCAATAGACAGAACTGAAAAATCAAATGATCATAAAAAGCTCAACAAGAAGTGAGATTTTCAATGCTCTGGCTGCAGACAGCAGCTCTCAGACACCCCCTCTTGTAGACTGATACTGAGGGACTCTGCACCTGTCAGAGGGGAAATTCACGCTAAAACTTCTGAAATAAAATTAGGTTAAAACTTTGGTTAGGTTAGTGTAAGGGTTAAGGTAACAGGATACCGAAAGTCAAACACCTGACCTGCAAGACCTGATAGAAAACTTTTAATAAAGGCAACTAAAAGTCTACTTACAGTAAAAGGCCGGTCCTCCATGACAACATTCTAACGTAGCAAATGTAGCTCAATTAGCTGCATAGATAACAGAGATATGTAGCTAATGTCAAGTTCACAAAGCTGTACAAATGAAGCTACAAAACTAATATTAAGGGCTAGGCAAGAGAAGTAGCAGCATTACCTTTAGCTGTATTTGCTAAAGCTCACATTGTTAAAGCTAACTTTGCTACACTGGCTTATGTAGCTATGTTAACTATGCAGCTAGCATAGCTAACCAGCAGAGCCATCGTTTGCGTATCTACTTCTAAAATGAGTCAATGCATAATTTACCTCAAAGTTCCTCTGATCTTTTTCTCTGTTTCATTCATGAAATGTTTAGTCTTTAATGTCTGCAGTGTGGTTACTTCATGAATGTAGCTGCCAAATTTTCTTTATGAATATGGTTGAATTTAAAAAAAAAAAAAAAAAAAACTAAAACTAAAACTGGAAAGATGTTGTATTGCCACATTAGGGCACTTTTGTTCAAACATAGTGAACAATCTGAGGGGGGCGTCTGAGATCTGCCGTCTGCTGCCGGACTGTCATGAGATTTTCTCTGATTCTAGCAGAAATTCATACAGTTCCCATAATGCAACTCAGAAGCTTTTTTTGAGTTGCATTATGCATTTGAATGGATGCATTTTCCTTTTTTAAACTGCAAGCACAGATTTCTGGTTTGAATTTCCATACACAAGTAGAGTTTAGCTCAGAAGCTAAGAAGATTTTTTTTAAATGTTTGTTTGAATTAAAAGGACCATAGTGCATTGAAGAAAACACTGCATAATGTAGTTTGACTGTTGTAATTTCTCAGTTTGGATTGTGTCAAGGCTGACGTGCTGTGGGGACGTCGACCTTCCCCTCTAGTACAACAAGAATTGTTCATGAGAACATATCACAACAGAAACAGTGCTGTTAAAAAGTATTGACCCCCTTCCTGATTTATTTATTTATTTGATGATTCGTCACACTACAGTGTTTTAGATCATCATACCAATTTCATTATTATACAAAGATAACCAGAGTAAATACAAAATACAGTTTTTAAATAATAATTTCATTCATTAAGGGGAAAAAAGCCATCCAAACCTACCTGGCCCAATGTGAAGTAGTACTCACCCCCTATACTCTAATAACTGGTTGTGCCATTCTTGGTGGCAACAACTGCAAACAAGCATTTGCAATAACTAGCAATAAGTCTTTCACATCACTGTGGAGGAATTTTGGCCCACTCTTTTTTGCAATATTGCATTATTTCAGCCACAGTGGAGGGTTTTCCAGCATGAACGGCCTGATTGAGGTCCTGCTTCAGCACTGCAATCAGATTTAACCCTAGTTTTTTTTAAGCCAATCAGAGTTGGACTTGCTGGTGTTTCTGCTGCAGATCCTGACTGTTGAGCTTGAGGTCATGAACTGATGCCTGGACATTGTCCTTCAGGATTTTCTGGTAGCAGGCAGAATTAATAGTCCCATGTTTGACTGTACTGTGATGTTATTTTTATGAAATGCAGTGTTAGTTTTACTCCAGATGTAATGGGATGCAAACCTTGCAAAAAGTCCAGCCTTTGTTTCTTCAGTCACCAGAATATTTTCACAGAAGTCTTGAGGATCATCTAGATCTTTTGTCAAAATGTGAGACAAGCCTTTATGCTCTATTTGGTCAGCAGAGGTTTTGGCTTTGGAACTCTCTGATGAGTGCCATTTTTGCCCAGTCTCTTTCTTATTGTTGGCACATGAACATCGACTTTAACTGAGTCAAGTGAGGCTTGCAGGTCTTTAGATGTTGTTCTGGGTTCTTTTATGACCTCCTGGATTAGTCCTTGATGCACTCTTGGAGTAAGTTTTTGTAGGCCGGCCACTCCTGGGAAGGTTCTCCACTATTCCAAGTTTTCTCCATTTGTGGATAATGGCTCTTGCGGGTTTGCTGGAGTCCCAAAGTCTTGAAATAGCTTTGTAACCCTTTCCAGACTGATAGATGTCATGTGTTCTTGAGTTTCTTCCATATGGCGGCATGATGTGTTGCTTTTTGAGATCTTATAGCCTACTTCCCTATATCAGACTGGTTCTATTTAAGGGATTTCTGGATTTAGCAGGTCTGGCAGTGATCAGGTCTGGATTTGGCTAGTGAAATGCATTTTGTATTTATTTGGTTTATCTTTGTTTGATGATCTAAAACATTTAAGTGTGACAAATATACAAAGAATAAATCAGTGAGGGGAATATGAATATGAAACACAGCTAATTTAAGCAAGTGGTTTGAACTCAAACTCACAAACAAACAGTGGTCATGGACCGTCAAAGTAGATATAAACACAGCAAAATGTCCAGACTGATGCAAACAAGACAAAAAGTGAATCAGTGCTCCTCCACTTTGAGCCGAGTGGAGTAGTAAGTGACCCAGGCCCCGTCGTCTGTCCCATACAGAGCCTGACAGGTGTACGTCCCCTCCGCCTCGCTCTGCAGCTCCTCTATGAGCAACATCGATGTGTTTTCAGGAACCTGAATGAGACCCAGGCTGCTGGACTGAGCCTGCAGCTTCAGCTCTTTACCGTAGTTATAAAACAGAGCTACGTTGTTTTCAGTCCCCGGTTTGGTGAATCCCCAGATAAAGATGGTGGGCATGGAGGAGCCACAGTCCAACGTGACCGAGTCCCCCACTGACGCCGTCATGTTGGTGCAAATGTACTCCACCTCCTCCGGATCGGGTATCTCCAGACCTGAAATACGACACATCAGGAGTCAGTTACTGTTACCGCCAGCAAAGAAAAACTGGTGTTGTTTGCTACACAACAACACAAACAGCCTCTCCACGCTCAGTATTGACAGATGTTTATTAGTCTGTGTCTTCTGAAAACTTTTACAAGACCTCACAGCTCGCTGGGAATGGTCTGCATCAGCTCTGGAGGATGAACAACACATAATTAAACACACTATTTATCTACTCTCGGCCTGTTTGATGCAACACGTTTTATGGCCCTGCCTCTGGCTGTGCTCGCTGATTTTGATTTAATAATGGCTGCAGTTTGTGATCAAGAAAGTCAACTTGCCCCGACATGTCTCCATCTTTGGTTTGAGAGTAAAGAAGAGAGACTTTACCTTGTATAGGAAGAGTGAGCCCGCAGAGAAGGAAGCAGATATAAGGAAGCATTGTGAGCTTCAGGAGGAAATCCAGAGTCTGTCTTCTCTCCTGTCCACGCCGCTCCACACACCGAGTGTGACTGAGCAAGCCTGCAGGACTGACAGCGAGAATACTCCCAAAATACAGTGGATTCACTTTAAATTATTCATCACCGCTTCCACCTCCCCAGTGTGGCTCCTTTCAGCCCGTCTCTCCGCTCACGACCGAGCTAATGGCCAAAGCTGCGAGTGAAAGGTGTAGGGTGTCCAGATGATGCCATAGCTTCATGTATTATTGAATAAACCAACGGAGATAGCCTTTTCAGAAATTCCATCACTCCCAATGTGAAATGAAAACCAGGGCCTAGGCTCCCATGCAAACACCTGCCAGTTATTATTTACCCTATGAGAGGCATGCAGTCAGAATCAGATCACAGCTGATTCATGTCATCTTCTTTTCTCATGACTCAGTGGAAAGCATTGTGTCGCCTGCTTAGAGGCACAGGCGCTTATAAATGCAGAGTTTGTGCATTATTCATGTATGGTTATTAGCCTCCCAAAATCCTTAAATGCTGCTTGAAGTAGGGTGCTCATGAAAGGTTTCTGTGTTGTAGTAAAAAAGTCTCTGTTTTGACTAGATTTAGGAGGAGAAAAAACAGTGAGCATCATTAGTGGCTGCCAGTAAAAACTCAGTTTCCCACAGCCTGCCTGATGTTTGGGCCTGTGAGCTGCAGCACAAGAGGCTGAAGGCGAGCAGAGCTGCCCGTAAAGCTGCTCCGACTGCAGACGCAAGAGAAGGCTCTAATTAGTAAGGACTTAGTGTTCAGCTTTTTTGGAGGGGGAGGAGGGGGAGGACTATATTTAGAAAGCTGCTGGAAGGCAGACAGATGTAATAAAAATGCGATATAAAACAACATGGTTTCTGAGGGCAGAGTGGACCGGCAGATGAAGTTCAAAGAAACACTGACAAGCTTGTAAACACTTTACATGAAGATGTTTGAGATAAAACTGCCAAGATACACTGCAGCCATTAAGATGGCCTCTGTATGATGGTGGAAGATCTACACAGCTCCCTGATTCCTTTATTTTTTTGCATGCTCTTTGCACTTCAGTGTTTCAGATCATCAAGAGAAATGTAATTTTAGACAAAGATAACCAGAGTACATAGAAAATGTACTTTTTAAATGATGATTCCATACATTAAAGGTCACATAGTTTACCCTTTTAAGATACGTTTATATTGGTCTCAGAGGTCCCCAAAACACGCCTGTGAAGGTTGTTGCTCCAGTATTGGATTTTTGCATGTCTAAAAACTCCTCAGTTTCAGCCCTGCTCAGAACGAGCTGTTTCTGTGTCTGACTTCGCCCCTTACTCCACCCCTCTCAGGAAATGGATGTGGCTTTCCTGATCCTCCTCTCAGCTGCCACTTGAGAGCCGTAGGTGTGAGAGTGCCTGGTTGTCTATCTCTATCTGTGTGCCCTGCAACTGACTGGCGACCAGTCCAGGGTGTCCCCTGCCCTCGCAAAATGCCAGCTGGGATAGGCTCCAGCCCCAACAACCCCGAAGGGGATAAGTGGTGTAGAAAATGGATGGATTGATGCGACAGACTGAACATTTGTCTGGTCTCCCTCCATGTTTTTAAAAAGTTCTGTCCTTCCCATGTGGTGTTGCCCTGATGGATGAGGAATATTTTTCATGCTATGGAATTTAAAACAGTCTATCTAGTGTGTCAGATTACATAAATGCAGCTTACCACAAAAATGTCATTCAAAGAGATTTATAACAGGTTAATATTACCATACAGACAGAAATTAACTGACTTATGAGTCTGTGTCTTAACTGATCTACATGGGCCTAGAAAAAAATGCAATAACATAATTAACCTCAATGTTACCTATTGATTTTATACATGTTAAAGATTATGCCCATGTGCGTTAGTCTGGGCTCCTGGTCCAGCTTTGACATCACCATCCTGCAGCTGCTGCACCACAGCGAGCTGTGACAAAGAAGAGGAGTGTGATTTGTCATTAGGGGACCAGTAAGTCCTGTTCCGTTAGTAGGACTGACCAAATTCTTGACTGGTGAAGCACATCCTCTCCGGGCGTTGCAGGCCTGCCACATCTGCTGGCTGTCTGCCTGATTTGCTGCCTGGCTGCTTACAACTTTTTTTTTTTTTTTTTAATAAAAATTGGAAGAAGCAGGCGACTGGAAAAAGTGAGCCAATGAAAAACAAAATGTTTTGGACGGTGGTCTTTGTGGGGGGAGCTGCTTGCGTCTTATCTGGACCCTCTGAGCCTGTAAAAGCTTTCAGGTGCAGTGCCCCATTGAGCGGATCCGGCCGGGGCCGAGCTGGAGCGACTTTTTTTTTTCCCTTCTTGGCAGGAGATGAGAGAAGACAATCAGACCCAGATAACTGGGACTACATGGGGATCTGTGTAACACATTACTGCCACCCCACCATGTGCCACCCGCCCAGACTGCGAGCTCTTGGCAACACTTCTCTTTATGTAAGAGCGAAGCTGGCAAAACAGGTGGGTTTCGTGAGCGTGCCCTATGATTAGATCAGTCATTACCACTGGCATTGTTGAAAGCAGAGCAGCCTCTCATTTCAGTGGACCACCTGCACTGGAATGTGTTACTAAAGCTTAACAGCAGATGATTCAGGCTGTGGATGAGAAAAATAGTCTGTGTTGGCTTACAGTGAGGATGTGTGTTTCCACTTATCATCTAATGAGATTCTGATTTTCTGTTCTTTCTCTTTATTTCCACGGTGCCGTGCAGCCACCGAGTTTACGTTTCTCTCAGGTTTTCTGTGTTTTCTCCCTGATCCTGCCGTGTTGACTTCCTCTTATTTGTAAATTTAGCGGTCGCCTTTACTCAGGATAGTCCCATACCTCTCAAGCTGGGTGCCTTCCTCTTCCTCCTCCTGCTTTTCCTTCAGTTGACAGTTGTTTCAGAGACCACACATCGAGGAGGTGGAGCGAGGCTTTTGGACTATTCTGGTAGACAGGCTAACATATATTAGCCAGCCTACCGTATTTTTTCTGCTCTATCATCATTTATCTGCCAGGCAGGCAGAGCGGAGGTAAGCAAGGCTGAGCTCGTAAAGCACAGAGGCCCTCCTCCGTGACCTCCATTTCCCTGCTGGCTCACTCATCTCACAGCCTCAGACCTGGCCGTCCTGGCCTCTGCACGGGGCTCCCTGATGGGCCCCTACCTGAATCACAGAGCAGAGCACAGCCACAGCTGACTGGCCTTGGGACAAGAGCAGCAGGAAGGGGCCTCTCTCACCGACCGAGCCCCTGGAGTACACAGCCACAAAATATTGTTTTACAGAAAGCCTCAGCAGCCCTGCAGCCACACACTAATTGTTTTTACTCAAATATTTAGGTTCAGTGGTGAGTTACCAGAATCAGGTTTAGTTACAAGTGACAAAAGAGATCAGCTGGAGGGAGATATCTTCACTAAAAGTCTGAAATATATAAAAAAACAAGAATCAGAACCAGATTTATATGGTCCCTGGAGGAGAAATTTGATTTACAGGAGAGGAAAGAAGCAGAAACTCAACATACCAGACGACATGGGACATTAATCACAACAGCAAACAACCAAATAAAAAAGATGTACAGGCTCAGGAAAGAGTACAAGCCATGTGAATGGTAGCCAAGACAAAGTGCTACAGCGATGTCAAGGTTATGCACAAATCAAGCACAGTTAGTACACAGGGGACAGAGATGAAGATGAAATGTTACTATCTGGTGAGTGGGGCTGATCATAAGTATCAAATGTGGAGTCGCTCATGAAGTCAAAGCAGTAGCTCGATCTTTTTGGAATTAAGGCCGATCACTGTACACAGGGAGGAGCCATGGTCACCCTAAAAATCTTACCGACAGTCCCAGTTGCCACACCCCAAATTATGACTTATGAAAAATGTAGCTCAGTGTTAGTTCATGCAAGACACAATGGTCATACCCCCCTGCTGCCAGCTAGCGGATCCTAATTATCCCCTCCCAGCTCCCACAGCCAATCAGAGCTCTTGCTCTCAACACAGCAGTGTATTCAAATATGACTTACTTCTCACTAATCCCGCTTGCATTAATACTGATACACCATGCTGCAGCTGCTGGCCAAGCTTAACCTCCTCCACCTCAGCTACCTCCTTTATAGCATAAAGCTTGTTGCAATTTCATATTGAGATTCTTGCTACTATGGATTAATTGCTTTTGAACTAATTTAATTGTATTCAGTATGCATTGTCCTACATATATCTTTTTGTATGGGGATTTCTAGCCATGCACTCCCTGGAAAGTTAAAGCATGCTGCTTAACTAACCCAGGGAGCATCTTTAGAGCAGAGTCTTCTCCACCAAGTAAAACCGTAGATCCAATTTGCAATAAAAATATTAAATGCATGATGAGAGCGTTCCTGACTGAAATGCATTTTTCTCCACAGTTTAACTGATTTACCTGGCTTGGAGGTGATCACCATCAAAATCACTCAGACCTGCAGACCTCCTAGTGTGGGTCCAGTGTGGGTCAGGACCCACACTAGGAGGTCAGCACAAAACTTGAATGAGGTACAGCAACAGAACAGCAATAGTTCACGCTTCTTTATGTAGCAGTCTCTGACATCTAGTAGCTTCATAATGCTAGCTCCTCATCATTTTAACTCAGTCTTACTTTTGTTCTTTAAAATCTGACATCAGTGTTGACTGCAGCATAATGTAGTAGTTAAAGCTTACCAAATGAAAGCCGTTAACATCAAATTGAGCAGCATGTCAACTGTTTGTCCACTGACAGACCAGGGTTTTACTCTTGTCATTTTTTACAGTGTGCTGCTGTGACTGCAGCCTGTAACATGCTTGGTTGGCTCTATGTAAACCACAGCAGTCCAGAGCGCCGGGCCCTGTCCTCTCTGCTGAAGCAGAAAGCAGGTCCATGTCCTGGAACGTGTGTGAAGCTGAGGACCAGCTGACCTGGAAACAACCAGATGGGGATTGGGGCTTTAAACACCATAGAGGCCTTCAGCAAACAACATATGGAAAGGCTTTGGCAGCTAATGTAGCGTGGAGTATTTATGTACTGAGCACAGACTTGACCACTGTCCATCAGGATCTGTGGAGCAGATATGCCACAAACAGCCACGACCTCTGCAGACCGTTTCCACCAGACCGGCCCACATCCCGCCTGCACGTCCTCCCCTCGGGACCCTCGCTCTGCTCCTGGTTCAGCTGTTTAGTGTACAGTAGCTCATACCCACAATCCTCTCTGAGCAGGTGGTCTGTCATAGGCCTCTTTGTTTTCCAGGGTCTCTCATGGCAGCTGAGGACAAGAGGAACAGGGAGTAATCCGGCACTTTAGGGATTTTTGGCTAACACTCATTTTATTCATTAAGTTGTAACATAACCACATCAGAGGATGACAAACTGTGGTTCTAATGAATATTTAATTCAATAACTTAAAGTTTTTATTGAGCTTCATAGAGCAATGATTAAGGAAACATGGACTGCAGCTTTGGTGAGGAGGAACAAAATGAAGTATGCAAAATAGAAAATAAAACAGACTCAAAATCAGAAATGAGATTGTTATGGTTGCTCTTAAAACAGTGGGGAAAACATAGGAATGAGATTTGAAATTATGATGTCTGTTCTGGTAATTGCTACTTTTTACACCACGAGCTAGAGCTACTAGCTAGCTACTACCACTAGTAGCAGCCAACGTGTGAAGGCGTTTTCGTATTTTTTCTGGTTTGTCTTCCTGCGTGGTCACTCTCCTTTTCTCTTCTTACCTTCCTCTATCATCTATCCTCTTCTATCCTCTTTGTTTCTTAGCATCAGCCATTTAATCAAACAGTACTGAGCTGGGCCTACTGAAGATTGGTGTATGGACTACTCTTTGCTGAGAACCTCGGCCTGCTGCCAAAGGTAGACTGTGCTGAAACCAGGGTGTCCTGTGGAGTTGGGATAGATGTGATTCTACCTTTATGAGCCTTCCATGGCAGGCTGCCAAAAAGGATCCCCACAGCATGATGCTGCCACGTCCATGCTTCACAGTGGGGATGGTGCGTTTGTGGTGATGTTTGGTGTCTGCAAAACATAGCGTCTCATCTGATGGCCAAAAATTCACCATTTTGGTCTCATCTTATGAAAGAACTTTATTGCACTTAACCACGGAGTGTCCCTCGTGACTTTTGGCGAACGAGTTCTCTTCAACCTTTTTGCCACTCTCCCTTAAAGCTTTGACTGGTGAAGAACCTGGGAAACAGATGTTGTGGGCAGCAAGGTTATTATAGTTAATTAAAACTAACTAAATAACAACAACTAAACTGTAAAAATCATTTTAGTTAACTAAATCAAAACTAAGATAATAAAACTAAGACTAAATTCTGTGCTTAGAAAACTAACTAAAATGAAATGAAATTAAAGACAAAATCTCCATGGTTTTAGTCTTTGACAGCAGTATAATGAGTAGCATATATGCCCCAGCTGGAGAGAGTAAAATCCCCTGGTTTGATTGGAGAAGACTTTACACAATGGTAATTGTTGGTCTTAAGTCGTATACAAACATCAAAATCGAAAAAACAAAAAGTGATGAATCCAAATATCTGATATTTCTGAAAAAAACAAAAATAGCACTAAACGAAGCATTTTTACTAAATAAAAACTAAACTGAACAAGAGACCCAGCAGAAAAACTAATTAAAACTAAACTGAAATGTAAAACAAAAGGTAAAAATGAAATAGAAATAAAACTAATGAAAAACCCCAAACTATCACAACCTTGGTGGGCAGAGTCTCTCCCATCTCAGCTGCTGGAGCTTGTAACTCCTTCAGAGTAGTCATAGGTGTCTTGGTAGTTTCTCTCACTAGTCTCCTTCTTGCACGGTCTCTCAGGTTGTGAGGATGACCTGATCTAGGCAGACTTACATGTGTGTGCTATATTCCTTCCATTTCCTGATGATGGATTTAACTGAACTCTGGGGGATGTTTTGTAACTTAGACATTTTTGTGTATCCATCCATTGACTTATACTTTTCAATAACCTTGTCTTGGCTTGGAGTGTTCTTTTGTCTTCATGGTGTAATGGTTGCCAGGAATACTGATTAACCAGTGACTTGACCTTCCAAACACAGGTGTCTTTATTCTACAGTCAGTTGAGACACATTCACTACACTCCTCACTTCATTAATAGACCACTACTAGAGAGTACATAGACCTAAAAATAAAGCATGCATGTCCTCCCAGGACTTTGGTAATGATGCACCTTTTTAAACACGATGGTTAAGTTACATCTAAGTTCTGAACTGCAACATTTTTCAATTATTTCATGATGATCCTGATTGAAAATGTTCAGACATTTGGGTTCTGAGTTCTTATAAAGGAGGTTGGTGTCCTGAGGATAGACCAGTTGGGAACCCCTGATTTAAGACCATTTTTGTGTTATTGCATGTTTTAAAGAAAAATGTCATCATTAAATACATTTTTTCTTTTTTTTTTCCTGTAGTTGTTTGAGCTTGTCATCCTTATTGTGAAGAAAACAGCATGAGAAAATTATTACCCTGCCACTGAGCGCTGACTGTTGAACATTTCTATCTCATTTTGTATCTTGGTTGTTTGTTTAAAAGCCAAAGTGTTTAAATAACACTGAGAGTTTATGAGGTTGTATGCCAGACTTTTTCTTGGCCAGAGTTTTCCTGCGAAATGATGTCACTGAACAAAAGTGGAGGCTCCAAACAGATTGAGTGATGGTGGATGTCGTGTTATGGGTTCTAATTAGTTGGCTCAAACTTACACTTGCACACCTCATAATTTTAACTGGAAAAAAAGGGGATTGATGGAATTCAACTCTTGACTCTGCAGGCTGTGTGAACTTGAACTGCTAAATAAATGTTTTGTAGTATATTTGTGTTATTAATTATTCTATATCCAGATGTTTTCTGCTTTAAAATCTGCCTTATCATCCAACAAAGTGAAGTAAAAAACAAAAGATAAAGCGTGATAAGCGTTAGTGGATCAGCATTCATCATGTTCAGAAATGGACCAAACTCATGTTTGAAGTTGGAAAAAACAGTGTGTTAAACTTCTGTGTTCTTTCAGATGTGATTAAGAGGAAAGTAAAGAGTCAGGAGTGTAAATGTGCTTAAACATGCAGACTCCCTCATGTTTAAATTGCTCCGGGCAGATCCTGACTTCATCTCTCCTCTTTAGTGTCAGACGACATATTTCACTGTCGATGTGACCTCTGTTTTCTTCTTCAGACTGTTTATGCTGCAGCGTTTGAGGAACACTTTGTATTATTATCCAATTTATCACCAGATGTACGACAGTAAATTATCAGACTCTCTCAACAGAAGCCAACACTGTGGCATGTCGACAGCTTCAATGTTGAGACGTTTCCCTAAAACCGAAAATTAGCCTCCAAACGACTTCAGACATGATGGAAAAATTACTATTTTGTTTTCACTGCTGTAATGGAGATGTCAAACATGGTTTAACTCCATCGTCTTCTGGAAAAATATACATCCTGCGTGTAATTTATGAGTGCACCGCTAATTTGTGCGAGCTGGGGTGTGAACATGGAGGATGCTGGCTGGCACTCGCTGACGGAAGAAATCATACACAGAGAAGAAGAAGAAGCTTTATGTTTGTTTTAGCAGTTTTATTTTGGATATTTCAGTACTTTTTGCATTTCAGTATCAAATTTGCCAGCATTTTTCCTGATGTTCAGTTTTGACTCTGTAAAGCTCTTTGAAATGTTGTAATTCATAAGAATGATTCTTTATAGACTAGTTTTGCTTGCCTCAATCTAGAGTCTCAGCTACAGGCTCACATGTAGCTCATGTTTTTACCGAGTAATGTTGCGTATGAAATCCTTTTGTTGCCACAGAGGAAACAACATGAATAGTTATTTATCTTTAAAGTTTTATAGTAACCTCTACAATGTCATCTTCATTAAAACTTCTTTTAAGAAATCTTGCCAACATGCAGGAAATTCCAGTCAAATTGATCCAAAATGGGCAGAAATATCTTCAGGTCTTCATATTTTCTTTATTAAGAGTTATTTTTGAACACCAGTGTTAACAAACCAGGCAAACAGGCTTGTTTAGTGTTTAACTTTGATTGAAAAGTCAAACATATGTAGGTGTGCTGCTCCATTTTCCCTCATGACCAGTGGTTATTTAAGAGTCTATTGGGTGCTGAGGCCCCTCCACCTCCACCAAGCATTCATCTGCATCATGTTGTGAAGAATGTGACCCAAACAAAAAAACGCAAGATTATTTTTAACCCCAAATTTCACATTGTTATAATATTCAACATTACATAGAGCATCCAAAAATCTTGAATTTCTTCCAGTGACATACACCGACAAACTTCTATTTTTGTAGGGATAATACACGCAGTAGCACTACAATCAGAATGAGTGCCTTACAGATGTATCCTGCTGTCATTGGAAAATTTACCCCTTAATACTTCTGTAAAAACAGTGGTGAAGAGTCTATGATCTTAGGAATCCTTTACTTAACTTCACTTTACCTTAACTTTTAATTGTACTTTTTACTATACTTTTCACTTGACCTTTGACTTTATGTTACTTTTTATCTAACTTGACTTTTTACTTTACTTTGACTTCCTGTTACTTTTAACTTTACTTTTTACTTTGCCTTTGACTTTTTGTTACTTTTTACTTTACTTGTTACTTTGCCTTTAAATTTTTGCTACTCTTTAGTTTACTTTTAACTTTACCTTAGACTTATGTTACTTTTAACTTTACTTTCTACTTTGCCTTTGACTTTTTGTTACTTTTTAGTTTACTTTTCACTTTACCTTAGACTTATGTTACTTTTAACTTTACTTGTTACTTTGCCTTTGACTTTTTGTTACCCTTTAGTTTACTTTTTACTTTACCTTTGGCTTTACGTTACTTTTTACTTTACTTTTCACTTTGCCTTTGACTTATGTTACTTTTTACTTTAGTTGTTACTTTGCCTTTGACTTTTTGTTACTCTTTAGTTTACTTTTTGCTTTACCTTTGGCTTTATATTACTTTTTATGTTACTTTTTACTTTGCCTTTGACTTTTTGTTACTCTTTAGTTTACTTTTTACTTTACCTTTGGCTTTACGTTACTTTTTACATTACTTTTTACTTTATCTTTGACCTTATGTTACTTTTTACTATACTTATTACTTCAATTTACCTTTTACTTTATCTTTGACTTTACATTACTTTTTACTTTACTTTTTACTTTGCATTTGACTTAACGTTATTTTTTACTTTACTTTATACTTTGCCTTTGACTTTATGTTACTTTCAATTTTGCTTTTACTTTACTTTTTACTTTACTTGTAACTTTACGTTATTTTCTTCTTTACTTTCCACTTTAACCTTGACTTTACATTACTTTTACTTTAATTTTTTAATTTATTTTGCTTTTTACTTAACTTTGGACTTTACTTTTCATTTTACTTTACATTGCTTCACTTTACACATTACTTCACTTTTTACTTTTCTTTTACTCACTTTACCTTTGCTTTACTTTACTTTTTACTTTACTTTTTAGTTTACTTTGCTTTTAACTTTGCTTTTCACTTCACCTTACTTCTTTTTTCTTACTTTACTTTACTTTATTTCACTTTACTTTACTTTGCTTTTTAGTTTATTTTACAGTACTATTTTCTTAACTTCACTTTTTACTTTACCTTACTTTACTTTAAATAAAAAAGTTATTGTGTGGGGTTCCAGACCAGTAGGGGGCCTGAGATGTCGCCTGCCGTGCTGCTGGCTGCTGCATCTCTGTTCATAAAGGTGCTGATTTTGAACGTAATAGTCACCAATGTTTAATCTGTTAAGGGTTATATAGAAGCTAGCTTAAATTTAGTGATAAACAAGTGAATTACATTCAGCAACAGTACAACACAAGCCTTTCATCTGTACAACCCTGTAGGTAAATGTTGTTTCCCTTTATTCCATTTTCACTTTTCTACAAGAGCAGCTCCCAGAGCTGTGTGTTTCAGTGTTCCAGTCTGCAGAGGCCTTTTGACAATAGCTCATGTTTGCATAACATAAAGTTCTCCATACACATAAAACAAACTTTACTGGCAGCTTGACAGTCATCTCTTGGCTGTACAGTCTGTTATAATCTCAAACACCTCAGTGTAACTTCTGACAGATGTTTCCATGTAAAAAGGTAAAACCCACCATCAGAGACTTATTCTCTCCTCTTACTGTTCCCTTCAGCTCCTTTACAAGCTTCTTAAATGGATCCTCGCTCATTCTGAAGAGCTTTATTTGAACGAGGTCACCAGAGCTCTTTGGGTGGGAGAGGTGACTGTAAAGTTGTCCAAGTAACTGCTGCTTTTGTTCCTCCTCTCATTATGTGGACCCTGAGAGTATTATAAGTGGAGAATGACTTCAGTTAAATCCAGCATGGTGGTATACTTTCTGCAATACAACGGCATGTGGTTAGCATCTGAGTGATTGAGAATTATTTTCAGACACAAGAACATCTCAGTGTTCAGTTTAATGTGTCCTGAAGATGGTGAAGTACCGAAGCCCCAAGAGGACAAGCCTCATGTATTTTATTTTACTGGATTTTCCCATGAGCGTGGGTATACTTTGATCTTTTTTTTTTTTTTTGTAAAGATTTCAATTGCTATGAACAATAATGTTGGCTTTCTAAGTGAATGTCTGATGTTTTTTTACATTATTTTGAGAGCTTTATAAAAAGTCAGATTTACTTGTTGTCTTTGAAAAACCGAGTAAATAAAATGTGAGATGTTTGACCACTCAAGGCTTCCGTATTTAAAAACGACACACAGCTGAATATTGTCCTTCAAATATACAGTTATATGTGAGTACAAACTGACACAGCCTGTGAACAACCAACCGAAAGACAACATGAAACACCTAATCAAGACACATTTTCAATAGTACCTGCACTACAGGTGGTTAACTGAACATTATATCACTTTTCCTTTAATTGTATGTTTTTATATAATGAGGGAGAAAATCAGTTAAAAAGTGGGGCTGCTGGCCTGTGCTGCACCGTGGACACACTGGAATAGTGAGGATGGGGGAAAAGCGAGGAAGAGAGAGCATGATAAAGTACAGGTGGATAAGCAGCAAAAATGTTACCTGATTATCTCTTCTAATGCAGCTCATTTTACCAGTGAAGTGTGTGAACAACACTGCAGACTGCAGCCATTCCTTAACAGACTGATCCTCCACAAAGAGCTCTTATTAGTGTTCAGCATTTTGATGTTTGCACATCTACTCCTCATCTTCACTGCTTTGTATTTCATTAACAATAGTACATGCGTTGTGAGGTGCTCCTTAAGATCTCATCTATTCAGATTTCCGTCGTTAAAAAAACAGATTTTTAGTTTAAAACTTTATTTATGAAAACATACTTATTAAAATAAATCTCAGATCTGGTCCCTTAAATACAGTTAATTAGACAGACTGGGTTTGGAGAAACCATGCTAAGTTTTGGGTTAGCCTATTATCTGGGCCTGAACTAAGCTCTTCTATGAAAACAGGTCCCAGAGTGCCAGATTGGGTGCCCTCAAGGAGGCCAATATTTGCCAAAGTGAAGTCTTTGGTGCCCTTTAAGTGGACAAAATTGACCAAATTAACAGATTTGGTGCCCTCTAAGAGGTAAAATTTGCCAAATTGCATGATTTGGTGCCCTTTAAGTGAAGGAAATTTGCCATGGTAAAAGACTTGGCCAAAGTGACAGATTGGGTGCCCTCCCAGTGAACAAAGTTTGTCAGATTGCATGATTTGGTGCCCTCCCAGTGAACAAAGTTTGTCAGATTGCATGATTTGGTGCCCCTCAGTGGACAAAGTTGACCAAAGTGACAGACTTGGTCTTTGGTGCCCTCTAAAGGCCCAAATATACTCAGGCGGAACATACGCGGAACAGACTCCGCGGAGGTCCATACGGACTCAAAGCGGTCGTCCGTAAGGCCCGTGCGCACAAAGCTCAAATTTTACGACCACACGGACTCCGCTGCGCATACTGGTGTCACACAAAACACTGCTCGGCATATATTTTTCACATCGACCCACGTGAAATGTGACACCGACCTGCATTTTGCACTTTTTTTTCCACGTCAATACTTCACATGTCCTTCGCCAACATGGCATACTCCCTTTCCTCGTCTCTTGTAGCATTTAATGGCTGTTCATACCACTGTCTCTTGATTTTATTGCTTTGTAAAGGCAGCAGGCAGAGCAGCTCCTCTTCCTTGTCATCAGTGTAGGATGCCATGACAGAAAAATGTAAACAACGCGCAAGGATTGTGGGAAATGTAGGATTTCATGGAAATTTCACAGGAAACTACTACACGGCAGTGAGCTCGACTATGGAAGCTCTGATGACTGCAGATATCCCGCGCGGAGTCCATTCCGCTCACAGTACGCTAGAGTATGTTTGGGCCTTTAGTGTAAAAATTGGTCAAATTGCATGATTTGGTGCCCTCTAAGTGTACAAAATTGGCCGATGTGCCAGATTTGAGCCCTCTCAGTGTACAAAATTGGCCAAAGTGACAGATTTGGTGACCCCAAAAAGGCAAAATTGGCATGTGGCCCTCTTTGTGCCCTCTAAGTATACACAACTGGCCAAATTGCATGATTTAGTGCCCTCTCAGTGGACAAAGTTTGTCAAATTGCATGATTTGGTGCCCTCTAAGTGTACAAAATAGACCAAAGTGACCTCTTTTGTGCCCTCTAAGTGTACACAGTTGGCCAAATTGCATGATTTGGTGCCCCCTAAAAGGTATAATTGCCAAATGACCCTCTTTTGTCCCTTCTAAGTGGACAAAATCTGCCAAATTGACAGATTTTATGTCCTCTAAGTGGGCGAAGTTTGCCGAAATTTGCCAAAGTTTAAGACTTGATGTCTTCTGACAAAATATACCAAAGTACCAAGTTTGTTGCCCTCATTGTGGACACAAGTTGCCAAATTCACAGATTTGATGACCTCAGTGAACAAAATTGAGCAAAGTACTAGAATTGGTAACCTCACAGTAGAGAAAAGTGGCCTAAAAACCTCTTAGTTGTCCTCTAAATAGACAATATTCTCCAAAGTGCCAATATATGACAACGTGTCTTTAGGTAGCCTTTTAAGAGACAGTGCATAATACATTTCCCTCCATGCTGCCTTTCCAGTGGACAATAAGTGATAAAGTGCCCTCCAGGGTTGTCTTCCAGTGAGCAGGATGTCCTCTCAGTGGATGTATCCTTGTTCAGAGGTGTAATGGGTAAAGCTTCTTAAAAATGTTACATATATCCAGATTTCTAAATATTTCATTATACATTTTTGACATATTTTTTTAACGATGGCACCCCACTCTATAAAACAGAGGTTCTTTATACCGTTCGTGCCCCTGCCCCTCATATATCCTGACTCCACCACTGCCTCAAGTTATCACAAACTCAATTTGCACAAGGCTGCTCTGAGAATTTACTAGCTTTTTTAACCCTTCTTCACAGATTAAAGTGCTGATTTGTCCCTAATATAAAATGTTGCTCTTCCATTCACACTTACAGAAGCCACGAGTGCAAGAAGAAACTTACTTAAAGACAAACTAGCAGCAGCACAGGCCCACGACTTTACAGAGGGACAGAGAAAAGAGACAGGCCAGATCACGCTCCTGCAGCTTTCTCCTCTGGCTTCATATTTTTTGTAAGGTAAAGACATTAAAGCATTACATTTTTTTTTTCAAAAACAAACTTGAACCCTAGAGTGCCTTCCCCATCTGGAAGCAGTAGAGGGCTTGTCTAAAAGATAAAAACGATATGAATCGCTGCTGGCAACTCAAATGTCCAGTCTGGGATCAATTACATAGACAGGATTCAGAGTCAGAGAAAGAGAGGAGGGGGAGGACAGATTCTATATCGTGGTCTGCTGCAGCATACACCCACACTAAACAAACTGCTCTGTGACCTGCAGCTCTGTGCTCACAGTTCTAGTGTCTGCTTATGGATCGGTTGGGACCGCATGCTGCCATGTTCCCTCCTCGCTCGTTCTGTGCATTAAACAAGCGACTGATGGCAGATCCAGACGAGGCCGCGTTCAGCCAGCTGCTCTATCTTCTGTGGAGTTGGGAAAAGATTTCAGCTTGGATCAATAGCTTGTTGTCTCTTTCACAACTCAGTGTCGCCTCATAGAAGAAAAGAAAAATGTCACAAACACTTTTATTATTGAATTTGAGGGATTATTTCATCTTCAATGTCCAAGTTGGTCTGATATTTCTGCAGCCAGGATTCTTATGCTTCAGCACCATGAAACATCTGCCAAGCAGTCCAAGCGAAATGCATTGTGGGATGTTTGAGATGGAGGGGAGGAGGGTCGTATTGGAATGAATATGAATAACACAAAGTAAAAACAGACAGCGCAGCCAGGAGGGGAGAGAGGGAGAAAGACAAAAGGATTTAATAGGATCCAGACTGTTTGGAGCTCTGGCTGTTTCAAAGAGAGACGCTGCCACATGTACGTCCACACTTCGCTGTGTTTGTTGGAGTCCTGAGCGCGTAAAAGCAGGCACTCACAGGGTCACAGCAACACCTCCAGTCCCCATAACCTCCTTTAGGGTCAAGCTCCAATTCACAAATAGTGCGGGACCTCACCTCATGTGGCCCCATTAAAGCTCGGCAGCAGCAGCGGGGCCTGCTCTGTGTCTCCCATTACAGTCATACATGTAAATACACAGAGCCACAACTGCTAGCATGTTACACAGGGCTGACACTTAGCTTTACTTTATTATGACTTTGTGTGTATCAGAACAGTCAGATTGGTCTGAGATAAACCGATTCATTAGTGTCATTAAACAAACTTATTTCAACTAAGGTCATAGGGTTTTCAGTCAGTGTTTGTAACATACAGGGCCTTTTTCACATTTTCTACTTTCACTTTACTTAATAATATCACATTTCATGCCTCTGTCTCTGTGGGTTCTCTGTGGCTCGTGTGCAGCATAGATTCATCCTGATCTTTGGTGTGGATAGTCTGCTGCTGTCAACCCACCTGACTCCAACTACTACATTCACACTACTACTACTACTACCACTAATAATATAATGATAACCATCATCATCATCATTATCATTATTATTTTTATTATTTGTAAGAGCAACAACCTGAAGCCAGATTTATTAAGCATTTACTGTATATGTTATTGTCCCTAAGTTTTACAGAGTTGCTCGGGTAAATTCCTTCGAATGTTGAGAATTGGTAAGTTTCATGTGGCGTGTTCCTTTAAGACTGAGTGACATCACAGGCTGGGATGCAGAGTTGAGAAGGGGAGTACATAGTTTTCCCTACCATGTGACAGCGTATGTTTTCAACCTATTTTAGAACCAGATTAAATCTTCTGTCATTCTCGTCAGATCCAAGTGACTCTGCTGGCAGCTCTAGGACATTCTGAACAAATGCCATTATATTACTATTATCATTGTTATTGTTATTATTATTAATATTATGGTCTAGACCTGCCCTCTTTGTAAAATATCTGGAGATAACCTCGGTTATGAATTGGCGTCATACAAACACAGACTAATTGACTTCAGTCATGTGACCATTGTGGACTCGGCGCAGGACACTGAGAAGGGGTCGCCAGATGCCTTAAAAACCTATGAATATTTTTTAAATGATCTCAAACTGTATATTTTTTTTTTTTACCAATTTTTATGAAAATGTGTGCATAAAATGAGGTAAATGTAAAACAAAAACATGGTCATTTGGTGAGATTTATACTGAAATCAATGTAATGTTTAAAAACTTAGTAGAAAGTAAGTCTGCCCAGAGGCCTGCAGACAGATTTGGTGCATTGGTGTGAGCGTCCTGAACAACAGTTAGCTCATTTTTTAGCTGAAAAGTGTTTGAAACTATTGTTGGTTTCTCATGTATAAGAATTTAGTTGTGCCACTTTCTAGCCACCATTCCCACCCAATTTTGGAGCTATTATCTACCACTTTTCATCAATTTGTCCCTATTTTTTACCTCTTTTCAACCATTTTTGCTATTTCACACCAGTTTTCATCAATTTCCCTCCAATTTTCTTGCCTCCATTAAAACATATTTGCCACTTTAAACCCATTTCAATCCCTTTTTATTCCCATGTAACCACCTTTTATAACCATTTCTTCCACTTAAAAGCCATTTTTGTCACATTTAAACCATTCCCACCTCTTTTTCTGCCCATTTTAACCAGTTCTTTCCACTTTCTACCAATTGTTGCCTCTGTTGATCCATTATTGCAAATATTAACACCTGTTCACCACTTTTACACCAGTTTTACCACATTTCACTATTTGTTATGCCCATTTCTACAACTTTCTTAATTAACCCCATTAACTATGATATTTAATCCCATTTCATCACATTTTGAAGCCATGTGTTCCACTTTAATACTATTTGCCACTTTTGAATCCCATCTTTTATCTTTTTTGCCACTTTAACTAATTTTGGCTGCATTTGGCTATTTTTGTCACTTTTATCTAAATTTTACCATTTTTAATCCACTTCTGCTACTTGTGAAATCCCATTACACCACCCTACAAAAAAGATATCTGTTGCTCTGGTAAGAGTGGTCATTATTTAGGTAAAAAAATAAATAAGATATAGTTATCTCAGCTTTATTTTACAATGGCCCATGATTTTGCTAATTCTCTAGTCCCTCAGTTTGGCTGGGCCCCAGAAAGCTCTCCCCTTTATCCCCCTTATGGGCAGCCTTGTCTGCACATGACCACTCTTAAATGTTCATGACTGTGTTCAACCACCCTCAGGTACAGTGGGGGTTCCTGCTCTCAGGCAACTTTATTTTTAGGGTGGCGGGCTGAAAAGTTTGAGAACCACTGGCATAATAAGCAGAGAGAGCTCAGAGCAGTGGAGACTATCATTGACCACTATGTGGAGCTGCAGCACCAGCTTTTTGATTTTCCATCCCTTCAAAGACAGGAAACACCTGAAGTTCTTGCCAAACTTCACTTTGGTGATGTTCACATTCCTGTGTCTAGGTATCTAGTGGAGTATCCTTCCCCAAACATCGCTGCTAGGATGGAAGCCTACAAAAGTCAGGACAGCCTCATGTATTTTTGATGTGTTTCAGTCAACGCAGCAGTTGGAGAAGCAGTGTTAATTTCGTCAACCAAAAAAAAAAAAGGACTACAAACGCCCGTTCACAAAGTTGCATGATCCTTTCCCAGCTCAGTGTTAAACGAAACATTCTGCCTTTTCTCCCAGGCTTTGCAGATAAGATCTACCAGAAGTGAAATTCAAGTTTTTCATAATCATCCAACAAAACATTCAGCAATAATCAAAGCCACTTCCTCAGAAGTACATCCCTAACTCATCAAAGATTGGACAGTAATGCAGAAAATTACCCAAAGTTACACAACAAACTCAAGACAGATGAGAGTAAGACAACCAAAAAGTAGATCTTTGATCATGAAAACTTAGACAAATCCATATATTTTTCTACTGTGTATCAATCTATCAAAACACAAGCAGAGATGAGGGGAGAGAGCAAGATTAGCACGTGTTTGTGTATAGGTTTCTGTTAGGAACAGTGACAGAGAGAGCATGAGCTGTTAGGTAGCATGAATGGAATCTCTTCTGTGTATGGCTGGGGTAGTATTTGCATCAAATTAAACCATAATGTTGTACCTGGTTGAGCAAACTCAGCTCTGCATGCTGCTGGTGGTAATATTTAGACTCATTCCATTGGCTGCAGCTGCAGGACAGTCCGCTTCATCATCCTGGTTAGTCTGGTTAGTTAAAAGTATGAATCCAGTGGTAAAATCTGTGTTGAAACCAGCAGGATAAACAAATAGTTTAATCAGGACACTCCCTTAAGAAACACACCATCTGAGGTTATAAAAATGTTACTTATTAGCAGTTATTAATTTGCATGTATTAGTGTTATATGTGTTTGGTAATATGGCTGTTCTGGGATCCCCCTGCCCTTCCATTAGCTGACATGGAAGCAGGAACAGCCCTGCCTTTCCTATGCATACAAGGAAAGCCTGAGAGAGAGGCAGCAAAAACCCAGAGCAAAGCAGGAATCAGTGACAACAGAATGACACTGATGATGTCAAAAGCAGAATGAAGGAGGAGCTGGGGTGGAGGAAGGTTGCACAAAGGGTCTTGAAGAGGGAGCAGAAAACCTTAGGCAGGCTTGAGCCGTTAAGATATGGCAGCATTAGTGCAAATAGCCAGTAGTGTGCTTAGAACGAATCAGCAGGCTGCCAGCTGATGAGGGCTTGAGATCAGCTGATATTAATCATATGGCAGTGCTTCACTCTGAGGCCCGCCTGAATTAACACTATACGCTCAGTTTGGCAAACCATAGGAGGTGACATGTTGTGTCATGCTGTGTTCAAGGTCAGCTCAGTTGAATTACAAATAGAAGACAGTAAATGAAATGTCATCATGATGCATTCAAATGTAACCTAGACTAAATAAAAGTGGTTTTGGCAAGAAAATTATATACATTTAGTTTGGAGGAAAAATGTGCATGCTCTTCAATGATATAAAAACCGATAACTTTTTGCCACCAAGCACTGACATCATCAATAAAGATGACACACAACAGAAAATTGAAAGAAAATTACTTTCGTTCAGGGGTCAGTTTCATTAAGACTGACGTACGTAAAAACTAATAAGGGGCGTAGACAACTGAGTGGTCGGGTCATGCCCCGTGTGCAAGGCCGCCCATAAGAGGGGATAAAGGGGAGAGCTTTCTGGGGTCTGCATTGACCAAACCACCTGGAGAGTAATGTCAAACTTCAGAGCTAAGCCATGATGTGCACAAACTCAAGGATGCCAGAAAATAAAGTAGAAAGAACTGATACAACTTAAGGGAAATAATTATTAAAAAGTAGTCAGTAGTGGCAAAAATTGGTTAAATTTAGCAGAAAGTGGTGAAAAAAGGCTAAAATAGGCAAACATGGGTTAAAAAAATGCAATGAGGGGCAAAAATGGGTGAAAATTGGAGAAAATGTTTAAAAAGTAGCATAAAAGTTGCATTAATGGTCAGATAAAATAGGCAAATTGGTGGGAAAAAAGTGGCTATTGGGGCAAAAATAAGCAGAAACAGTTGTAAAAGGGATTTGGAAAAGCAAAAGTTGGATAAAAGTAGCAAAAATGGGTATAAGAATACAAAAAGAGCTAAATGGGTGGAAAATAGTGAAAAGCAGTTAAAAAGTGGCAAAAATGGGTTGTAGAGGCAAGCATGGGCAAAATTGTGACATTTGTATAAAAAATGTGCATCAATGGTCAGATACCATTAGGAAGGCCAGAACCATTAGCCAGGATGCTAGCAACAATGCATTGATATCATCATTAAATCTCAAGAGGGCCCGTTCTCTTGGGTTTTACGGGGGGCCAGCCATTCTGTGGACAGGCCTGCCCATGTTCCAAGGTCCATCCCTGTGGCTCGATCTGTCCACTGTCCTATCGCCACTATAAAGGCAGAAAAGGCCCAAATTAGTTAAGAAATAAAAATAAAACCTACGAATAAGGCACACAAAACCCAAACAGAGTTACTTCATAAAAATGAGGAACTAACTGCCAGTAAATCCACACTTAGAAGAGCTATCCTTACTTCTTTACAGTCTATAGAATTTATATGCACCTAAATTTGGGGCAGTTTCCATACCAAATTGATGCATTCTTCATATTTTCATTTTTTCATATTAGTTGTTTTATCTTTTAAAAAGGTTTTGGTGGCTCATCCATCCTGAAGGGACATGATGTTTCTACACTAATCAGAGACTAAACATTTCTGTGCTGGATTGTAAATTCTCTGCCAGTTTGGCAGCAAAGCTGCAGTTTTTCCAAATCTGAAACACCTGCAGACATTTAGGCTTTGGTGTTTATATTGCTCACCTCTTTTTGTTTCTTCTGCTTTTCTGTGAGTCACACCTGTGATTGTGCAAAGCAGAGCTGCTACTAAAGAAAGGGATCAGTGAATGTCTGCAGACATGATTAAAAGTCATCAGAGAAACTCTATTGCCATCTACTGTCTGCTCTGATATTACACAATAAGAGGGATGCATCACTCTCTATATACACCTCTTCTGAGGGAAGAGAATCAGATGACTACCTCTCTGAGGCTCATCGGATCATCATGCCTTTCAGGTGAATCTCATAGAACCTTGCTGCACCAGAGGCAGACAATCAACATCAGTCACTGGACTTTGTTGTTCCAAAAGGCTGAAGTGAGCTGGGACAGAAAGCTTCAGAGATTTTTCTCCTTTTGATTGAAACAATGATGAGGCACAATAATCACCAATCACTTTATCATGTACACCTGTTTAACTGCCCATTAATGCATTCATCTAATCAACCAATCACATGTCAGCAACCAATATATCTGAACATGTGGACGTGGTAAAGATGATCTGCTGCAGCGCAAATAAAAAATGTACGATGACAACTCCCTCTAAACAGCGCTGAATTGCAGGCTACGGTGTACGCCTATATGCAAAAAATAAATGTTGTTGCCATGGTAAATAATGAAGAAAAGAAAAGACAATGCCACTGAAACTGAGATCAAGATTTCCTCCTTGCTTTTATGCATCGTCTCCATTCTAATGCTAACTAATCTTTAGCACCAGTGTTGTGTTTATCGTTATATCATTTTCTCCCTGCATTCCTATTGGTAGGTTAGTCAATGTAGGTTGTAGCAGCAGTCACAATGTGAGATAGTCATCCAAAATTTCTGACACTGTCAGAATTTGATCCCTGTCTATCTTTGCTCGCAAGACCATGACAACAGCCCTCTGTCAGCCTGTCTCACTGTAAATCATAGGAACACCGTTTTAGAGTCACGAGCAAAGATATCACCACGATTGGTATCTTTTGTCTGGGACGGCCCAAAGTCACACAGTGTTTACCAGGCTTAACATAGTTAAGTAATGGTCAAAGAAATAACAACTAGACCACAGGATTATCTACTTAGTGCTCAGTTACACTATCCCTACAGTGGATAAAGGGTATTTTTCTTAAGGCCAGTTATTGAAAAATGCATCTTCTTTTAAAGGTAGGTATTCATTTCTTTAACCTAGAGGGTTAGCTTGATTTATTTGGGTTTATACCTCTGTTACTTAAAGCTCCAAAGAAGTTTTTGAAGGCTTATAACACAGATTGATATTAGTATTAAAACCTCCACATATACTACAAATGCAATTAAGTCCACAACTTCTACATTTTTTATGTCAGTACAGTTTTTTACACCTCTGTGCCAGGAATAGCCGGGCCAGAGGCGTTATGTTTTCTTGATGTCTGTACACCCATCTGCCAATACGTCCACACATCTGTCCAAGCCAATCTTCAGAAGAAGATATTTCAAGAATGCTTTAAGGGATTTTCTTCAAATTTTGCACATTTTTCCACTCTGACTCAAGAACGAGCTGATTTTATTTTGGAAGGTGAAGGTTAAAGATCAAGATCATTAAACTTTATATGCATCTTTTGGTTGTGATCATCACATCTCAAGGACAGTTAGTAAAATTTCTTCTTCACATCGTTCAAAAAATACCAATCTGCCTCAAGTATGAACTGATTACATTTTAAAGATTATAGGTCACAGGTCATGGACATTGGGCCTCATGGTCATCCTTTGCTTGTAAACACCTGATAAATGATTTGTGGTATGAATGTCCTGTCCAGTCTATGTCGAGGATGAACTGATTTGATTTTGGAGAATGTCATCAGACCTCATAGTCATTCCTTGGGAATGCTCAAGAACGCTTTCAGGGCTCTTCTTCAAGTTTTGCACGGCTCAAGGATGCACTAATTGGATTTTGGGCATTTAAAGTCAAGGTCACCGTGACCTTGGCTCTTGTGGACACAATAATTCACGAATGCACTGACGGATTTTTGTGAAATTTGGTACAAATGTATGCTATGACTAAAGAATGAACTGATTCAAGTTTATAGGTCAAAGGTCGCTGCAACCTTACGTATTATGGGGTTTAAGTAATTTAGTGCTATATATCAGCCTCCTTGGAGCTTCACTCTATGCATGTGAGCAAATACATGCAATTTCAGTCTGGGACATAAAAGAACAATACAACGGCAACAATACTTTGCAGGGTTGCAGACACATATAACAGCTTGGCACTAGTTCTAATTTAAAGCCTAAAACTGCTTCTCAAGAGGTGGGACAAAGTGATGTACAACAACAGATACGGACTTTTAATTTCATGATAAGATATGGCTTATCATTAAAAAGGCAAATACCAGTGTTTGATTCTGTTCAAATAAAAGACATGTAATACAAGGTTCTATCACTCTCTCCAAAGATGTCAAAATCATCACAAACAGGAAGCTGCCTGTAAGAGCTTTAGAAAGATTATTGTCTACTTTTATTTGTTGTATTTGTGCCAAAACATCCTGTCTTAATAAGAGGGTAAAAAATGAACTTTTGCATTGTCCTGATTTAATGGACTCTGCTGTCTGTGTGATAATTACCACCTAAACATTAACTGGCCTCCTTCCTGGACCTACTCCAACCTAACACGTTGGCCAGTCTCCCACACTGAATTGGCCACATGGGTATTTATCTGTGCCAACAACCCTGATCACAACACAAACAAGACTGTGGAGATCGGATTGACTTCCACAAGAACCCAGATGCTCGTCTCCTCCTGGTAATCAACAATAAATCCTCGTGTACACAGCTGAGTTGATTAAATGCTGCTAAATCCTCAGATCGGAGTAGAGCATTTCCAGCCTGACTACAGCTCAGACATGATACACCATCTCTGTTCAATGAAATCTTCCTCTGCATCCATCACTGCTCAGCCTGATTCTTTCTCCTCCTTTTCTTTAGTAGTTTGTCTTTTCTGTGTCTTCTGGCTGCCCTTCATCAAACAGCTGCAGGATTTCAAAGTAAGGGTGGGAGGAAGGCATGGTTGTTGCTGACTCTGCCCATCTGGGAAACCACCTGTTTGTGATACTGCTTCAGTGCAGCAGCTTTTGCACCAGCGGCCCGATCTCCCCAATGACAATTACGCTCTCACCTAAAACAAAAACACACCAAGAGTCAGACCTACAGAACAGACGCACACATCTGCACACAGCTGCTGGTGATTATACTGTTTGTGCTATTCATCAATGTCATCCACCAAAGCACCATCTCTGATTTGTTTTGTACTTCATTGTTGTATGTGTTGCATGTTTTGTATTGGTGATGCACGTGAGCAGAAGCAGATATCAGTTTATTTGTAAAACTAATTTTGAAAATACACAAAAAAATCAATTTGTTCATTTGATACATGTAGATATGGCAGCATGTGCGGATGGCACTGTTCTCACTTACAATCAGTTGTCATCTTTTCTCTTAATCTGCCTCAGTTTTACTGTGTTAACTGGTTAAATGCTGGTTAAAATGCATTCTAGGCAAACTTCTGGTGTTGTAAAATGAAGCCACTGCAAAGGTACAAGAAAACTGCAGTTCCATGAGTGTCCACAAGGGGCACAGGACGTCACATTCACATCCTATGTTAATCAATAAAATAAGTATGTACAGCCTGGTTAAAAAAAGTAATTCAGTCTGTGTTGCACTCTTCCTTTCCAGTGTTAATTTTGCTGACTAAAACTGACTAAAAATGTTCATCGACAGCCTTTTTTCCATGATGAAAACTCGACTACAACTAGCCAAAAGCAGATCTGTGAGGACTAAAACTGACAAAAAGTAAGTTTAGTTTTCGTCAAGATTACTAAAACTAGACTAAAATGGTTTTCGTCAGACATTAAAAATCCATGATTTTTCTCCACTGTGGGTAAATCTGTCAAAAAACAATGCAGCTGTAGCTATTCTGCCTCTCAGCTGTAGAAAACAGAGACCCCAGGTTTGGCAGAGTGCATAAAACACACTACCATGACTTGTTACCAGATTTAGGCAAGAGAATAAATGCTTGGACTAAAGTAAAGACTAAAATGTGAGGACTTTTTATGGACTGAAACTAGACTAAAATGTTTTTGAGTTTTCATCGACTAAAAATTGGACTAAAATGTTTTTGAGTTTTTGTCAAGTAAAACTAAAAACGGGTAGAAATGACCATAATGTGACTAAAACTAAAAGACATGTAATAAAAAGACTAAGACTAAAACTGAAATTAAAAATAGATGTCAAAATTAACAGTTTCTTTGTAAATGCTTGACCAGGTGTGTCAACACCTGCTACTGATTGGTGGGTCAGGTTCCCACTCCAGCAAGTAATAGGCTGCAGCGTTCCCTAATGTCGAGCAACTCTTCACACCAAGCGTTGCTTTGTCTGAGAGTTTGCATTTGTTTAACTTTATGTTGGGTCTCAGTGTGAATCTTCAGTTCATTCAGTCTCATTTTTCCTGTTTCTGTTGGTTCCTCAAATAAACTAGGACACTCTTCAGTAACCAGATGGGTGACATCACTCAGGCCTCATCCAATACCTTCTCGGGGTTCTCATGAGTCCACTGGGACTGAGTAACATGAGTGCCCTCTGCTGGGGCAGACTTCAGCAAGGAAGTGTCGCCAGTCCAGCTGTCCTTGTAAGGCTAACTGATTT
The DNA here is from genome assembly GCF_018320785.1 of Cheilinus undulatus. Lineage (NCBI taxonomy): Eukaryota > Metazoa > Chordata > Actinopteri > Labriformes > Labridae > Cheilinus > Cheilinus undulatus. Next base: position 45,681,321 of record NC_054866.1, on the reverse strand, counting down.
TTAACAGTACATCCCTTTGAACACACACTAGACCAGGATTTTCCAAACTTCTTATGCTCAAGACCCAGATGAGAAGTTTGTGCTCTCCCTTTGACCAAACTTCCAAAAAACATGCAGCTATTGTACTGAAAGAAAAACAAACATAAATAAACTAGAAAAACACTCAGAGAGCGCAGACTTGCGCCATTAGCCCTATCTCCCAATAGTTAAGAATCCTTTAAAAACATTCCTGGATTCAGACGGTGATCTGGATCACTCCCAAAATCTAACCCGCCGATTACTCCCTCCCCGGTGGGGTGGAGACACAGTGAGGCAAAGCATTGGCTTCGCTACGTGTGGACTGTCATGGCAGAGGGTGAATATTCCTCTATTCCTCCCAGCATTGTGAGTATTCTCACTACAATTTCCTGTCTTTCTCTTTGTCACGCTCCGACTCGTCTCCTCGACCGGGCGTGCATCTTTCAAACTCTATAAACTCCAAAACTTTGAATAAGTTACTCATGTCCGCCATCTCCTGGTGTAAAGTGGTAACAGCGCAGATCTCTGCCATTAGCTCTGTCTTCCAATAGTACAGAATCCGTGAAAAAATTCCTGGATCCAGACAGTGATCTGGATCAGTCCCAAAATTGAATCAGTTCTTCCTTATATCATTTCTGACATTTCTTGAAAATTTCCTGAATATCCATCCATGACTTTTGAGTTATGTTGCTAACAATGCCATGACTATTGATTTTGTTTGAAATGTCTATACTGTGCAAAATGTTTGGTGTTGTGTTATGATTGAATAAACTAAACTAAAACAAACAAATGAATAAACAAACAAACCCATCCGATCACATAACCTCCTCTGTGGAGGTAATGAATAAAATTTGCTATGGTTCTGATCATGTACTGTTTAATTCTTAATTAGGAAAGGGCTGAAATTAAGTTACTATGGCTTAAAATCAACCTGTGTCTGACCAGTTGAAGTAGACTGGCTCTGCTGGAATACTTGAGTGAGGATCTTCTTAACCAGTATCATACATTTATGTGACGATGTATAAGTAATTTGACTCACCATGTTTTTATGCATTGCTAGCTAAAATAGTAGCTTATCTTGCCTGTTAATCAGGTGCAGTTCTTTTAAAGCAACAGTTAGAATTGTTTCTGTATCTTTAGATTTCTGTTGTTATCACACAGGGTTACCACTTTATTGCACATATTGTTATATACTGGCCAGTCTGTACTAAGCTGTCCCAGTGCAATTTTGATGCTCTTTTCTGGTAGAGTGGCTTTGACAGCCCTAATGTTCTTCTGTTGTTATCAGAATAAATGATGTGCTGGTGGCAGAACGCCCGATTCATCTCACAAAGCCATACAAAACAGCTGCACAGACACATTTATAAGATAGAGATGTCATTTAAGTGAGCTTGATCTGAGAAAACAGCCTGCAGATGTTTGACACTTTAGTAGAGGAGCTCACACAAACAGACGCTCTCACTCCAGCTATTGTCTTTGGAGTACAGGCTGTTCTCAGCCCGACTCTGTTTGCACTCTAAAAGCGCTGCTAGATACGGTAGGTGGGGGACTTGACTTCCTACGTCGCTACACACAATGGCAGGGGTAGTGTTTGTCACCACGGAAACCGTCCGTTTCTTGGCAACATTCCTATCATCCCCGGATGACTCTAGAATCAAATCTACTGATGGGATGCCAGTAGTGGTCTGAAAGACAAATGTTTGTGAGCAGAGAGAAAGCGGAGAGGTGAGAGGGAAATAATGACGAGATAAATAAAAACTTTGGACTGTTTTTGGCCTTACTCAGGATATTTCTAGCAGGTGGTTTTCTCTGTTTCCATTTCCTTTATCTGTTATTTTTCTGAAATATTTATCCATCATTATATCTTATATTATTGCATAGCCAAACAGTTGGCAAACACGCTGATGTCTCATGGTGCCAATCTACAAACAAAAGGGAAAATAATTCCAAAGCCTTTTCCAAAAAAGTTGGGACATTGTGTAAAATGTGAAATAAACACAAGACAGTGATTTGAAAATCATTTTTAATCCTGATTTCATTAAAGACAGCACACAGACAAGAAACTTAGTTTTCAAACTGATACCTTTTTAAAAAATATAAATATTCTGAATTTGATGCCTGTAACATATTCCAAAAAAATTGGGATGGGGCAATAAAAGGCTGGGATGCTCAACAAACACCTGAAGCATTTCACAGTTTAGTAACAGGTGGTAGTGCCATGATCTGATATGAAATAAACACTCCTGAAAGGATCAGTCGTTCACAATCAGAGATGGTGCAAGGTTCTCCACTTAGTGAAGACTGCAAGGGCAAATAGTCCAACAGAATAAGGAAAACTTTCCTCAATGTGCAACTGTAAGATATGTAGAGATTTCACCATCTACAGTCCATGATAATATCAAAAGATTCAGAGAAGCTGGAGAACTCTGCATGTACAGGAAAAGGCCAAAATCTAACACTGATGGGGTTTTTTTCATTACATTTAGCAGCTTGGCTTATCATGGTTTCACTCAGCATGGCACGGAAGCCGTTTGAGGGAATGTCTAGAGCTGATGTTTTGAGCTGATGAATAGCTGCGCTTCAGTAAGCATTGTTATGTAGAGCTGGCCGTTGCTCCTACTTCAGTTTCTTCTTCATCTTCTGTTGGTAATCCGGCAGGTATTTTTAATTTTGGTGCAGCAGTTGTCCCTGAACGATGACGAACTGCCATGAAAGCAACTCACCTGTTGAGCCCAGCGCAGCCCAACTGGTGATTGAAAAGTAAATCAGCACGGCTTTGTACGGATCGTCAAAGTGGAAAAGCCCCATGAATGCAGAGACCTTTGATCCCTCAGGCAGCACTGAAATAAAAACAGACATGCTGTAAGGCTAAAGAGGAACAGGACCCTCCAGACTGTTATCAAGATTAAATTCAAAAGCCAGCATTTGTGATGGTGTGGGGGTGTATTAGTGCTGATGGCATGGGTAACTTGCACATCTGTGAAGGAACCATTAATCCTCGTAGTCCTGGATCTGAGCACTGCCTTCAACACAGTCAATCACAGCATTTTTCTGGATTCACTGAGGTACTGGGTACAGGTTAAAATCCTATCCAGCTTATAAAAAGTTTATTGTACCTGTTAATAACTTTACCTCTGTGTTTTCTGATGTGAAGCATGGTGTGTCTCAAGGGTCTGTCTTAGGACCAATTTAATTTTCTCTACACATGCTCACCTTGGTTCACATCATTAATAAAAAAAGTTTTGTCATTTTTACCCTAATGATACGCAGTTGTACCTGCCCATCACGGACCCTTTTTTGTCTAGATCTTTGATAAACTGTTTATCTCAGATCATCTCTCAATTTTTTTACAGTTGAATTTTAATTGGACTGCAGCATATGACCAAAGAAATACTGCCATCTGTTGGTTACTTATCAGACCATGTCAAACCAGCTGCTACAAATCTGGGTGTCTGGTTTGACAGTGATTTATACTGAGCAGCACACAACAGAGCATATACAGTCTTGTTTTTGAGCTTCTTAGATTAATATATCTAATTTTCATCTTTTTTAACTTTTAACCCTCAGGCCCTCCTTTAAAAAAATCACACTCTCCCTCGTAAAGCCCTTTTAGGACATTGGATATATTATAAAGTAATAAAAATTAATAAAAAAAACTTTTTTTCCTTTTTTTTTTTAAATTTTTGGTCCTCAACTCTAGTCCTCTTCATGAATAACAGATGTGTATTATTTTTTTCATAATTTTAACCCTATAAATGCCAGTTTATTTACATAATGCCACATTTTCTGACACAAAAAATGAATTATTTCCTACTTGAAAAAAGGAAAAGCAGATGTTTTTTGTGCAGGGATTATCAGTCTTGGATATGTCAGTGATTAGCAGCAACACTGATTTTGACATACTCTTAAGTTTTGTGTAATATCAAAAAAATAAATAAATAAAAAAAAAATCACACTCTCCCTCTTAAAGCCCTTTTAGGTCATTGGATTTATTTGGACATATTAAACATGAAAGAAAAAACTTTATTTCAATTTTTGGTCCTTAACTCCAGTCCTCCTCATGTGTAGCAAATGTGAAATCATTTTCATAATTTTCATTTTTCACCAGACTCTGACATCCATAGAATAAAACGCCCAAAGTAGTTTTAGTTGAAATAATTAATTCCACTGGCTTACAGTCACTGATATATCCTATCAGTTCAAACAAGCCCATTATCTCCCACAATGCCTCTCTGCAAACACTGAAAAATGGTGAAATTTGGCGGCATTTTTTGGTGTGCAAATAATTTTACCTCTGAATGACTGAATTACAGAGGAATTAACAGGATTTCTTATTTCTGTATTGCTATGGTAATAGAATGAAAATAAGCTGTTTGAATGGTAGTCAGTGAGGCCTAAAAGGGCTTTAGGAGGGAGAGAGTGAGTTTTTAGTCTACACAGTGGAAAATTCTGTCAACACAGTGTGGGTAAGGACATTTCAAAAATGCATTAAAAAATGAACACCTTTGTCAAATATCATCATCTTAGCATGATAACTGCCAAAGTATGGGCTAAAAATACAATCAAAAAGCCCTAAAAGGGCTCTAGGAGGGCCTGAGGGTTGACGACACATAGACAGTTTTACATGCTTTTATCTCATCACACCTTGATTTTTCTAACAGTCTTTTTACCTGCCTGAGTCAGAAATCGATAGATCGACAGACAGTACAGAGCTGCCAGGATTAACCAGAACCAGAAAGTACAACCACATCACTCCTGTTGTAGTGTCTTTACACAGGATATCTGCATGTAATTGATTTTTAAGATTTCACTGACTACTTTAAAGCTCTTAATGGCCTCAGATAAAGGTTATTATTTGTATCATTAATACTGAGAGGTACATGCAGGTTTGGAGCAACATCTACAGCCATTCAGACATTTTTTCAGGGACACCCCTGCTTATTTCAGCCAGATAATGCCAAGCATTATTATGCCCAAGTTACAACAGCATGGCTTCACGGAAAGAGCTGCTTCTAGACTGGCCTGCATGCATTCTAGACCTGACTCCCATTAAAAATGTATTGCATATTATGAAGCCCTGCACTGTTGAGCAGTTTAAGATGTACATCAAGCAAGAATGGGTAAGAATCCCACTACAAAGCCACAGTCAGTGTCTTCAGTGCCCAGACACGAACAAGGTGTTGTTAAAAAGAAATGTGATGTAGCACAGTGGTAGACGTGCTACTGTCTTAACTTTTTTGGACTATGTTCCAGGTATAAAATTCAAAATGTATGTATTTTTCAAAAAGACAACATAGTTTATCAGTTTGAGCATTAAATAGCTTGTCTTTGTGTTGTGTTTCACTAATAAAGGCTGAACAGGGAATCACTGTGTTAGAATTGAAGCATGTAATATGAAGGGGTTAAGGGGTAAAAATGATAAATAAATGATCAATAAAACAGATTAAATTATAATCAAAGAATAAAAAGAAGTTATATATCAATAATGGTAAATAATACCAGAGTTTCAATGACATTTATGCCACAGAGAATTATCTAAGTGGCATTAATGTCATCATCATCAATCTCTATCAGTCTTTCTAGACACAAATATTATCTCAAGACACTTTACAAAGTGGGAAGGTCTAGACTGTACTCTTTGCTTACTTATTAGAAAGACCAAACATTAATCCATCATGGGCTCAGCACTTACGACATTTGGAAAAGTTTCACTGACAAGGAAAACTTCCCTTTGCCAGGTGGAAACCTCAAGCAGAGCCAAACTCATGTCAAACAGACACCCAGACTGGATCTGTGTGATGTGGTCTACTTAACAGGTTTTCAAAAGTAAACTCAAACTATTTGTTGTTTTTACACAAGTACAGTGCAGATAATAAGTATTAACCCCTATTTACTGATTTTACAAATCAATCATGGTCAATATCATTTGCTTTTATGGACCAAAAAATACACAAAACATCTTTCATGTCAACATGAAAACAGATTTTATCAAAGTGATGTCAATTTAATTAAAAAAATATATGTACAGTGCTTAACAAATTTATTAGACCACCACCCAAAGTAAAGTTTATGTCACAGCTGCCCTAAATTAACAGCATTGGTAATTACCAAAATCATTTTTATGTCTCTGCAATGGTTAATACACCAATATGTAGAAGCTCTTCAACCCAAATGATATTTTTAATGCTATAATGTAATTATTATTGTTATTCATGAATTTTCAAATTTACTGATTTACAAAAAAAAAAAAAAAAAAAAAAACCTGGAAAAAACAGTAAAGCACATTAATATTTCTTGATTAACATGTCAAATTATAGTTATTTACTTGCATTCCTGAACAGAAAAATGAGTTTTGTGGTTGAATGTTATGCTTGATTCATTTCTGACTTTTCAGAGAAGCCCAGTGAGCCGGCTCAAATCTGGGTATAAAAAGGTGAATTCAGTTCGAAATCCCTCATTCCTGTTCAGAATGGTAAAACGTGGAGAGCTCACTGAAAATGAAAGAATCTGCATTAAAGCACTTCATGATGCTGGATGGTCTCTGAGACAAATATGACAGGAGGTCTGATAAAGTTGTTAAGCACTGTATGTAAAATAAGAAACTGCGTAAATATTCACCCCCTTTAGTGCAGTAAATGTGTCTCAATGTGTCTGGAAGGTCCAGTCAATAGTTTACCAGTATTCCTGGCTACCATTACAACATGACGACAAAAGAACACTCCAAGCAAGTCAGAGAAAATGTTGTTTCCAAGGCACTTAACATCCCCTGGAGGATCATTGCCCGGGTTCTTCACCAGTCAAAACTTTATGTAAGAGTGGCAAAGAGAAAGCCACTGTTGAAGAAAACTCATTAAATCTAAACAAGAGTTCGCCAGAAGGCATGACAGAGACTCCATGGGCAAGTGGGAGAAAGTTCTTTGGTCTGGTAAGACCAAATGATGCTTTTCTGGCCATCAGACAAGATGCTACAACACTGCACATCACCACAAACACACCATCCCCACTGTGAAACACAGTGGTGGCAGCATCATGCTGTGGGGATGCTTCTCAGCAGCTGGCCCTGGAAGGCTTGTAAAGGTAGAGGGCAAAATTAGGGTAAAGTTTAGGAAAATCCTGAAGGAAAATCTTATTCAGTCTGCAAGAGAACTGTGGCTTGGGAGACAATTTATTTTCCAGCAAGACAATGACCAGATCTATAAGGTGAAAGCTACACACAAATTATTTAAAGACAACAAGGTGAATGTTCTGGAGTGGTCGAGTCAAAGCTCAGACCTCAATCCAACAGAGAATCTGTGGCTGAACTTGAGAGGGGCTGTTCACACCCAATCCTCATGCAACCTGACAGAGCTTGAGCAGTTTTGCAAATAAGAATGGAGTCAAATTGCAGTGTCCAGATCTTTTAGCCTGATGGATACTTATTTTACAGTACACATGTTTGGTAGCTGACATGACTTTGTGGAAATCTGTGTTCACTCTGACATCAAAGAGTTTGTTTTTTTGTTTTTTTTGTTTAGCCAAATTTATATTGGCCATGAATGATTTATAAAATCAATTAAAGGGTAAAACATCCAAAGGGATGAATACTTTTCATAGGAACTGCACATATTTCAGCCAGTGTAACCACTGAACCTCCCCTTGAGGGATTAACAGAGAATATCATCTTTTTCTTCAGTAAATAAGCGTGAAGAGGGCTAAAATGCATCTCTGTCACTAAATGTCATCCTGCAGCAGAAGCACAGCCACAAGTTGTTTATCACATTAGAAATTCACCCACTCAGACCGACCTCTGCTCCTCTCGCACTCAAACATTTTTTAATTAGTCATTTATAAGACATCCAGCCTGAAGACATGACGATGATGTCTCCATTTGCTTTGGAAAACATGCTTCAGAGTCTCCATTTAGGACCCATTATTCCTCTCATGTGTATGTTTTTGTTTGAAACGCCTTTTTCTTGCATATAATGTTTTGAAAGTCCTCCCTTCAAAACATCTATCTGCTTATTTCTTCCCCGTAGCGCCATCACGTTCCCTAAGGGTAAACCAATTTACATTCTTGTTTTGCTCTTCAGATCCATGCCAGTTTCCATGACAACATAGTTTCACTTTCTCATCCTCTCCATCTCCCTCCTCTCTCTCTGCTGATCTCTCATTCTCCACCGCTCCTTTCTTATGTTCTCTTGACCTTCCTCCAATGTTTCATTTTCTTCCTCTCCAAATACCGGGGGTCCTAATTCCCTCCTCTCGTCTCATTTCCTCACCTAATTGAGCTCATTCCTCTGCTTGCCATAAACCAGCAGAGAATAATGGACTCGGATAAAATATATCTCACAGGGGGATAGAACTCGCAGCATCTTTTTTGCATTTCCATCCTAATAACAAATGCGGTATACTCAGTCTGCAGGCTCTTAAATACCCCCAGGCTGCTCTATTTGGCTGGAAATTATTAAATCAAAAACACATGCAGCAGACTCTTCTTTCTTTTGATTAAAACAGAGCTATCATTTTGCAATTAGTGCCTCCATACAAAAACACACATAACTCAAAGGAAAGGCAGGAGAATTAGAAACAAGATGTCTCTATCAATAACTTATTCAAGTATAAAGAAAAGCTTTAAAAATCCAGCATGAGCGTCTTTCTGATCTGGCATATCACGACAGAATAATGCACGTCTCCTCCAAATGGCATAATTAAAATCTTAAGCCGTTTAATTACTCAATGATTAAAAATGTCTGGCACCAACAGGTGTGATTGTGCTCCCTTGGCTGATTAATACCGCCTCTGTTTGCCGTGTTTGAAAGGAGAAGGTCATGAAGAAGGCGGTCGCTCTCCTGCACATCTCTGACATGTCTGCAGAGTGTCACCTGAGTGCTTCTTGATCATTTTAACAACACAAATTCACAGCACATTTGGGTTTGATTCCTCTCCCACACAGTGTAAATCACTGCAAGTCACTTCCCCAAGGGCTTGGGACTAGCCCTGCATGTGTTCTCCGCTAATATTCAAGTGGTTGCATCATTAAAAAAAAAAATCAGTTATTCAGGCTTTTAGTTTAAAAAAAAAAAGGAAGAAAAACTTCATAGTGGGTGGTCTGCAGACCTACATCCTGGAGCTTCAAGAAGCAACTGTTGCTGGTGCAAATCTGTGCAGCAGTGGAAACATCTGGACAAGAAAAACACATGACATGTGCTCTCCCTCTGAACAGTTTCTCACATTCCCTTGATCATCGTTCCTCAGTGGAACACAGCCGGGGAATAAAGACATAACCTGTGATTGGGTTGAAATGGGAAACCGGGAAGTTGTGCATGCCAAATCGCATGTGCTCCGTCCGCTTTAGAGGTGAATAATCATATAGGCATGACTTGATCTCACATTTCGCATTAAAAATAGGCTGTACATATGCAGGAAATGCCTGCGTACAAAGTTCACATGAGGGTATGTAAAGCCTCTGCTACCCTCACCACCAGGGGGCGCATTCAGCTGGGAAAAGAGCAGCAGTGCAACAACTGGTCAGGAGGAACTTCCCCAGGTTATAAAGAGGCTAACCTTACACTGTACAGCCTCTTATGCAGATTTTAGTCCAGATGTAATACGGATAAGGTGATCTGGCACTGGTTGCAGGTTCAAATCCTGATCCATGCATGGTTACTCCCCATCTTCCCCACTTTCTCTCCTTATATATTCTGTCTGTCTTTAGTTTTGATTTCAAATATAGGCAAAAAGCCACTCAAAAATCCTTGCTTATGTCCCAATAAAGAAAAATATTGCAGAGTCCATGAGAAAAAGTGAAATATGGGTGTCAGCATCAATTATTGTCAGCGGCTGGGAGTGATATGGACTCGCAGAGAAATGCAACATCCTGCCCTTCTACATCTTGAATAGTGGGAGTCATGAACCGCTGCAAGGTGACGCGTCCTCTGATTTCAACCGAAACTTCACCCTAATCACCATCTGAACCTCCGTCAAACTGCACCAGCTCCCGTCTTATCAAACATCGGGATCGGGGCCATCTTGCGCAGTGATACAAATTGTGCGTTAATGATCACGTACACATCAAAGCGTCATAACTTTACTTTGATGATAATAAAGGCAGTTAAAGGACATCTGACGCAGGACTAAAGTTTTTGTCCTTACTCAATGAGTCTGCACAGATGTCTTAAAAGTGGCTGTGACTTTATTTCTCCTGTGCACCCTCAGAAAACACATTTAGGACCTCTTTATGGTGAAGTGGTGTGAAGTTGGTGCACAGATGACAAAGAAAGAAGAGAAAGAAGAAAGAGAAGGTACGAAGAAGGAGAAAGGACGTTTTAATAATGAATCCCTTCAACTTTTACACTCTTTTATTGGACATATAGGCTGAAATACATGCACAAACAGGCTCCTATGTACATGCACTAGAGCAGGGGTTCCCCGTACTGTTCAGTCTGTTTCCTCCAAAATAAAAGTGCCAGAGATCCCCAGTGTACCTGCAGGAGGTTGAAGCAGAGTTGCATACAGCCATGCACATTCAAGAGTTAATTTTTCAAAACATTACTTAGATTTCTGCATAAATCCCATCCAAATAACCCTGCTTTATTTCACATTTAACAAGTTTATGCATGTATATTTTTACTAAAATGGGTAAAACACACAATTTAAAATCATTTAAAAATATTTTGGGGTATTTGAAAGGCATCCCATGACTCTGACTTTGGGAACCACCGCACTAGAAGAAACAACGGAGTGCAAGAAACGCCATAACAGAGCACCACCAGGGGTTCTGTGCCATGCTCTAGTGATGGGAAGTACGGCTCTTTTCAGTGATATGGATCATTTGACTCGACTTGGAAAGAAGAGCCGGCTCAAGTGCAGCCAGTTTGGTTTCATTTGACCTGACATATTTAGCAACTTCATGACATATGGTTGATATTTGTGCTGCTTTTTTTTTTTTACTCCAACTTACTCCAACAAATCACTTTGCAGGTCAGATAAAATCTACTTATTTCCTGGGCTGTTGACACCCTGGATACAAAACATGACTGTTACATCATCAATCATGAGCCCCTAATTTGTTCTTCCCTACTAATCAATCATATAACACACAGACACACACAACATATATGAAAATAATAACAGTAATAATGATATAAAACAGCTCTCAAATTTGGATCTGGATCTTATCATTTCTGTAAAAGAGTCGGCTCTTTGAACCGGGTTGTTCACAAATGACCTGTCACTGCCATGATCAAGGGAACAAATGAAGGGAAATGTCCAGACTTGATCAGATCAGGACCTGAACTGGTGACACTTCAGTACCTGACCCAAGTCCTTGCAGACTGACCTGTTGCAGTCCAAATTCATCTTTTATAACTTTGTAGCATTGCACTGTAACTTTTACTCTCGTTTTATCAAACATAAGGGTATATAAGTGTAGTTTAAGCCTGAACGAGCATGAAGAAAGAAGATGATTTAAGCTGTTGTAGTTATGTTGTCTTTTTGATATATACAGTCAATGTTTACAGCTGATTATCAGATCTAAAAATACATTGTAAGCATAAATATCATGCCAATAATATTGTGCATCCCTATTTCTTTGTTCTTTTATATTTCTAATGTTTTTATTGGCTGTTCTGAAACCTTCTACACCTTTCCTTCTATTATGTGTCTCTTTTCCCTTTCAGATTTGCTGTGAGGAGCACTTGGATTTTCCTTGTTGCTGAAATGTGCTTTACAAATAAATCAACCTTACTTTGCCTTGCATAATAATAAAAACCATGACTATCTTTTACATTTAAAAAGACAAAAAAGGCATGAAACTCTGAATTAAATCACTTGAAATTAAGCATAAGGATGGCTAACAATACTAAAGAGAGTTTAAAAATGCCGAGACGTTTCATCTAAGACGTGATGAAATTTGAAGATGTTACATATCAAACACATAGAGATAAAATGCTGTATACAGTTCCTACACATAAAAAAGCATCATTTCCCTTTCACAACCAACTTATGCTGACACAGTTCTTCAAAGGGAGACTGTCTCATGAAATAAAAAAGTAGAAAATAAAATCAGAAACAGAACACATAGACACCTTTTGTCCTGGGAAGCGAGCATCATCTCCAGATGATGGTGGGTCCTGAGGCTCCAAGGAGACAGAAAATTAGTGGGTATACTCCGTTTATACATGTGTATACCCTGCACTACATCACTGGGCATGAAGGACTGAACCCTGTCACCTAAAAATAAATGCTGTATGGACTTATGATAATAAAATGAGCTTAAATAGTTCTGATAAACTTCACATCTGGGAAGAAAAGTTTGAAGGTGTCCATCAAAAATGAGATAAAATACTGTTTTTCTCACTAAAATAATCTTAAATCACATTTTCTATATTATAACCAAAATATCTGGACTCAGTTCTTCAAAGGGAGACTGTCTCATATGAAATAAAAAGTAGGATAAAAATCAGAAACAGTGAAAGTAAAGCTCAGACACATTGTGTCCTGAAAAGCATTATAAATATGTTCTTCTCCCTCTGTTAAATATAGTTTAAAAATTCACTATATTGCCCAGTCCCACTATAATTTTGTGCACCTTGCTTTGCCTTGCATTGTAAGAGAAATCAGGACTATATTTCAAACTCATGCAGACAAAAAGGCATTAAAGATCAAATCAAGTCACTTGTAAATAAGCATAAAGATGACTAACAATGACCAAGACAGTTTAAAATGTTGAGAAACTTCATCAAAGACACAGGAATGAAATTTGAAAGTGTTGCATGTTAATGAAATATCAGATAAATTAGCATTTTTTTTCTAAAATCATCAAAAAAAAAAAAAAAAAAATCCCATATTATTTATTCCATATTACTTCCAAAAAAAAGGCAAGAAGAAATTAAATCCTGTGTCCTGCAAATAAGCACAAAGAAGGCTAACAAAGAGAGCTTAAAGTGTTTAAAACTTCATCACATACACAGGAATTTGCTGCTCCAAGTCAGTCAAATATCAGATAAAATGCTGAATATGATTTCATACACATCAAAACAAACAAATTACATTTTCTATATTACATCCGATTTCTCTGGACACACTTCTGCAAATGCAGACTGCCTCATATGAAATAAAAAGTGGAATAAAAAACAGACACATTTGGAAAGTTTAATAAAGTTGCTCAGATCCAGTTGTTGCACTGCTGCTCTTTTTCTGCCTCCTCTGTTAAATAAAGCTTAAAAACTCAATACCACTCCTGTTTTTCATGCACATAGAACTATTTTTAATTTGACATAAGGTTATGCTTGTAGCCTTTGGTTATTCATCTTTAAAGCTGACTGAGCACATATGATTTGGCACAGAGAACTTCCTGCTTTCCCATTTTACACTTACAATAAGCTACAGTATTTTTGGGCTGTCTGCTATTATTGAGTTTCAGGGAATATATATATATATATATATTTGTCATGTGATGTTTGATTGATTAGCTGATTCCTTTACAGGAAACATAAACGGTAGAAAAGGTAAAATCAGTTCATCAACATCATGTCAAAATGTCATAAATCTGACTGATGATGATAAAGGGCGTAAAAAAACTGCACAGAAGTCCAGTGTGACATATCAGCACAGTGACATACGGATGCCCGTGTGGCCACACTAATTATTGTCAGCGGCTGGGAGTGATATGGACTCGCAGAGAAATGCAACGTCCTGCCCTTCTACATCTTGAATAGTGGGAGTCATGAACCGCTGCAAGGTGACGCGTCCTCTGATTTCAACCGAAACTTCACCCTAGACACGCCGTCTTATTAATCACCATCTGAACCTCCGTCAAACTGCACCAGCTCCCGTCTTGTCAAACATCGGGATCGGGACCATCTTGCGCAGTGATACGGCGAAGGGAGCAAGCGGTGGCGGCGGCCACTCCGGGGAATGTCGGCTGGCCGTCAGTCCTGACATCGGCCTCTTGTGATCTCAGACACCAGGTACAGTACACAGCCTTTCAAAACACTGACACTGCCCTGCCGAGCTAGCTCTCCGCTCATTCCTCAGCTGTCTTCTTTATGTGTGGACTCGTGTAACTTTCCCGTCTTTTTATGAAGTCTTCGGGTCGCTAGCAAGCCAATAACAAAGTTCAAATCCCGTTAGCTAGCATTGGGTCGCTTGCAGATGTGTGCTACGTCAGTTTACAAGAGAGTCAGCTAGCGGAGACATGAATTAGCATGCTAAGTTAGCCCGTGGACCTGGCTGGCGCAGCAAGTCTCTCCACTCATGAGCGCTGGGGTTCACACCAGGGGCATGTGTCCTTAAATTCTCCTCACAACAATGCGGTGCTTGCTCAACTTTATGTTTTCTCCTTCACAGTCTACCGACTCGGGTGTTTCAATCCAGATGTGTAATTACTTATATTAGCTCGTCAGCAGGCTAATCTGCCAGACGCAGCCAAAGCAGCGTTTGAATGGTTTTTGTGCTAAGCAGCTAAACCGTGTTCAGTAGGTGACAGACTGCGTAACGATACCTGTCACTTCATCACACAGTCAGCGTGGGCATGTGGAGAGCAACATGCAGCTAATACTGCCGCTACCTAACACTGTGAGACTCCCTGCTAACACTCTAATAGGAGCGAATATCACAGTGTTACAACAAAATAGTGTATTTAAGACGGCATTTCATACCCCACTCTGATTCTCTAACACAGCAGACAGGCGTCCTGTGAGGCTGTGAAGCTACAAAATCTAGGGCTGGGAAATGCATCGAATTTTTGTGACATGTCAGAATATTTCAAAAAGATTTGTAGGGTAGGACAATATAATTTATAACAAGATAGTCTGTGTTATACAGATGGATGCACAATATTGTCAGTATTATATTGATAGCAGCAGATATTAGCTTTAAAAATGAATTATCAGCATCACCAGATGTGAACATTTCTGCCGATATTTACAACCAATATTTTGGCTATAAAAATCTGCCTGTATCAGCTGTTAATATTGGTTGTATGAATGTATAAGTTAGTGGAGTTTTAAAGATTGTTTACACAAGTCTGAAAATAGATCCATGCATTATAAACACGACAACTGTCATTTCCCTTCTGCTATTGTGCATTATGTTGGAGTAGACATTGAAAAACTAGTCCAATAGAGGTCGCCGTCTCTCACTGGGCTGTTTTGATGCTGCCATGCACGTCCCAGGTGAGCCAACATCTTTGATATGGCTGTATTTGTAAAAAAAAAAAAAAAATTGACTCAATATTTGGTGGTACATCCTCAGAAAACTTGATTAAGTTCTGCCCTTTTCTTTCTACTCTCGGTTGAACCACCATGATTAGCAGTGTTATTGCAATGTTTGATCCGTATCTGTAGGTTTAGAGAGAACGGACAAAATGAACCCGTTTGGACAGAAAGGTCAGTACGTAACTGCATGTGTTTCAAACACAGAGCATAAATGAGCCTGAAACCAACAGACCTACATCAGCCGAAGTCTTTTTCTTTATTATTATCATTCCTTGCACTTGAAAGTGTGTTTCAAAGACTGAACTACATGAATGTCTGAACCACATTTACATATCAGTATCAATTTCAATGTCAGCTAAAATTCATTTCAGAATTTGGCGTATCAGATATTTTTTAATCATACATTTTTCAACAAGCTTAGCTTCTGTTTTTTTTACAGCAAATGTTTGCGAAATGTCTGTAGAAGTCAAAAAGAAAATACAAAGGCTCTGTGGCGTACAGTTTCTCCAAAACACACACGTCTCCAGTCCCCTGTTAGCAATTAAACACATGGAGAAACCTGTAGCGCTTCGGAACGTGTCAGCTTATAAACTTCTGAAAGTGCATTTATAAAGTTTCCATTCAAATGAAACAACTCTTTTGCATGTCGTATGTGTGACTGACATTGTTTTTCATGGTTTACAAAAATCAATAAATGCTAACAGTCAGCAGAGAGCTAGAATCCTTACCTTCTCTCAATGAGAGAAGTGCAGCACTGACGTCACATAAACAACGGTCTCTTAAAGTGATAGTACACTATTAACAACACTGATAGAGTGAGCCATAAAATGTGTTTTAAGCATAATAAAATGAACATTTCCCAGTTTCTGTCAGGTTTTGGTGAAGTGTCATTGATGAAACAGATATTATTTTAGCCTGGTTACATATGGTATGATATCCTATGAATTATCAGTATCAATCGTCACATGCATAATGTTCTTTTTCTTTTCTTGATATTTGAACTAGGGATGCTCGGTGGTGCAGAGGTTAGCGCTGTTGCCTCACAGCAAAAAGGTCCTGGGTTTGCTTCCCAGTCAGGGCCTTTCTGTTTCTGTCTTGCATGTTTTCCCTGTGCATGCGTAGGTTCTCTCTGGGTCCTCCGGCTTCCTCCCAACACTAAAAACATGCTCAGTGAGTCTAAATTGGCCGTAGGTGTGAAAGTGAGTGTGCCTGTTGTCCGTCCCAGTTCAGGGTGTACCCCGCAGCTGGGATAGGCTCCAGCCTGTTGATACCTGTTTGATACCACAGGAACAAAAATAGCAGTCCTGACACCCAACGTTGTTAAATTTATGATTTGTATTATCACTAGTAGTCATGAAACTCCTGCAGACGTTCAAAATAGCACAAATTCCTTAGCATTTAGAAAGGAGGTGCATCTCAATGCAAGTTCCTACCTTTTTTTCCAGTTGTTACAAACATACGGTATTTGTGCTTTTGAGACAACGCAATCTTTGTTTTGGTTTAAAATTTGACGTAAGATCATTGTTATTGCATGGTCACATATAGTGTTTTAGCAACCTCATCAAATTTAATGTTTCCTATGTTTCCTTGGATTTATATTTGTAGTTACCATAGTTTTGAACAGGTTTCAATATTGTTTGAGTGTTTGTAGATTTACATCACTTTTATAAATCTGGTATTGCGATGACCAGTGTTTCCCATCTAAGACAAGACAGTCTGGCTGCAGGCTGTTGGTTGCTGCTTGGTATTAACCTGTTTTAGAAGTGGTTTAACGAACAGCGGCTCGCTTTAGCTTTCTTAGCTTTGGCTAAAGCAAACATTAACATAACTATGCTAGCTACATAATAAACTTTACTACATAAGCCCATGTAGCTAAGTGAGCATTAGCAATGTCAGTCATGGCAAATGTGACTAAAGCTAACTTAGCTACGTAGATCAGGTAGATTTGTAGCTCACATAGCTGCTTTGCAAGCTTAGCTTTAGCTACATTAGCTATGTAGCTGCTTTATCTTACACAGCTAACAGAGCTACATAAGGAGGACGAGCCTGTAAGCAGACTGTTTACATGGCCTTATTGAACATTTTGTTGGTTTTGCAGGTCAGGGTTTTAACTTTTAACTCTTGGTATCCTAACTGTTACAAAGCTCCGATCCTAACCCTAAAAAAAAGTTTAATCTGATTTTATTTTGAAAGTTCTAGCAAGCATTTCTATTCTGAGATATAAAGCGTCTCAGATGAGTGGTCTGTAAGAGTGGCGGTCAGAGATGTACAGTCCACAACCAGAGCCCTCTCACATTAGACGCTGTAGTTGGGAAGTGGGGAAGGCGGCTCATTTCTGAGGTTTATTTGTTGTGTTTTCTGTTCTTTGACAGCATTTATTAGCGGTATGTTCTATAAAGATAATCAAATATCATGACTCAGCTTTTGAAATGTTTCACTTCTATTTTTGGTAATCAAAGCAGGTTTTCTACTGGCTTACTGTTGATGAGATATTGCATTGCAACTATAATCCTTAAGTGCAGGAGAACAGGATGATACCAGCAGCTGCAGCGAAACAAGAAGCTGCATTTTTAAAATGATCACTTTTCAAATAGTGCGTTGATGTGTAAATGGGCAACTCTCGTATGCATGAGGGGTTGATATATATATTTTTTTTAAAAAAGGAGAAAAAAATGGTTGGTAAATAGACTTTGGTGGCAGCAAATATACCTGGGTGGCCCCCCATTCATTAATAGAAAACACTGGAAAACCACTCACCATTTTTATAGAAGAAATACCGAGATAAATAGCTCATAGTGCTCTTCAGCTACAAAATACCGACATGCAAGTTTTGGTCCATATCCTCTATCCCTAAGTAGTAACATTAAAATTAATATGTTGACATCCCTAATAGACTCTGTTATTATTAACATTTAATTTATTAAAGATTTATAGCTTAATGCTTTCATGCAGCCTGTATAAAGTGCTTCCCTTTCTCTTTCATGCACCCTTCCTCCAGCATCTCTTTCTTCCTCTCTGTGTTTGTTAGGGTTGTTACCACATCAGTATTTTACACTTTGATATGATACTAACAAAATAAAATCATATACATTCAGTTGTTTCAATTCCACGGAAATGAAAGAAGTAAAAACCACCCAATACTGGGTAATTTCTTGTCTTCATTTTTAAAAAATTGCAGGCAAACTTCACTGTCATCATTTCATCTGTGTTTTTTGGTGCGATCAGGACAATGTTCCCTTAATTTTTGATTGATTGATTCCTCTCCAATGCATCTGTCTTTAGAAACTGATGCGGTTTTATAGAGCTTTGATGCTAAGATTGAAACATTTTAAACACATTTTAATGAAAAAGTATTGAAGCTTTTGACATCCTAAGTGTCTTTTTGTATGCTTTGTCTCACCCCAGGTAGCAGATCCACTTAGTTCAGCTTGTTGAATGTTCTTTGATAATGCTGCTCTTAAACCTGTTCACAGAGATACTACAGCTTGTCTCTGTTCCTGTGTGTGTGTGTGTGTGTGTGTGTGTGCACAGGCGCTTCATACTGTTTGTGTATCTACAATATCCTGGTGAGCTATATATAGCACCTAACAGAGTTTGCAACTTGATCCGAATTGTCTTTCAGAGCTACAGTACACTGTGCTGCTGCTTTCCACCTGAGGTGAAATATCTCCTGATTCAGAGCATCTTTTACTTTTTGGACTTCTTTTCTTTGAAAACATCAGTCCTCTCAAACCTGTAGGCCTTTGTGCAAGCCTGTCAGACTTTGTGCTTTTTTTGTGAGTTAGAGGTCTGTAAAATCAGGTAGTTTTTTGTTAGTTGACAGTTTATCTAGTAGGTCAGTGCCAAATACAGTCTTGTTTTATGCATTGTTTACATACTGTAAAGATTTTTCATTAAGCTATTGGGTGTATGTCTGCACGCTAAGATTGCCAACATTTCCAAAATGATGCCAAAAGTTTAAAATGAGAATTTTTGAATATTGAATTGTAAAGTAACAAAGCTTTAAAAATATGATTTCAAATCTTTACAGTCATGGATGAAAGTATTGGAACCCTGGAATTTTTCCAGAAAATAAGTTACACCATTTCTCCCAGAAATTCTCGCAATTACAAATGTTTTTGGTATACACATGTTTATTTCATTGATGTGCATTGGAGCAACACCAAAAATCAAAGAAAAAAGACAAAATTGACATAATTTTACACAAAACTTAAAAATGGGCCGGACAAAATTTTCGGCACCCTCAACTTGATATTTGGTTGCACACCCTTGGGAAAAAATAACTGAAACCAATCGCTTCCTATAACCATCAACAAGCTTCTTGCACCTCTCAACTGGAATTTTGGACCACTCTTCTTTTGCAAGGTGCTCCAGGTCTCTCAGATTTGAAGGGTGCCTTCCTGCAACAGCATTGTTGAGATCTCTCCATAGGTGTTCAATGGAATTTAGATCCAGACTCATTGCTGGCCACTTTAGAACTCTCCAGCGCTTTGTCTCCAACCATTTCTTGGTGCTTTTTGAGGTATGTTTGGGGTCGTTGTCCTGCTGGAACACCGATGATCTCTGACCCAGACCCAGCTTTCTGACGCTAGGCCCTACATTGCAACCCAAAACCTTCTGATAGTGTCCCAGATTTCATGATTCCTTGCACACAGTCAAGGCACCCAGTGCCAGAGGCAGCAAAATAACCCCAAAACATCTTTAAACCTCCACTATGTTTGATTGTAGGTACTGTGTTCTTTTCTTTGTAGGCCTCATTCTGTTTTCTGTAAACAGTAAAAGGTGCTTTTCCAAAAGCTCTACCTTAGTCTCATCTATCCACAAAATGTTCTCCCAGAAGGATTGAGGCTTTCTCAGGTACATTTTTGCAAACTCCAGTTTGCTTTTTTATGTCTGTTTGTCAGCAGTGGGGTTCTCCTCAGTCTCCTGCCATAGCGCTTCATCTCATTCAGATGATGATGTATAGTCCGAGCTGACACTTTTGCACCCTGAGTCTGCAGGACAGCCTGAATTTGTGTGGAAGTTGACTGAGGATGTTTATTCACCATTCCAACTATCCTGCGTTGCATTCTTTTGACCATTTTTCTCTTCTGTCCACGTCCAGGGAGATTAGCCACAGTTCCATGGGTTATAAACTTCTTGATTATATTACACACAGTGGACAAAGGGATTTCAAGATCTCTGGAGATGGTCTTGTAACCTTGAGATTGTTCATATTTTTCCACAATTTTGCTTCTCAAGTCCTCAGACAATTCTGGGCTCTTCTTTCTCTTCTCCATGCTTGGTGTGACACACACGGACACACAACACACAGGTTGAGTCAACTTTTATACGTTTTCACTAGCTTCAGGTGTGATTTCTAGATTGCCAGCACCTGTTACTGCCACAGGTGAGTTTAAGTAAGCATCACATGCTTGAAAAAAACAGATTTAAAAGGGTGCCAACAATTTTGTCTGGCCCATTTTTTGAGTTTTGTGTAAAATTATGTAAATTTTGTCCTTTTTCTTCAGATTTTTTGTTCTGTTCCAATGCACATAAAGGAAATAAACACGTGGAACCCAAAAACATTTGTAATCGCAACAATTTCTGGTAGAAATGGTGTATTTTCTGGAAAAATTCCAGGGGTGCCAATACTTTTGTCCATGTCTGTAAATCTAAAGGCTGTTAGTGCTAGCTCATGGTGGTTAACGTTGGGTCTTTATAATAATACACCAAAGAGTACAGTCTAGACCGCCCTCTTTGTGAAGTGTCTTGAGATAACATCAGTTGGCACTATACAGACAATTTTGATTGGTCAAGTCATATTATAACACAAGACCGCTGTGGGCGAATGAAGATGTAATGGTCCGTTCAAATTCACAGATCAGCTGACTGCAATCAGTCATCTAATAAAGCAAAGCAAATAAAGTCAGATTTCATAGGAGGTCATAGGGCTGGGCGATATATCAAGTATACTCGATGTATCCCGGCTTTTGCCACGAATGATGTATAAAATGATTATATCGCGAACATCCGAGTATAAATGATGTGGAAGTTTTGAGCTGTCGGCGTGCATTTCTCGCTGGAGTTTTGCTTCTCCCATTGTCCTTACATGCATCTTTCACAGCAGCTCTCTCTCTCACTCCCCCACCCATCCAGAAAATTCCACACATGCACATTTTTGTATCAGCAGCGAGAGAAGCAAGGGAGAGGAAGGTAAACAGAGCAGCGTGGCGAGTTAGCGGGGAGTTCTGTGGGAGTTAGCTGAGATTTGAGACGGACAACGAGAAAGAGCACTGGATCTGTAGTGTTGAGCAGTCATTCAACTTTGAAAAGGAAGAGGTCGAACTCATGCAGTATTCGTTAAAATACGCCGCAAGATGACTCCGGGATAATGGCGGCAGTAACACAACACGTCCCTAAAGACATGAGCCCAGTGTTGTTGAAAAGCCAGGATTTAAAAAATCTCATAAAGACACTTAACCCAGAATATGAGATTTGCCTGGGCGCAAACATTTTGCTGAAAACTTCCTGCCAGAGTCGTACACGTCAGAGAGAAGACGACACAGCAGTGGACAAATGTGATCGACTTCTCCACAACTACGGAGCCTTATCTCAGCCTAACAGCTCAAAACACTGAGGAGTAGTTAAAATGTCCCCGCCTCCAGACAAGCGTTTTTCTCCCCCATGATCACACAGGAGAGTTTATTGAATAAGGTCTAAAGATGCTCTCATGTTATGAACTTGTCAGAAAGTGGTCCAGCGTTCATCAGCACAGATAAGGAACTGATATAATCACCGCTGTGAGCCTGAATGGTGGACTAGACTGCAGGCATTTGGCCACTGGCTGCATGCAGGATTGGTGAGTTTTGTAAAGGTTTGCGTCACCCTTAGTGAGGAAAATAATCATTTTATAATCAGCAATAGTAAACATAACACAGAAAACATTTCAGGACTTTCCATACACTGTAAAATACAGAGTGTTTCATGATTTATGTAGTTTGATTTATTAGTAAAAGACTGAATGAAGTCCTTTTCGAAATTAAACTGCTAAATTTGACTTTATATTGATTTTTACCCTTTCTGCAAATAATTTTATTAAAAATCCAATAGAACAGTCTATTTTAA